>NC_142201.1:63958905-64262577 GCF_049639895.1 Pseudopodoces humilis
GCTGCGGGCATGATATGAACTTGCTGTCTATGTTTTGGAATCACCCCCAAGTGTGTCCATGGCTGTGGCACTGGGTTTTCCTGAGGCTGGGCTGTCCCAGCCGTTGAAGGGGGGTTTTTAGAGGTTTGTGGCGAATCTGCCACCTCTAAAAGTTCCACGGCTGGATAGGAAGACCCCACTTCCTCTCTGAGTGGGCTGCCATTTTCCACAGTCCCACTCTTGGCTCCCATGATTGGTGATGGCAGTGGAGCCCCCACTGCTGGTTTTACGAGGGATAAAATGTCTTTTTGGGATTTTACCTCCGAGATTTGATCCTTTGAAAGGACTTCCAATGCTTGCAGTGCTGTATTCAGGGACTGAGGTATCCCTGTTTCTGCGGAAGGAGGGAAGGTGGACCCCACCACCTCCAACTTTGCTGGGAGGGTGTCTCACCCTGTTCCTGTCTCTAAGGTGTCCCTTGCCTCTGTTTTGGAGTTCCACTTAGTGTAAACTACTTCATAAATCACTATAGAAGGTGTCAGGAGTTTGGCTGCTGCCGAGTTCTTAAGAGTGGCTTTTTCATAAATTCTGGTATTTACATTGTCCCACAGGCTCAAAGTAAAAATTGTCTGTGGATCCATGTCTGGGAATTCTGCCTGTATCCAGGATAAAAGGCTTTAAAGCTCATCCATAGATACATGGATTGGATGCTCTCTTATTGCTTCTATATTGAGAAACCGCTCAGGCTATTCACGAGTGTTCACAGAAGTAAAAGTGAACGCTGTTTATTTCTATCTTTAGCACACCTTTTATAGGGTTTTACAGGGTCCGCGGGCTAAGCAAGTTACTATTGGCTAATACACACAGGTTTACATTTTTTCTCTCATACACAAGGATATTGTTTTGCTTTATTTTCTCTCTTGCAGGAAAGTTTCAAGGACTTTAGCCTTTAATATCACAACTTATACCAAAGGCTGGTTTGTGCAGACAGGCCTTTACTAATATATCATGCCCACCTTCTGTTAAAAAATCATCTACAATTCCCCCTATCTCTTTTTGCACAAGCCAGGGTTTGGATGCGACTTGTTCTACACTTCTACGAAGACAAAATAACTTAAAACTTAAAAACATCATCCCAATTAACACTAAAAATAAAATCCGTCCCCCTTCTAGCACAAGAGACCTCAACCATCCAGTGATGCCCCAGCTGGCGAACCAACTTCCAATGGGGTCACTATCTTCTTTCAGGGCATGTAACCCATCCTGTAGCTGTTGCAGTTGCTTATGGATGGAAACTGAATGATCACTAAGATTCAAGCAGCACATGCCTTCAAACTCTTCACAACCATGTTCTTGTGCTAAGAGCAAGAAGTCAATTGCAGCTCGATTTTGCAATACTACATGACGTACACTACTCACATCAGCTAAAAGTTCACTTAACATTGTTGATGTTAAGTTCAATTCTTTCCTAGTCCAGCAAGCAAGCCTTTTTAGAATTGACAAGCCTTTAGCAGCATCTACCCTGGGAATAAAGAAGGAGGCTGCCCATATTATACCACGATTCCAAAAGTCTGGCTCTCTAACATCATCACATTGTAATTCATTCAGGCTTCGCTATGACCGTTTGATGTTTTTTATTTTATCATCTACATTGAGCAATTGATGTAAGCTTGGATGGAACAAAGTAAGTTTTCCAAGATAACAGGGTCCTCCATGTGGACTAGCAGGAATTCCATTCCATGCTCTATCTCCACAGATTAGGAATATTGAACTAGGTAATTGCTTTGATAATCGTCCTGTAAGATTGCACCATGAATAAAAAGCTTTACTTTCAGTGTTAGTAATGAGATCAACTATAGGGTTAACTGTAACCCAGTGTTGCATTACTTTGCTGGAGCTGTTTTTTGTCAGGGGTTCAAACGTTATCCATCCACCTGAGGTATTGGTGGAACCTAACAAATCCAATTCTTCTGGGGGCTCTATGGGAACATTAAGAACTTCGATAATTTTTGCTTGCCAGCAGGCTTCAAGTTGTCTTGATGTGAGGCCAATAGTGCAATTGCACTCTTGCAACATTGCTGATTGATTCAGTCGAGTCTCATTACTAACTAAACCTTTAAATGCTTGAGGATCCCATTCAGGGACTCCTATGAGACAGGTGCGAAAAGGATCTCCAGGTGTGGCTAGGCTCAAACACATTGATTTTTGGCCTGTCAAGTGTGCCAGGGTGACCCATATGTTCTGTCGCTTTTGGATGTTAGTTAGCAGACAGTTGACTGGAACTATACACAGCACAATTACCGTAAGCAGTTTGTTCCATGCAAATGACACCAATGCTTGCAGAATCACAGTTAAGGCTTTAACGTTAAATGAACTTTCAAATATGCTTACACTGCCTCTTGAAGGGGGAATACTTATACTTTATACTAATATAACAATTAGCACACAGGCTAAACTTTATCTTAAAGTATTATTTAACCACCTTTAACACACGTGCTCTGGTTTATATGCAGTCTAAGCGTGAAAGCAATTTGCTGAAAGGGTAAACACACAACTACAATTTACTTTATATACGGTTAGATGGAGTCTCTACACTCTTTTAGATCTTCTACAGAATTTCTCTCACAGACTACGATTTAACACGATTCAGTCTTGAAACATCTGCTGCTCTCGTGATGTCATCTGGCGGCCGATCAGCGACTGACTGAGGGCATCAGTGTTCTGATTGTTCTTCAAATTCTTCGTGGCTGGTTTGGTCCATCGGCTAGGCACCCATAGTGGTCCAGCGTCTGTGGAAACACAATTGTAACCACACCCATTAAATAGCAGTGGATTTGGTCCCTCCCAGATACCTGTCTTTGGGTCCTTATAGTATAATTTGATTTCTGGGGTAGCTT
The DNA here is from genome assembly GCF_049639895.1 of Pseudopodoces humilis. Lineage (NCBI taxonomy): Eukaryota > Metazoa > Chordata > Aves > Passeriformes > Paridae > Pseudopodoces > Pseudopodoces humilis. The sequence continues at coordinate 63,961,782 of NC_142201.1, forward strand.
GCATCTTTACTTGACTATTATGAATTACTACCGGGGGTTGCTCTAAATCTCCAACTAAACTTAGAAAATTTAGAGTGAGTAACACTTGCTGCAATTGAATGACAGGGTCTGACTGTTCAGGTGCTTTCTGTTTACTTAATTACTCTTTTAAGGTCTTACGGGCTTTTTCTACAATGGCTTGTCCAGTTGACACATGAGGAATTCCAGTTACATGTTTGACTCCCCATTTTTGTAAGAACCGAGAAACCCATGTTCTTACATATGCAGGCCCATTGTCTGTTTTCAGTTCTTTTGGAGCTCCCATTACAGCAAAGCAAGCTACTAAATGTCAAATTACACGTATGCTTTTCTCTCCTATTTGTGCAGTGGCTCAAGTCATTTTTGAAAAGGTATCTACTGGGATGTGTACATATTTGAGGCAGCCAAATTCAGGCACATGTGTTACATCCATCTGCCAGATCTCACAAGCTTGAAGGCCTCTAGGGTTAACACCTAAGCCTTCTACTTCCACCACTGCTTGTAACCTAATGAGTCTGTTGAGGAGGTAAATAGGTGTTCTATAACCCCAGCTGCCATCATTTGCCCAAGTGGCGGGCCCATAATACTTAATGATTCTTTCAGCAGGCCACTCTTCTTCTCCCCATTTTTGACTGCCTCTGGCCATTGGTAATTCTCGTTTTAATTCCCTTTTATGTCTATTCAATGTCTCAAAGAGGGGAGCTCTTAGCAATTTGCTTTCTGTTCTAGGTAAGGTGAAGAAAAAGGGCCTGATTATTCCCAGGGTGCAGGACCCCTTCCATTTCCTGGGGAGCTCGCTGTATGCTTTCTTCCTACATATCCAGTAGATACCGTCGGGGGCTTCCCAACCTATGTTCGTTTTTGCAGGATCATCCCAATATTCTTTTAGGCCTTCTAGTGCATGGAAGGGATTGGCCCCAGAGTTTTTGTACCAGCATAATTTAATTAATTCAGCCCATTCGCAATGATTTCCCCGGGTGCGAGTCCAATAGCCCGCGGGTGGTTCAGGTTGCCAGGTCTTTGATTTAGTGTCAGAATTCACTGTGAGTGTGTTTATACACGGGGTATAACCCACCAAATCAGTGAACTCTTTCCCCTCTCTACTAATACAGACAGTGACAATTATTCTCTGGTCTGTTACCCATCCCTCAGGTCTTTGTGTTGTTTTTGACATTTTTGATCCTTCCCATTTTAGGAGTTGTTCTGGGGTGAGTCCTTCTCCCTTCTAAGGCCACCTTTCGGCTGATTTTAAACCGCCACAGATCTAACAGTTAGGCAAACCTAATTCCATTGCTATTTCTTGCATTAGGTCAATAAAGATATTTTGGTTGGGGATTGGTAAACCCCAATCACTGTATTGTTTTTATAACTGTTCATAGTGTTCACTAAGAGACTTTAGTCTCTCTTGTTCTAACCTCTTTTTCCTGATTTCTACTTCTCGCCTTTTTAACTCTTGGGTCAGTTGTTTTATTTTACTTTCAGGATCCATCCCTTCCTCATCTTTTGAAAAGCAGAATATTTGGTTGAATTGTAAACAAATTCGGTCATCATCACTTAATAAATCAAGGATTATTGGTTCATTGCTAAAGGATGCTTTTTCTTCATGTTTTAGGTTTTTGCCTTCTCAGTACAATTTTCTCCCCATAGTACACGTTTTTAATTTTGCTTTATCATAACACAAAGGGTTGACCTTATAGTATGCCAGAAAAGTAGATTGTCTTTTTCCTCCCATCCATACAGTTTTATTACATTGGCCACAGGTTGGGATCGGAGGAAGCATTCCAGCTTCTCTCTTATATATGAAGTGGGAAGCTTTGGTCTTTCCTCCTGTAGGAGTCTTTGACTGCCCATCCTTAAGACCTGCCCCTGAGTGGTAACACCAGACCTCCCCCTTCAATTCACAGAGACCATACCGAGTACCGTTAGACAAGCAGAACCCTTTTTGTTGTCCCGGAGGACAGTCAGTTATTTGTCGGGTATCTGTGGCAGTCAGGCACTGCTCACACTTCCCCAGGGGACACTCCCCCAGAGGTACCTCGGGAATTATTCCCTTGGTCAAGCACACTGCTAGACTCAGGACAATCAGGATTCCCCACCGGCGTATCCCTCTGCCTTGCCCTTCGCCCGTACAGAAATATACGGTGGGGATTACCATCTTCTCGGCAGCAAGGATATTCTTCAGGGGCCCTTGTAGTCCTAATGGCGTACCTTCTCTTGAAAGTAGCCCACTGAGACAATTTAATTGTATCTGTCCTACACGGTACCTTGACTGTCTTTCGGCACTCGATCGTTAGTGCTTCTGCTTTGGCGTCTAATTTTCCCTTTATCCCCTTTTGGTAAATTAGGTACCACTCAGGAGAGTCAAGTTCCAAAAACCTCGCCCGGGTGGCAAGTATTAAGAGACGGCTAGTCTCCTCCTGTTCCTTAGTCAGACAACCGGTACACAATCCCTTGGGCCTGTACCCTCCCCAACAGTGGGTTATCCAAATTTGTTTACAATAAGCACACTTAAAATGTATAAAAGGAAAACAATCATAATCTGCGTTGATGCAACTTATCTGGTCGTCACTGGTCATTTGTGGTGACGCTGAAGCTTAATTTTTAGCTCTCCCGGAGGGGTGGTGATTTTCCACTCAGAGGTGTTGCAATCCTCGACCTTTTTCACTCGAGATGAATGTGTCCAGCCCCTTTCTGCAGTCCGGACAGCTGTGTCAGGGGTGAGGAGAACAAGGAATGGTCCTTCCCAGTGTGGGGTGAGGGGAAGCTCTTTCCAAGCTTTGATGAGGACTTTATCCCCAGGCTGTATCTGGTGTATCGTGAATCCCAGAGTGGCGCTTTGGGGAATAAGCCCTTGCTTTCAAAGGTCCTGTAAATTTTTGTTTATAGCAATGAGATATGGTTTGCACATCTTCCACTTGGGGGTGTCCCACCAGCATTCCATGTTTGTATGGCATCCCATACAACATTTCAAAAGGGGACAGACACGTCTCAGAGTGGGGCATTGTTCTTATATTTAGCAGAGCAAGGGGGAGACATTTAATCCACGACATTTTTGTTTCTAGCATGAGTTTAGACAATTGGGATTTAAGTGTTTGGTTCATCCTTTCCACCTGTCCTGAACTCTGAGGATGCCAAGGGGTGTGGTATTGCCATCTAATACCCAGAGCTTCTGAAATTTGTTTAATAATTTTTGAAGTGAAATGAGTTCCTTGATCTGAATCAATACAATCCACTATCCCATACCTAGGAATGATTTCTTCTAATAAGATTTTAGACACCGTTTGGGCTGTGGCCCTTGCCCTGGGAAAGGCTTCCACCCAGTGTGTTAGTTTATCAACTACTACCAATAAAAATTTAAATCTACCGATTTTTGGTAATTCAGTGAAATCCACTTGGACCCTTTCAAATGGTCTGTATGAGAAAGGGCGACCTCCCCAAGCAGTTTGTTTAGACCTGGATTGATTCACCTTTTGGCAAACCACACACCCCTGTACCTCCTGTTTAGCAAGTTCAAAGATCCCCTTGCACCCAAAAAACTTCAGGAACTGTTTGGCCAGTGCCCGAGTTCCCCAATGGGTCTGCTTGTGTAACCTTTGCAATATCTTCCTTGCCGTTCCCCTCGGAATTAATTCCCTCCCATCAGGTAACCACCATTTTCCCTGTTTTCAGGACTCCCCCTATCTTCTTGAATTCCCCAATCTCCCTTTCAGAAGGGAGCACGACGATTCCAGGCGATTCCTCCGGGGTTACCTCGGGAATGCTTACGGTGAGCAGAGCTGCTCGTTTTGCCTCTATCAGCTAAGTTGTTACCTCAGGTTTGAAACTGCAACCCCGTCTGGTGTCCCTTTACATGGACAACTGATATTTCTTCCGGTTCTCGGACAGCCTCTAGAATCTGTCGGATTATTTCCCCATGGATTAGGCCTTTTCCCTTAGTATTTATCAATCCTCTTTCTTCTCAAATCTTCCCAAAAGTGTGTACCACCCCGAAGGCATACCGTGAGTCTGTGTAGATGGTCTCCTTCCTTCCTTTCAACCTCCGGAGGGCTCTCAGGAGAGCATAGAGCTCGCAAGCTTGTGCGGACCAGCTTGCTTTCAAGGGACCCGATTCTACAACTTCCCCGGATGCACCATTTATTATCGCATATCCTGACTTTCTCTTTCCCTCAATAACTTTTGAAGATCCATCTATAAACCACTTCTCTCCCCCTTCTAACTCCTGATCCTCTAAGTCCGGTCTTATTCTGGTCTGCAGCTCCACGGTCTCAGTACAATCGTGTAACAATTTTTCTGAAGGTTCACCGAACAGGAACTGAGCAGGATTTTGTGCAGAAGTAGTTTTTAATTCTAAACCAGGTGAGCTGATTAAGATGGCTTCATATTTCAGGAGCCTGGAATCAGTCAGCCACTTCTCTGCTTTTTGCTGCAATATGTTTCTCATATTGTGGGGAGTGTAAACTACCAGGGGAGCTCCAAAAGTTATTTTCTTAGCCTCTCCCACCAACAGAGCCACTGCTACAATTGCTTGTAAACACGTAGGCCAACCCCGACTAACAGGATCTAAGATTTTTGAAAGAAACCCTATAGGCTTCCTTTTGCCTGCCCATTCCTGAGTCAGGACTCCCTGTGCTGTTTGTCCACTCACATCTACAAACAACTGAAATTCTTTATTTGTATCTGGTAGAGTTAGTACCGGGGCAGTCATAAGAATATTTTTCAATTTCTGGAAATTAGACTCATCCTGTTCAGTTCACTTCAGCCTGTCAGTGTTCAGTCTTTCATACAAAAACTTCACTTTTTCACTGAAACCCTCAATCCACTGTCTGCAATATCCCAAGAGCCCTAAAACTTGTCTAATTTGTCTTTTTGTTCTCGGTGCAGGCAACGCAAGGATGCCTGCCACCCTCTCAGGGTCCAATTTCTTTTTCCCTTGAGATATCCGATACCCTAGGTATTTTATTTCAGGCTCTGTGAATTGCAGCTTGGATTTTGAGACTTTCAACCCTTTCCTTCCTAAAAAGTTCAACAAGGCAATCGTGCTTTTCCTCACACTTTCCTCAGTCGGTCTAGCTATTAACAAGTCATCTACATACTGCAAAAGCTTTGTCCCGTCCTCAAGAATAAATTGGGTTAGCAACTGTTCTAAAGCTTGCCCAAAAAGGTTCGGAGACTCCACAAACCCCTGGGGGAGGACCGTCCACCTTAGCTGTTGCTTACGGTTTGTATCTGGGTCCTCCCACTGAAATGCAAAATAATTTCTACTCCTTTCATCCAGAGGGCAAGTCCAAAAAGCATCTTTCAAATCAATCACACTGTACCACACATCTTCAGGTGAGAGTCTATTTAGTAAAGTATAGGGGTTGGCCACCACCGGGAACCTAGTCTGGGTCCTAGCATTTACCGCTCTTAGGTCCTGGACCAATCGGAAACCGCCATCCGCCTTTCTTACAGCTAGGATGGGGGTGTTATGTTGAGACATGCAAGGTTCTAAAGTACCCCCTTTTAGGAGGTCATCAATTACTTGTTTCAACCCCCTTTTCCCCTCCATCGGGATGGGATATTGTTTAACCCTTATAGGGTCCTCAGGGTTCCCGATTTCTATTTTGATAGGTTTGATATCTAGCTTTCTTACCTCTCCTTTTGAATGCCATACTTCAGGGTTTATCTCCTCCTCATCCTTAGGAGTCAGCTTAAATATTTTTACTACCAATTCAGAATTTTTAATCATGATATTAATTCCTAAAGCGACAATCATGTCCCTCCCCAACAAATTGTAATCAGCTTCTTCCACTAATAACAAATTCCCTAAGCAAATTTTATTTTCAGATTCTATTTCTACATCCTTTATTACGGGCACTTCAAAGGGGTCCCCTTTTGCACCGATTACAAAAACTTTTTCTCTGCTAGCCATACATCCGTACGGCAATTTCTGCAGGGTACTTCTCTCCGCCCCAGTATCCACAAGAAAACTTACCTCCTGTCGTTGGGGGCCCACTTTTAATTTTATCAAGGGCTCTTTGGATGTTCTGGTCCCCAAATTGAAGAGCCCCTGACACCCCTAATCCTCCTGAAAAATTTTCTCATCTTTTATTCTTTTTCTACAATTTCGCTGAATATGTCCTACCTGTTTACAGTAGTAGCATTCAGGGGGTTCTCTCCGTGGGGTCGGGGCTGCCCGGTGAGAACCTCGGGGTTTTCTGGGCAGTGTTTTAAACTTACCTTGTGCCTGCTCCTGTTTCTGGACCTCCTTTACTGCAGCTACTAAAACTTTAGCCTGTAATTTCTGCTTCTCATCCTCCCTCCTCATGTATACTTTTTGAGCTTCCTTTAGGAGCTCCTGGAGGCTTTTATCTTGCCACCCCTCGATCTTTTCTAATTTTCTCCTAATGTCCTCCCAAGATTTAGCAACAAATTGTGTTTTTAACAGAACCTCCCCCACAGGAGAGTTCGGGTCAGTTCCAGAGTAGATTTGTAAACTTCGCCGTAATCTCTTGATCCATTCAGTGGGTGATTCCTCTTTCCCTTGACACTCTCCGAAAACTTTGCTAATATTCTGGCCCCTAGGGACTGCTTCTCTTATACCTTGGATAATTATGCTCCTTAAATCCATCATGTTCCGTCTGCCTTCCTCCGTCTGTGCATTCCAGCTCGGGCTTACGCTAGGCCATTTCTGGTTACCTGGCGTCCCCTGTGGATTGCGTCTGTCCCAGTCCCTGATACCGGCTTGTTTAATCATTTCTCTTTCCTCCTGATTAAACAATGATCTTAGGATTGCCATAAGATCGTCAAAGGTATAAATACTACTCCCTAAAAATTCATCTAACCTCTCAGTCACACCAAAAGGATCATCCAACAACCACCCCATCTCTTTCTTAAATGCCCTTACGTCTCCGGTGTTAAGGGGTACATTCACAAATCTGATCACTCCCGGGGCCGTCGGTACTTCCCTGAGAGGGAACAACCGGTGCCCTTCTTCACTCTCTCCCCACTCATCACCCATCATTCTCGCTCTCAAACGGGTTCTACTTGCGGGAGGGGAGCTGGTGATTGTGAGTTGTTTCCCCGTTATCAATTGTGGGAACTCCGCAGCCACCCGGTTGACAGGAGGGATCCCCTCCGTTATATGGGAGGGTCCCGGTTGTGGCGGCCGGACGGGCAAGGACGGATAGAGTGATCCCCAGCCTTGCGCAGGAGAAACCTCCGAAGAGGCTACTGTGGCTATGGTGTTCGCAGGCGGGGACAGGGGAAGGGCTGCCAGCATAGCTACCGGCGCCGAGTCTCCCACTCGGGATGTATGCATCTCAGCGGGTTGGTCCCGGGAGCCCAAAGGTGCTGAAGGCACCACTTGATCTATAGAGGAAGGCCCAGCCGGTCCCTGATATGGGGGTGGTAAGTGGTCGAGGGGTTCCCAGGATTCAGCTCTCGACTCACGTTTTTCTTTTTGTTTCATCGGGAATAGCCTTACTCTGGCATTTAACCAGAGTTTAGCATATTCCTTCTCCTCGGGATCCGAGGGGACTTTGTTCTCCACGTAGGAGAATAATTTATTACACGTCCATTTTTCGAATGTGCCTAACACTGGCCAAGTGAGGTGACTTCTCAATTCTTGTCCTCCCCAAACCTCCATACAGTAATGTATCAATTTTGCCTTGGATTTTCCCTTTCTCTGGAGACAATCTTCCCAGTGTTTTAACATCCAACCCAGGGGGCTTTCCAGCGGGATGTCTAGTGATCCCTCCCCCTGATCGGGGGGGCTTTTCTCTGTGGTCTTTTTTTTAAGCTTACTCTTTTTCTGCCCCATATTTCGCAAATATATATAAGATTTCTTACCAGTCTTCGACTCCTCTGTGAGTCTGTTTCTGTTTCTGCGTTGTGACTTTTTCGCGCTTACCCAAGGAATCAAACTTTGCTGATACTCACCCTTCAGCGAGCTGAGCTGAGGTCTCTTGTAATCGGCACTTTTGATCCTCTTCCAGACCTATACCTTGATCCGTTAACTAAAAGGGTTTACCAGTTCCCGAGCTCGACAGGACGTATCCTTCCCCTTTTAGTCCCTTGTGATCAGTCCCCCGAGACGCCCTTTCGTCTCAGGTTTTTACAAGCGTGTTGAGAAAAAGCTTTCACTTTGGATCGCTTCCTTCGCGGCCGGCCAATTCCCTCGCGGGAGGATGGAAATGCGGCCTTGAAGTCCACACTCGCCTCGTGATCAGATCATGTCTCACACACTCGCCCAATCACCCACTCTACCAGCAGTACTTACAGCTATTTTCCTGCGTGGATGTCCTTGTGCACAACAAACGTTTTACGAGTGAAACAAGCCGCGGCTTCCCGAAGGCTCCGTGCCTTCCCAAGCTCTCTGCTCCGGATCCGTTTCCCTTTTATTGTGGTTTATCTCAGCCTAAATTTAGTTCGGATGTTGGAACGAGCTACGGGGGTTCTCAACTCACCAGGCCGCCAAAATCAGCGGGGGTACCCGTCCTGGGCAGTGAGATTCCCCTGCAGTTTTCTCCGATCCGAGTCACGGCAGCAAATCTGTTATAAACGCAATAGCAAAATAGGGTTAATATAAAAAGCGATTTATTATAAAACAATTTCAATCATAAGCAACGAGAGAAAAACCACAATAAAATAAATCAGCGCAGCGCCGGGTGGATAGGGGTCTGCACCCAGAGGTACAGATTTTCCCAAATCCACGAAGGAGGGGTTGCAGTCCGGGGTTTTTATAAGGATTTTTGTATCCTGAGGCAAAACCCAGGATGGGCACAGTCCAACAAAGAGTCTAGATGTGTGGGTGAATAGATTTCCCGGATCCTTCGAGCTGAGTCAGTAATCAACTGGGCAGAGTCCTTTCACATGCGAATGGCTCTGAGTGTCTTCTGATTGCATCTCCCCTGGTGGAGTGTCCAGGTTGGGTGCGGAGCCAATGGATATCTCGGCCGGGCTACTCTCATTGTCTGGTTTGATTGCCTGTGTCCTGCTCTTTATTTCGTGCTGATAAGCGTCGCCATAGATCGTTACCGCCCAACTCGGGAAGGAATCTCTGGATCATGCTACATTTTGTATCTTTACAGTATTATAAATATAACATATATTTCTTTATTCTCTTTCACGAATTTTTATCCAATGCCATATTTATCACACCCCCAGCAGGGTCCCACCACTGGCACAAAACCCAAGGGCCGGCACTGGCTGCCCCACACGGAGCGGCACAGGCACCCCACCCATGGGGACAGGGTCCGAGAGAAGATCAATCAAACCCCTGCCCTCTGGGACTGCCCCCACCTGCGTATGCATGGCAGCCAGCACGGAGCTCAGTCCAGCCCTTTCAACCTCTGGGGAATATGTCACAGCCTTACCACAATGGGGGCATGGAATCATCACTGACTCCGCCTCCAGGAGTGGCGCGGGCCCACTCTTTAGCGGCTCCCCACCTCCCAGCGCTGGAAAAGCACACAGGGAAGGCGACTCTGCCTCGCTCTTCTGCCTCCTGGGTGCCGGGCGAGGTGGGGCCACTCCCACCAGCTCCGTGGGACTCTTGAGAGCCCGCTGGCCCCCACCCTGCTGTTGGTCAGGGGCGGGCAGACTGCTGGGGGCCCAAGCCACCCCGGGGGAGCCAAGCTCCTGGTCCAAGATACAGCCTTCCCCAAGCGCAGCGGCACGGGGGGAGAGAGAGAACTCTACCCCACTCCCAAAGCCAGAATTCATCCTGTCCCCTTCATCCTATTCAGAGAAGCCTCCCACTGAGTTGTCAGAAGAGGACACACAGCCCAGAGCTTGGTTACATTTCCTCCAGGTCACTAGGAGTTCAGTTATTTTCACATTACATCCTGCAGACACAGCCTGAATTAGGGAATCTCCTAAGGAATCCCAAGCTTGCTTCGAAAAAGCTTTCTCAACCATAGGAAAAAAACCTTCATGCCGGCCATAATAATACAATTGCTGAAAAGCATCCTCTGAGACATCACTCTGCTTCCTATCCAGTAAAGATCTCCAAAATTCCAGTTTCAATGCATCCGTTGGTGAGGACTTAAGGGAGGCCATTTCAAAGAAAGAGACAACTCGCCAGAACTGCACTGCAACTTTACCTGCAGTGCACATCAAAAGTCATCAGATGTCACTGAAGGACATAAAATGATTCAGACAAACACTTTTCAGTGTTAGAACAGGAAAGAATTCTCTTTTTTCTCTTTATTCTCTGACTCCAGTATTTATATTCTCGACAATGACCAGGGATTGGATAATTAAGTTACCACCTTCCCAAGCACACTGTCATGTGAAACATCCATCAAAAGATGTTTCTTAGAAGGAATGTGATAAACAACCTATGTTTATAGAACTTTCATGGGAAAGTAACTAAAACTACAAAAACATTATCAGAGGCTTTAGTTTTCACTGTGGCATTTTGGAAACTGAGTTTCCCACTTTTAGTTCCCTCTGGTGTCTTACCTGACCTCTGGGTCAATCTGAGCCTCAGCTCCTCTGTCCATGGTCTGTCCAGCAGCTCAAGGGTGTCTGGCTCTGGCTGCTCTGCTCTCACCAGCTCACACAGATGGCCTGTTTGTTCCCCAGGGATTCTTCCAGCTTTTAGCTGCCTTCTCCAGAGGGCTCTCTGTCCTGAGTTCCTCACACATTGGGTGCCAGAGTGTTGGGGTGACAATGGGTTCTTGTCCCCAGGACCAAGATTGATGAGAGAGAACCTATTTTCGTGTACAGGCTTAGGATGTTTATTCTTCCTTATCTATATTACATATTTACAGACTACAAGGACTTATGCACACAAGGCTAACAAAGTGCAAAATGGAGGGACAAGGAATCTCTTCAAGGTCTTTTAAGTGTCAACCCATCCAATAATCAAATGCCAAGTAACTTATTTTCATTAATAACCCAACAACCTGACACCTGTGTTCTGCAATGTGGATTCTTTCATCTAGTCACCTAATATTACCCAAAAACCCTAGAAGAAGAAGAAGGAGAAGAAGGAGAAAGGGACAATGCCCTAAATCCTCCATTGTTGTCTCTTATTCACTAATAGAGCTTAAACCCTAAACTTTAACTTTCTCACCCAGTGACTTAATATAATTCTATCTAACACATACTGACATTCCCAGTTTCTCTACTTAGTTCTAGAAGCTTTCTCCATGGTTTTCAGTTAAACTCAGTGCTCTTTTGAGAGTCAGAGCCTGTCAGCACAGATAAGGGATTATTTTCTGTGCCTCTGACTCCAACAGTTTTACTGTCCCCCTCTTAACAATAGCGAAGCAAGGAAAGATACCACTGGACTGTGTTGCCTCAAGGGATGAAAAACAGCCTGACCATTTGTCAGTGGTATATGGCACAAGCATTATCACAGGTTAGGAAACATTTTCCACAAGTTTATTGTTATCACTATATGGATGATATCTTAGTTGTTGCACCGACTGTAGAACAGCTCGATGTGGTAATGCCGGTAATGCAAGAGATTTAATGAGCTTTAATGGTTTGTGCGTTGCTCCTGAGAAAGTACAGCAACAAGATCCCTGGAAGTATTTGGGAATGAAAATCTTATACAAACTGTTGAACCTCAAAAGGTGACCATTCAGCATTCTGTACAAACATTGAATGACTTGCAAAAATTGATGGGCACAATTAATTTGATCAGACCACTGTTGGGATTATCAAATGTTGTTGACACCATTTATTGATTTATTAAAAGGTGATCCCTCCTTGTTATCTTCCAGGAGCTTGTCACCAGAGGCAATTGCTGCATTTGAAGCCAGGAGAATTAGAAATAAAAGGGAAGAAACCTTGGAGAATGGTTACTACCATACCTCTCAGTGTATATATATCTTACTATCTCAGGACCATCCTGTGGGCCTCATAGCCCAGTGGCATGACAGCTGGCAAGATCCTTTGCATTTCTTAGAATGCGTATTTCTCTCATATCAGCACAGACAGTTACCACTCACTTAGAATTGGTAGCTCATGTAATTTGTAAAGCCAGACAACAGTGTGTCCAGTTACCAGGGTGAAAGCCAACCATTATGACTGTGCCCTTGACCTCTGAGTATTGGGACTGGTGCATGGCAAATAGCTTTGTTTACAAATGGCCATGGTAGACTTTCCAGGAAAAATATTATTCTAACACCCTGCACATAAATTTTTGTAGCTATATCTTGAATTGCAAATTGTGGAATCTTTACTGTATTCATTGACTACAGGGTGCACGGTTTTTACTGATGGATCAGAGAGGAGAGAAAAAGTAGTTGCCACGTGGATGGACGGAGGTCAGTGGCATGGTGTGATAGGCCACTGAGACAGATCCCCTCAGTTGGCAGAATTACAAGCAGTCACAATGGCTTTCGAGGCCTGGTCTTATGAGAATTTAAGTGTTGTCTCTGATTCCCAATATGTCTGTAATATAGTTCGTCAATTAGATCACACTGTGTCAAAGGAGGTAAATAACAAGGAGTAGTTTCATTTGTTAAAAATATTGTGGCATACTTTATGTCAGTGAACTGCACCATTTTATATTCTTCATGTTTGTAGTCATACTAACTTGCCTGCATTCATTGTGGAAGGAAATGCCCATGCAGATAAGCTGTCTGCCCCAGTACCAGATACTTTACAACAGGCATTTCAGTTACATCAGTTTTTCCATCAAGGGGCATGTGCTTTACAACATCAATTCCATCTTACACCTGCAGGAGCACGTGATATTGTTACCTCATGCTCTGATCGTCAGCAACATGTCACTGTGACTTAGGATGAGACAAGCCCTAGAGGGCTACCAGCTCTTCAGCTATGGCAATCTGATGTTGCTCATGTTTCAGATTTTGGTCACCTTAAATATGTACATGTTTCTGTGGACACTTATTCTAAGGCCTGCTGGGTTCTGTACATGCAGGAGAGAAGGCAAAAAATGTGATCTCACATTTGTGTGGTGCTTTTGCAGCCTTAGGTATATCACATGTTGTCAAGACTGATAATGGACCTGGTTATGTAGCTCAGCATACCCATCAATTCTTGCAATTTTGGGGTTTTTGGCATGTCACTGGTATTTCACAGTCTTCGACTGGTCAGGCTATTATGAACATTTTTGTAATAAATAGAGACCCTTTTGTTCGCCTAAACATGTAAGATACCATGCTTTGCAAAACTATGCTTTGTGTAATAGAGATGAGGTTGAAGGCTGCTGCTGACATCTGTATAATTATGAGAACAGCCTTGCAAGCTCTCTTGAATTCCAGAAAGTTAAGCCACTCAGGTAAGCCTTAAAAGGAGAACAGTGAGGAAAGGTCAAAAGAGGAAGACTCCTGATCTTCATCCTACGACCACCAGAAGGCAAAAAGCAACCACCAGTGACCGGAGGCACATGCGCAGAGACACCCGAGAAAGGACACGTAACCCGGAAGTTGGACCACTTAAAAGGGAAGACATGGAAATCGGACGTGCGGCAGCCGAAGGAGTAGAGACTCCCCTGCCGCCCAGTGCTGATTTTTGCTTATTGCTTGCTTGCTGTAATTAATAAAATTTTTACCATATCACTCTCTTGAGTGCGTTCATAACAATTTGGTGCCGTGACTCGGATGCAATCTGTAGGACAGATTCTCGGCACTACCGGGGGGGCGCCCCGCTATTATTTAGCGGCCCGGGGGGGGCCGGTTTCTGCCTCGGTTGCACCGACGAACCTAAAATTAAAGCAATAAGCAAAAGGGAGACCGGTCGACCCCTTAAAATCTGTGCACAGAGTCCGGACGAAGACGCGGGACGTGGGACGCGTGAGTATAACGGGGAACTGTTCGGTCGGGGTCGGGATCCCGGAGTGCGGTGACGTGGTGTGTGTGTGAGAGGGGAACTGGCAGCCAAATTCCCCAAGTGAGAGCGGACCCTTAATTAGTGCGTCTCCCATTAGCCCGCGAGGGCGTGGGCCACGAACAAGGGGAAGCGAAAGAGACTGTGTGACTTGGAAGGCACTCCGGAAGAATGGGGCAGGGGAAAAGCAAGCCCCCTGTATCTATTAAACTCCCACCGGTACCTAGAGATAGTCCATTAGGTCATATGTTAGAAAATTGGCAGTATTTCCCGGGAACAGAAAATAAAGATAAGGCGAAAATGATTCATTATTGTGTAGAAGTATGAGGAGGAAAGGAAATTTCAAAGAAGGTATTTTGGCCTATATTTAGATCAACCAAAGATTGGGTTAGACAAAAGTTAAATTCCTGGGTAAACAAAAAGATCCCCTTTAGTTCAGAGGAAAGTGCTTATGCAGAGATCTGGGTAGTAAATCCCAAGGTTTTTATATTTAAGCTGACAGAGAATTCGGAGGAGGGGAAGGGAAAGAAAAAGAAACCTCGGAAAGAAAATACTTTGATAATTCCCCCTCCATTTGTACCACCACCTCCTCCACGGGTCCCTCCCCCTCCGAACCCCGAGGAGGAGGATTTAGACGTGCCAGATGTGGGACTGTGGAAAAAAAGGACACTTTAAGAAAGAATGTAGGGTAAGAATCCAGGATAAAAAGATGTTTAAAGAAGATTAGGGGGGGTCAGGGGCTCTTTATTATGGGGACCCGAGAATATCAGAAAGAGCCCTTGATAAAGTTAAAAGTGGGTCCCCAGCACCAAGAAATAACATTCTTGGTAGATACTGGAGCTGAGAGATCAACAATTCAGTTTTTACCTAAAGGATGTAGTATATCCAAAGAAACTACTATGGTAGTAGGGGCAAAGGGGGAACCCTTTGAAGTGAGGGTTATTGAAAATGTGATGATAGAATCAGAGTCAAAAATTGAGTTGAGGAATTTTTTTGTTAATACCAGAAGCATTAAGAATAAAGTAGGAACAACACACCCCTTAGCACCCTCAAAGTTCAGGGAAAGTGGAAAGGTGGAAAAGATGAATGGAGAAATAAAGAAGCAACATACTAAGCTAGTAATGGAAACAAAACTATCATGGGTCAAGTGTATTCCATTGGCCCTTCTGAATATTCGAACCCAGCCAAGGGCAGATTTGGGAATTTCCCCTTTTGAGATGCTATACGGTATGCCCTATAATATAGAAGAAGTTCAAACACATCCAAATGTGAGTGATCAATACATCAATGAGTATTTGATAAAATTAATGAAGTTTAAAAAAGCATTGTGAGAAAAAGGGATGCTAGCTCAAAAACCACCATTAGATTTTATATTGCACCAGGTACAACCCGGAGTGTGGGTGCTGATAAGAAGTTGGAAAGAAAATCCCCTAACACCGAAGTGGGAGGGGCCGTATCAAGTCTTACTAACAACTGACTCTGCAGTTCGAACAGCGGAAAAAAGGCTGGACACATGCAAGTCGAATAAAAGGACCTGTGAAACCACCAAAATCTAGTAACTGAGAAGTGGGTAGCCCGGCTGGGACTTGAGACTTAAGATATCCTGAACAAAATAACATCCCAAAACTATTAATTTGCTTAGAAACTTATGAATAATAAATTCCATAAAGGCTTTTATATAGAATATAAGATACCTCCATCTAGTAGTGAAAAAATATATAATAGAGGTGTTAAAATAGGCTGTACGTTATGCCAAAATTGTTACCCTTTTGTCTGTTTTAAATGTATAATATGTGAAGAACTCTGGTGGACCCACTGTCATAGAGGCTACCCACCAAGAGGCGTGTGTAACTCTTGCTACACTGCCCAGAGGGATCTCACTGATTAGGCTCTAGTAACTAGAATACAAGCAGGAGAATTTGAAAAGGGATCAGAGAAGTGGTGGGCCATCTACTCAAAAGGAGTCAATCCCTTGTATTATTGTTATCATCCAAACGAACCTACGCCTTTTGTAGCAAATATAGTAGCTGGGTTGTGCAGACGGTGGCTTCAGAAATTAGGGTGTTATACCCCTTTAATAATGCATAAAAGTTGGGAAAAATACATACAAAGAATTAATAAAAGAGGAAATAATTCCCCTCCTGAAGAGTACTCTTGCTGTCGAGAAGATGGTACACCCCGTGTCCCGAGGCAACCGGGTCGACGAGGGAGGCAGAGGAGTAAAAAAACCGTGGAGGGAAGCATTCCAATATACATGGGACCAAAGGATCATGGTTCTGGAAATGCCACAAGAGTGGGAATGAGACAACCCAGCGAAGTAATTTCTGGGGAATCCAAATTAACACCTCACAAAAGAAAAGCCTCTATTATAGTAGGGGAAGCCAATGCTCATTAAAGAAGTCAGTAACAGTTATAATCTTAATTAGCACATTTAATATTAGTACAAGGAAGACTCACGAGCCCTTCAATTGGTCCTTAATCCGATGGGAAGACCAGGTCGTTATCCAATCACAGATCACCTCTGAAGCCCCTAGCTTTCAAGTTACACTAGACTCTCTCATTGAGTGGAAGGGTACTAGTTATAAACCGCCTGGGTATAAGGTACTATATATGTGCCCATCTTCTAATCCAAGCAGAGGATATTGTAATTACCCTGGCGAATTTTATTGTAAATATTGGGGCTGTGAGACAATTTCCATGGGGTGGAAGGTACAGAACCCAGATAAGTATCTAAAGGTTGAAAGGGGTCCACACGGATGCATAAAGCCCGGGATAGGTCCCTCAGGGGCAGTAACATATGTTGAGACTTGCAAATTTCACTACATCAATATAACACAATCCCAAGACCCTAGGTGGTTATTAGGACGAACCTGGGGTCTCAGGGTGTGGGAACCTGGAAGGGATCGGGGAGTGCACATTCTTATAAAGAAAGAAGTAGTTCCCCATGATTCGGGATTTGTTGGACCGAATCCAGTGGTATGGGGAGCCGTAGACCCCAACGTAAGGAATCAAAATAACCATTCAGAAAAACTAGAAAATAGCACCCAAATAACAATCATGATAGGGACATCCCAAGAATATGGAAACAAGGCTCTTTGGAAAATTTTGCAAGCTACCTTTAAAGTGTTAAATGACACACACCCAAATTTAACTAGAGAATGTTGGTTATGCTATAACATTAACCCACCCTTTTATGAGGCCATAGGCTCCATAGCAGAACCAAAAAGAGCAAACGGCACTAATCCTGCCGCCTGCTCATGGAAATCAGGAAGAGAAGACACCCCAGGAATAACATTATCTCGAGTTACTGGAAAAGGAAAATGTGTGGGAAATGTGCCCCCAGATAAAATTCACTTATGTCAAACAAAACTACAGATTAATGACCCTAGTAAGCCAGCTCAGTGGCTAATTCCAGCACCTAATACTAAATGGGTTTGTAACATTTTAGGAATAACCCCATGTGTTTTTATAACAGCCTTTAATGAAACCTATGAATTTTGCATACAGGTTATAATAGTTCCCCAGATTATTTATCATTCTGAAGAATATATGTATACACAATACCAAAATTCAAAGTTGGTGAAACGAGAACCCCTCACGACACTAACAGTAGCCGTATTGCTAGGTATAGGAGGGGCTGGATTAGGAACAGGTGTAGCATCCTTAATGAATCAGCATCAGGGATTCAGAGAGCTTAGAATTTCAGTAGATGAAGATTTAAGAAGAATTGATAAATCTATAAAAGACCTCACAGACTCCCTAGACTCGTTGGCTGAAGTAGCCTTACAAAACAGAAGGAGATTAAATCTATTATTTTTACAGCAAGGAAGCCTGTGTGCAGCACTTAGAGAAGAATGTTGTGTATATGTAAATAAAAGTGGAGTAGTAAGAGAAACCATAGCTAAATTACGAGAAAGACTGGAAAAGAGAAAAAGAGAGCAAGAAATGCAACAAAGCTGGTACGAATCTTAGTTTAACTATTCTCCCTGGTTAACAACTCTAATATCTACTATAGCAGGACCGCTAATTTTACTAATCTTAGGACTTATGTTTGGACCTTGTATTTTTAACAAAATCATTAGCATTGTGAGAAGCAGGTTAGAAGCAGCTCACCTTATGCTAATACGAGCTAAATATGAAGCCTTAAATGGGGAAGAGACAGAAGATTATTTAGAGTTAAGTAAAAGAGAACTACAAAGATTTAACGAACAAAAGTAAGCAATAGAAAAAGGGGGGAATTGTAATAAATAGAGACCCTTTTGTTCGCCTAAACATGTAAGATACCATGCTTTGCAAAACTATGCTTTGTGTAATAGAGATGAGGTTGAAGGCTGCTGCTGACGTCTGTATAATTATGAGAACAGCCTTGCAAGCTCTCTTGAATTCCAGAAAGTTAAGCCACTCAGATAAGCCTTAAAAGGAGAACAGTGAGGAAAGGTCAAAAGAGGAAGACTCCTGATCTTCATCCTACGACCACCAGAAGGCAAAAAGCGACCACCAGTGACCGGAGGCACATGCGCAGAGACACCCGAGAAAGGACACGTAACCCGGAAGTCGGACCACTTAAAAGGGAAGACATGGAAATCGGACGTGCGGCAGCCGAAGGAGTAGAGACTCCCTTGCCGCCCAGCGCTGATTTTTGCTTATTGCTTGCTTGCTGTAATTAATAAAATTTTTACCATATCACTCTCTTGAGTGCGTTCATAACAATTTTGATTCTACACTTAAAGCTTTTCTTCAAAAACAAAAAGGGGGAATGATAAGGGGGAATAATAAGGGAAACCCACAGGCAAGAGTTTGGAAAGCTGTGTTTACATTGAATCATCTAACTGTTCCCCCCTCGTGCACAATACCTGTTATTCTAATGCACTTTTTGTCATTACAGTCACCAAGTGACAGGACCCATGGCCCTGCTCCAGTCTGAGTTCGTAATTTGCAAACACAAGCCTGGGAGGGCCCATGGGATCTTGTTACCTGGGGATGTGGATATGCCTGTATCTTGACAGATATTGGAGTTCCGTGGGTGCCTGCTTGTTGCATTTGACTTATGTTGGATAACGCTTCTTGGAGCAATGAACCTGTCTGTGGCTCACCTGACTCCTTGGAATAAGCAAAAACATGTAGGTGATGGGAACATACAGATTCTATCTTATCCTTGTATGTCACTTTATGAAGTTGTATAGTTATTGATGTTAAGTTGTATAGCTTTTGATAAAGCTATATAGCTTTTGATTTTGTTAATATCCTAATATATAGCCTTTAGCTTATTCTTGTATGTTGCTTTATAAAGTTGTACAGCCATTGCCAACTCAGATATAAAAGCTAAGGGAGAGAGAAAAGTGGGGGGCAGGTATTTGTGATTTTTCAATGTTTGTCTTCCAGAGCAATTAGTAATCGTGCTGAAACCCTGCTTCCCAGGAAGTGTCTGAACATCACTCACTGATGGGAAGTAGAGATTGACTTTTCTCTTTGCTTATGCACTCTTATTTCTTTCCCTTCACTGTAATAAAACTGCCATATCTCACCCACTGATTGTTTTCCATCTTACTCTGTCCCCTGTCCCACTGGGAAGGAGAGTGGTAGAGCAGCTTAGTGGGCCTGGCACACAGCCAGGTCTTTTTGGGTAATAATCAGAGGGCTGAATTAATTCAGGGAGTCTCCTAGAAACTTAGGAAATATTTAAGGATGTTGCCAGGTCATGTAGGAAAACTTAGAGTGGCAAAAGTCCTATTAGAACTTAATTTGCCTTAATTAATAAGAACTTAATTCCTGTGAAGGATAATAAAAATATTTTTATTAATACATTAATGGCAAAAGGAGGGGCAAGGACAACCTCCATCCTTAATTGGTTGCAGGGGGGAATAGAATGACTAAAGATGAGGAAAAGTCAGAGATGCTTAACACCTTCTTTGCCTCTATTTTCAACAGTAAAACAGGTTGTCCACAGCACAACTGTCTTCCTGGGCTGGTAGATGGGGTCAGGGAGCAGAATAGCCCCCCTGTTACCCAGGAGGAAGCAGTCAGAGACCTGCTGATCCACTTAGATGCTGACAAGTCTATGGGACCTGATGGCATTCATCCTAGGGTGATGAGGGATGGCAGATGAACTTTCCAAGCCACTGTCCATCATTTACCTTCAGTCCTGACTCACTGGGGAGGCCCCAGATGACTGAAAGCTGGCCAATGTGACACTCATCCACAAGAAGGGCTGGAAGGAGGATCTGGGAAATTACAGGCCAGTCAGCCCGACCTCAGTGCCCAGCAAGGTTATGGAACAGATCATCTGGAGCGCCATCACACAGCAGCTACAGGATGGGTGGGGGAATCAGACCCAGCCAGCATGGATTTAGGAGGGGCAGGTCCTGCCTGACTAACCTGGTCTCCTTTTATGACCAGGTGACCCACCTGGTGGATGAGGGGAAGGTTGTGGACTACATAGTCCACCTGGACTTCAGCAAAGCCTTTGACACCAGCTCCTGGGAAAGCTGGCAGCCCACAAGTTGGACAGGTGCATTTTTTGCTGCATTTAAGAACTGGCTGGATGGCCAGGCCCAGAGAGTGGTGGTGAACAGTGCTGCATCCATTTGATGGCCAGTCACCAGTGGTGTCCTGCAGGGATCAGTTGGGCCCTGTGCTCTGTATTATCTTTATTGATAATCTGGATGAGGGGATTGAGTCCACCATCACCAAATTTGCATATGACACCAAGCTGGGAGTGGGTGTTGATCTGCTGGAGGGTAGGAGGGCTCTGCAGAAGGACCTGCACAGGCTGAATAGATGGGCAGAATACAACAATACGAGGTTTAACCAGTCCAAGTGAAAAACTGAGTCCTGCACTTTGGCCACAACCACCGCATGAAGCACCACAGGCTGAGCACAGACTGACTGGACAGTGGCCAGGCAGAAAAGGACCTGGGGGTGCTGATCGACAGCCACCTAAACATGAGCCAGCAGTGTGCCCTGGTGGCCAAGGCAAATGACATCCTGGCCTGTATCAGGAGTAGTGTGGCCAGCAGGATCCGGGAGGTCATTCTTCCCCTGTACTCAGCACTGCTGATGCTGCACCTTGAGTGCTGTGTCCAGTTCTGGACCCTTAATTTAGGAAGTAAGGAAGGATGTTAAAATGCTGGAGTGTGTCCAGAGAATGGCATCAGAGCTGGGGAAGGGTCTGGAGCACAAGTCCTATGAAGAGTGGATGAGGGAGGTGGGGTTGTTTAGCCTGGAGAAGAGAAGACTCAAGGGAGACCTTACCACTCTCTACAGCTGCCTGAAAGGAGGGTGGAGTCAGGAGAGGTTTGTCCTTTTCTCCCAGGAAACCAGTGACAGGACAAGAGGACACAGATTTAAACTGTGCCAGAAGAAGTTTAGGCTGGACACTAGGAAGAGCTTCTTCCCATAAAGGGGTGATTGGGCATTGGAATACACTGCCAAGGGAGGTGTTGGAGTCACTGTCCTGGAAGGTGATTAAGAAATTAGTGGATGTGGCACTCAGTGCCATGGTGTGGTTGAAAAGGTAATGTTAGGTCATGGGTTGAACCTGGTGATGTTGGGGTTTTTCCCAGCCTAGATGATTCTGTGATTCTGAATCCAGTCACACCATCACTGAGTGCTGCCGTGACAGACATGCTGGAACTTCAGTATGAACTGGAGTCCAAGGCAGCAAAATGGGACCCCACTCTTGACAAATGTGTTTTTCTCTATTCTTGTAGCAGCAGAGTTCAGGCCACAGTTTGCTGTCACCTGGAGGGGCATGCAGTATACCTGGAATTGACTGCATCAGGGGTGGAAGCACAGTCCCACCATTTTCTATGGACTGATCCAGACTGCACTGAAAAGGCTGGGGTTCCAGAACACCTGCAGTTTATCAATGACCTCATTTTATGGGGCAACACAGCAGAAGACATTTTTGAAAAAGGGGAGAAAATAATTCAGATTCTCCTGAAAGCTGTTTTTGTCATTAAACAAAATAAGGTCAAGGGAGCTGCCAAGGAATTTGGTTCCTAGAAGTGAAGTAGCAAGATGGCTGTCAACAGATTCCAGCAAAGGTGATTAATAAGATAGCTGTCATGTCCTCACTGACCACAAAGTAAAAAACATGGGCTTTCCTATGCACTGTGGGTTTTTGGAGGATACACATCTGTATGCTGATACAACCAGATTGTAAACCCTCTCTACCTTGTGACACAGAGGAAAAACTGTTTCAAGTGGGGCCCTGACCAACAGCAAGCTTTTGAACAGATCAAACAAGAAATTACACACACACCAGCCTTTGGGCCAAGCAGGACAGGATGTGAATAACATGCTGTACTCCACAGCATGGAGCCTCTGGCAGAAAGTACCTGGAAAGACTAGAGGATGACCTCCTGGGTTTTGGAGTCACGTATACAGAGGATATGAGGCCAGCTGCACCCCAACTACAGGAGATATTCTTGCAGCCTATGAAGGGGTTTGAGCTGCTTCAGAAGTGATAGGCACTGAAGCACAGCTTCTTCTGGCACCCTGACCACCAATGTGAGATTGGGTGTTCAAAGGAAAGGTCCCTGCAATATGTCACACCACCAATGATACCTAGAGTACATGGATTGCCCTCATTACACAAGGAGCTTGAACAGGAAATGCACATTTCTCTGGGATCTTGGAAGTTATCACCAACTAGCCTGAAGGTGACAACAACCAGCTCACCTTTCCCAAAGGTGGATGCAAGTCAGATGTATTCATATATATTTGCCTATAAAGGGAGACAACTCATTCCAAAGTGTTCTCCTTTAAATTGTCTGAAACCAAGACACCAATGACTGGGAAAAGGCAAATACAACCCCCATTTTTAAAAACGGGAAAGCGGAAGAGAGAGGGAACTACCGACCAGTCAGTCTCGCTTCTGTGCCCGGCAAGATCATGGAGCAGATTCTCCTGGAAACTGTCCTAAGGCATATGGAAAACAAAGACTGGTAACAGCCACCATGGCTTTACTAGGGGAAAATGATACCTTGACTTTCTGTGCTGGGGCTACAACGTTGGTGGGTTGTTGCGGCAGAGCAACAGGCATCTGCCTAGATTTCTGCAAAGCGTTTGACGCTGTCCAGCATGACATCCTTGCCTGCGACCCTCCCACCGTGCCAGCCCCACCCAACCCGTTCGCATTTGTCCGCTCATTCTTGGGGTAGTGGGGTGGTGTTCCATGCACTGGGGTTGGCCCTGCCCCGCCGCCTGGCACAGCAATAACCCATCGCAGACGTGCCGTGCCCAGGTATCAGGAGCGGAGCGCAGCCTGTGAGCGCCGCTCCCTCCGCCGCGCCTCCCGTGCAGCGAGCGGCCGGGGCGGCTGCGGCCCGTCCCGGCCGGGGAAAGAGGCGGTGGCGGGGCAGGAGCATCTCTCCGGCGGCGGAGGGCCCGGGCCCCCCTCGCCCCGGCCGTCACCAGCGGCCCCTCCACCTCCTCTTGGCCCCCGGAGCCGCCGCGGTGCCGGGGCCGGGCCGGACACGCCGCTCGCTGCGCGGGACGGCCCTACTTCACACAGGAGCAAACGCAGGGCAAGCGTCCCCCGGCTTTCCCTTCCCCTGCCCGTCCCTACATCCCAGTACTTCGGCCGGGGGAGACGTCCAGACAGCCCCTTCTTGCTCTCCCTGGCCGCCGCGGAAGCCACCGGGGTGACTCGCCTTGCAGCCCGGCCGCCGCTGCACCCTGGGCAGTCACCCACGCACCCTGCCGGGCTCCCCCTCCCTCCCTTCCTCAGGATCCTTTCTCCAGAGAGTCGTTTCTGACTGGAACCTGCCGGCTGTAACAAGGGGGTTGCACACCGGGGTTACGATCCCAGTAAGAAAAGCACCTGGATTCTGTAAAGCATCATTTAAAAAAGACTTATAAAAGCTAGCAGTATAGAAAAGGAGGACAGTAGAGTTAAACTTACATGCCTTTAGATGCTGGGAACTCCGTGTTGTGCAGCACCGGAGAGTAGCAGCATGCCCTGCAGACCCCACCAGAAGGAAGGATTAGTCTGCTCTGGTCATTCAAGCTTTTATAGGATTTTCTTACAAGAAAACAACTCAATTCATTGTTTCTACGTTCAACAGAGAGGATGTTCACATGAGAACTTCTTGGTGTGCTGTGAGATAAAGGCAAGGCCACACAGATGTGTAATCACTGGTATGGAGTGGGAGCTGCCCATAGGCTCCTCTGTTATCATCACCCGACTGAATCTGCCCTGCACGGAGGCAGAAGTGCAGCATGGCACCGGCCTGAAGGTGATGCTGTTGGTGCACGGCACAGCATGGCCTTGCACCTTCACAGTCTCGCTGTTACACGGACCACTAATCTTCACTGTGCAATGGTCAAAGTCAGAATCACTGCAGGAGCCCATAAAAGTAGTTTGAGATCTCCATCAGTCTAGATACGGTTTGGAAGATCCTGAAGTTAAAAGAAATTGTTCTCTGTAGCAGGGGATTTAGGATATTACCGTGGAGCGTGTTGCTTATGCTGACAAGGTAGCAGTCTATACAGGGTCCCCACGCTGACATTTTGACAGTATAATTTGTTATTTAAGAGAAAAGGATTGTACCGAGATAGGCTGAGTAAAAACAAGTCAGCAAGTTTTAATGTTCAGAATGTTGGCTGGAGCTCAGCTGGAACATGATCAGTAGCTGTCATGAAGGAGACTTGGGTCTAGCAGGCTGCACCCAGCTTCAAAATGAAAGAACCACCGAGATTTATCTGTCATGCACAATATCTTCTCCCAGAGGTTCTTAGTTACAAGACATTCTTTGATAATAAGATTGCTGTAATCTGACTAATAATTCTACTAAAGTCTGTTATAAACTCCAGAATGATACTGAAGTTTATTGAAATTCTCTGCTGGCTACATAATAATTTTCTTTACTTATTGACAGCAAATATGTCAGTATCTCTGTATTTTAGTTTCTCTTCTATGGATATTCCTTATTTTATTGTCCTTGCCATTTTACTAGGTGCTTTGTAAATTTAATTTCTCTAGTGAATGGAACTACAGTGAAGAATCACTTGTGTAATGTTTGGACTAACTTAAAGCTCCACTGAGGTGGCCAGGGGTCATCTCACAGGCCTTGCTGCAGAGCAGACCTCTCTGAGCACTATTCAGTATTCTCCACCTCCTCCTGTTCCACAGCACCTTGGGAATGGTGCTTATTTGTCTTACACAAAGTTCTTCTGCAGACACAGCAAACAGCTAATGTCTTTACCAAATAGCAGAAATAAACAAGGGAAGTCAAGCATACTTTTCATGCAAAGTTCCTGAACCTTGCTTACTTCATATAGCAACACTTAAAGCTTTCTGTGGACAGCAAATGCAACCTCCTATATCATCAGTGTTGTAGTCGAAGAAGGATCTTTTTGGCTGTTTTGCTACCCTTGAAGTAAACATGACAGAGATTGTCATTCCCCTTGTAAGTCAGAAGGACCATCTGGCACTACATTAGAACAGGATTCTATTTAATTCATCAGCATGCTAATTATAGGATGACTAGTGAATGGTTAAACTGCCAGATGCTATGAAGATGTATCACTGTCTGTTTACGTAGTTAGGCAAACGTTTAATTAATCCTCCAGCTGCTGTGTCTGCTTTACCTATGGACATGTCTAAATTGTATTCACCTATGCAAAAGGCAGACCAGTCATTGCCTTTCCATAAGAAAAGAAGCTTAAACACAACTTAGGTGCACATACAGCATGTTCACGTATGATTTAACTATGCATGCTGGTAATTGCATCAAAACCAATTACAGACTCTTCCACTTCCGCTCCTGGATTGTGCTCCCTGATCCTTGAATATTGTTTTAGTAGTCTTGCAAGTTTTGAAAGCTGAGTTGTTTTAGAGATTTCAGCAATGCCATGTTAGAAAATTCAATATACAGCCTGAGTTAATAGGATGTCTACAAGTGATCCTACAGCCTTTTACTTTTCCCCATTCTAAGGAATCTTTCCTTCAGAAAATACTGAGGAGGGTATGTGACCTTCTAATATCACACAATATTTAATATTGGTCTCAGGGTGTTTAGCTTTCCCATGAGGCTGCTTCTTTACTGAAACTCTGAAAAACAGAACCCATTTGGGATGTGGACTTGGCTAAGGATGATTTGCAAAGAGAGTGCAACTGCTTTATAATTTAAGGTGTTTGTACTGAGCTCTGTAATTGAGAGTGTTTGTACTTGATTCTATTTGGTATTGTGAGGTCTAGACATGAGATCTGGAAAAACGGGACTTAGTGATCTAGCTAAAGTCTAGCCTCCATTCACTCAAGTTTCCATTACATTTCCCTTTTTTGTGTTTTGGAACCAGATTTCAGAAAGGTGCTTTATTTCCACTGGGCCCATAGTCAGCCTGGACTTTTTGTAGAATCCATCCCAAGGCACAGACATTGTGGAAACCAAAGGTGCACATGGAAAACAGGCTGAGACTCATCTCATATCTGGAGTCCCCTGAGTCAAGAGCTTTTTTGGATGGGCAGCGTCCTTGGCTGGACATGGTCTGTTGATCTCTGTTGATTGCAGAAGGTGCTTCCTGCAACTGAAATTGCTAAAATTGTACTGTATTTTTGCAAGAAATTCTTGGTGTGATTTTGAAATGGGCTGACAAGCATTTTTCCAGACAATTCATGTGCACAGGAGTCACTAGATAACAAAGAGAAGTGCCAACAGGCAGACTAGACACAGCCAAGCATTTTGGAGGCTAAAGGAATTTAATAGTATTTTGTGACAGCTGATCTTTTTGCCACAGTAGTGAAGAAGACTAGGAAGAAATAGGATATTCTGGGAAGTTATTCAGGAGATACTAGGGACATAAGCTTTAGGGAAAGAACTGAGAGTTTAGAGCTTCTACAGTAAAAATAATAGTTTAAATATTTTCACTATTTTAAGCCTACTTTATTTATAATTTTCTTCTTCCTTTGCTAGCATTCCTCTTAACCAGTTTTCATAATATGTGTCTCATGAGACACACACTGCCTTCCCTCTTGGGTACAAACACTGACAACGTGATCCACGTGATGGCTATCTCAGGGTTAGATGCTGGTAAACACGCTTCATGCAGCTCAACAACTGAAATCCAGACAGAATATTTGGGAGTATGTGGTGGCTTAATCCTGGCTGGGTGCCCACCACTGCTCAGTCACTCTTCTACTGAGCTGGGCAGGGGAGAGAAAATATTAAAAAAAGGCTTATGGGTTGAGATAAGGGCAATTATGTTACCAAGTACCATTGCGGGCAAAAGAGACTCAGCTTGGGGAAATTGATTCCGTTTACTGCCAATTAAATCCTAGTAGGATAATGAGAAATAGAACCAAATCTTACAACAACTTCCCTCCACCCCTCCCTTCTTCCTGGGTTTAATTTCCCTCCTGAACTCTCTACCTTCTCTCCCCCAGCAGTGCAGGAAGGCAGGGAATGGGGTTGCAGACAGTTCATCACACATCTCTATGGGCTGCAGGGGGATACCTGCTCCACTGTGGACCTCTGTGGGCTGCAAGGCCACGGCTGCCTCACCATGCTCTTCATCACAGGCCACAGAGGAATCTCTGCTCTGGCACCTGGAGCATCTCCTCCCCCTCTTTCTCCACTGACCTTGGTGTCTACAGGGCTGTTTCTCTCACATATTCTCACTCCTCTCTCCAGCTGAAGTTGCTGTTGTTTTTTTCCTTTCTTAACTCTTTTATTGAGAAGCACTATCTGATGGCCTTGGCCTTGGCCAGTAGCGGGTTCGTCTTGGAGCCAACTGGCATCTGCTCTGTCGGACATGGGGAAGCACCTGGCAGCTTCTCACAGAAACCACCTGTGCAGCATCCCAAACCAAAACCTTGCCACACAGACTCAATACACAGATAAGGTACTGGTACCTCAGGAGCTGTGTTCAGTGCTTCAGAGTCTTCTTGGAGTTTGTGGTGCTTTCCTGGGAAAGCAGAAAGAATTTATCTATGGTCACCCCTTGCAGTTTTCCTTAGTCTCTGTGTTTGGATTAAGAGAGTCTCATCCTCTCACTCAGTTTTGTGTGCACAGTAAGGTCCTCTGTGGACTGGGTCTGCAACACCAAGAAATGGCCTTTCCTCAGAAGTTCCCAGTAACTGGGAATAGCACAGCACTCGCAAAGTGTTATATGTGATGGTTGTGGAAATTTTTCCTCCGTCTCTTTTAAAGATACCAAATTTGCTGATTTTCCAGGCACACTGCAAAAGGCTTTTATGTAAGAGGGTTTTCAGAGGAGGCAGACACACATTCCAGCTAACAGTGGAGGTAGATAGTTGGCTGAACTGCTGAGGCTTAACTTGACGGTATTTTTGCATAATTTATTATGGCAGTTCCATAGGGCCTTGGGAACCGGTCTTGATTATTTTAGATTTAAATAAATAAATGATGGATCGTGGGACAAACTGGCACTCCATTCCAGGAGATGAACCTGAGACTCATCAAAGGCAGTCTCCCAGTGCCAGAATCAACTGCAGTTTTACAACTATGCTAAGCTATGCAATTATCTTAAACCACAATGATCCTGTTGGATTTGCAGGGGTAAATTTAGCATCAATCTCCTTACACAAAACAAATAAACAAAATCAGCAGTGCACTTTCATGTTAACACAGCACAGCACAGTGCCAGAATGAATTATCGTCTACATTCAGAAGCACTGCTGCTGTGCTGGTTTTCTCACAGATAAATTAAAATGTATAACTCTTTGTCAGAGAAGCTTGTGACTACAGAGCACAGCAATGACCTGTAGAGATTTTAACCAGTGAGGTAACTGGGAAGAAACTGTAATTGTCTAAAGCAGTGCTGGTTAAGCCAGCATTTTACCCTGCTGGGGTGTGCAGCCCTGCTGCTTTCATTGTTGCCTCCATTTGTCTATCCATTCCCTCACCTCCAGGGAAAAAGGACTGCAACAGTTAACCCTAAGGCAGATAAAGGACGATTATGGCAGAAAAGTATATTCAGGGCTAGAAGACAGGACACACCACCACCAAGAGATTTGGGTGGCTGAAGTACTGTGAGGGAAAAAACAACCCAAGGTACAACATTCCTTTTGAACCAATGGGGAGAGAGAGCAGGTAGCAATGCAACAGAGATTAACTATGGCAAGTCAGTAAGCAAGCAAATAAATATATAAATAAGTAAATAAACCATTACACATCAATTCATGGCTTGATCATTGTCAGAGAGAACAGAACTTCTCTGGAATTTCCTTCTCGGTCAGCTGGGCTGGAATCCAGCAGGAGAACAAACTCAGAGGCAGCTTCCATTTAAAAGGCAATTTGTTTATTAGCCAGGTAGAAAATCCCATTAAAAAGAGAGGAATTTCCATTATTGTGCTGCAGTATTAACTTTCAAATATTCTGCCAAAAACCTTGGGTATTTTGCACAAGATGAAACCATAATTCTGGATGGGATCTTGAGTGGGAGGTGGGGCACAAGCTGACTTTCCTGGGAGAAGTCCCAGGAGGCAGTTTGACTTGAGACACTTAAGATTCCTTCTCTGCCAGATTTATATATATATATTTCTAATCTGGATTAAACTATTTGATGGGAATGTTTGCTTCCTGGCAGGAAGAGAGTGTGTGCAATGTTGAATTTGACTCATGTAATTCCTTTTCTGCTCATTTGGTAATACCGTTTTGGTGAAAATAAAGTGCTGACTCTTGGTATGTTAGTACAGCTAAACTTATGTGGGGCAGGGAATGGGGCTGAGTATGGGTCCCCAGCTCTTCTCTGCTGAATTTTTAGTTTGCTCCAGGGATGACCAGACCTCTCTAATGAATGTTTTCCAAGAGAGAGCCCAGAAGTGCTTCTGGGGAGAGTCTTTTCTCAGCAACTCCTGCCAGAAGGCACCACGAGTGAACCTGACCCTCCATCATTGGTATATGTCCTTGTGCCTCACACTGGTGTGAACAAAACATCTACTTACAGGTTCTTGAAGTTCAGAGTTGCAGAGCAAGCCCTGGCTTATTTCAGAAAAAGAAAACAAGGTGAAGTTCCCCAGCTCTCTAAATCATAGTTCTGTTGTTAAAGGGACACCAACAGAGTGCCGGAGGACATCCAGAGAGAGGATGGGGTGGAAGGGCTACAAGAGGAACATGTACTGGGCTGTGTGGATGTGAGACAGTCCATGTCATTCAGGGGTAGGGACCAAACCCTCTTTTTTGTTATTTTTAATAGTCTTTGCCATCCAGCCTTTCAACCTGAGATACTGGAGTTCAGACCCTCCTCCAGCTGCCCAGGGAAAGGAGTAATTTTTTTTTATTTTTTTTTTTTCCCATGGAGAGTATTAGGCAGGTATAAATTAGGACTATTGCCAGAAGCTGCACATCTCAGGTCAGCACCAGCTTGCATGTCGGTTTTGCAAGAAAAACAGTTAATAGATCTATTGGATCCTTGCCTTCATGATGTGGTGGATGAGAGATCTATCTGGAAACTCTCCCACAGAGCAACTTTCTTCGCTGTGATGTGCAACAGTCACCTGAGCTGAAGTAAGGGTCAATTTTGCAATGTCAAATGAGTGGGTCAAACTTCTTCACCTTGAGCACCATGCATGGTGCCACAGCATGACAGGACCTCTAGGAATGCATACCTATGCAAGCTGTTAGCATCTTCAGTTAAAATTTGTTCCTTCTTTTGCCCCAGGCATGATGTCAGTTACTCCACCTCAGCTGCTGGCTGGAAAATTCTAGCCAAAGGGAATCTTCTATAAATTGCTGAATTCAATCATAAGGCATTCGTATGACTATTTTACAAGATATTTTAACTGGAACAAACCCAGAAAGAATAGTAATGTAGAGATGATGAGGCTTCAACTCTGCAGTGCTATGGCCTTTTACTGATGGGAAAGTGCTCAAAAGGATTTCTTGGGAATTGATTTTCCTCTTTAATGTTGCTAATAAGAGATGTTGATAATAAAGATTAACCTAGGTATCTCTAAATAAAAATGGCATGCCTCTGCTGTGGTTCACTTGCAGAAAAACGAGGCCAAATCCCTTTCTAGATCTAAAAAGGACTTAAAAAGAAGTACAATATGCAAAATAATTGTTATAATCCATCATTTTCACTGAAACAAAGCAGAACAACAAACAGTTATGATAGTAGATTGAATCATAAAATGGCGATATGCCAAGGTGTGTATCAGCTGAGTCTTCTTACTTGTCTATTGGCAAAATAAAGAGCATTAGGGGAATGACTCATCTGTTGGTTGGAAAATCTACTTTAAAGTTGCAAAGAATTCCAAACAACAACATTTAATAAGCAATAACTGACTGAGCAAAAAGCTTCTATTCGCTTAGAGCTGCACTCCCCAGCTTGTAAACTGTGAATGCTCTGGAGCAGCAGAACCAACCCAGTTCTGAAGTCAATCCCTCATCACCAGGTTGTATCTTCCTGTGTTTGCTATGGTCCTAGTGAGTGGGGTCATATTAGAAACAACAAAATATGTGATGTGTTTGCTTAGGGGGAAATTCTGTTTTTGCTGTAGCTGTCAGTGACAACTTTACTCCTGGCTGCAGTGCAACGTTTTAACATTTCCTACAAGTTTTATCTCCTCCTATATAAAATCTCAGGTCCTCCTACACCAAGCTAAGATTCATAATGCAACTGAAGTTGTGAGTTTAAAACTATTTGTGGCCACCAAAGCGAAGCTGTTGTAAATGGGAAAAAAAGAAGCTGTTCAAGCTCAGACTTCAACCCCCCCTGCAACTCCTGTTATCAGAGCAGCCAGCAGCTCCCTGCCCTGCGGGCACTGGTGGGGTTTCCAAACTGTGCAGCAGTTCTGGGCAAAGCCACCAGTGCTGAGGAGGTCCTGGCAAACTGCCTGTCCCTCATCTTATCTGCAGCCTGGGCTCATTCAGCCTGAGCTGCTGCTTTGTCTTCATCTCACAAAACCCCGATGTCACTAGACACCTCAGCAAAACTCAAGCTTCACTCTGCTCAGCAGCCTGGAGAGGATCTAGGTAACAGGTTTGTGTAAGTGCTGTGTGGCTGTGCCTCCACTGTGCATAACTGCCCTGTGTTGGTGTTTGGCAAGTGCCATCTGGTTTTCATTTTCTTTCACAGTGCAATTCATCACCTCCACCCCCACAGATTCACACTTCAACTGCTTTTCTGCTTTCAAGACAATTTCAACTGAGTGTATTTTGGTTTACTTTAGCTAAAACCCAGCAGACACTACCATCAAATCATTCTCCTTTAAATTAAAAGTTATTTGATTTGCAAATTTTAGCAAGATAGGACTACTCATAAAATCTTAATTGATAAAGTAATAAGATGCTCAGAAGACGAAAGGACCGACCATATAATAATTCTGCCCACCACAATCTTGGAAAATACTCTGGAGAAGCATCTTAAGCACATTAAAACCTATCAAGATATATAAGCAGTAAGAATAATAGTGAGCAATTAGAAAAGGTGTAGAGATGAAAACACCTATTGTAGCTCAGTACAGGAAATTGTTTAATAGTTCTTGTTGTAACTCAAATTACTATTTCTTTTAAAAAGACTGAAAGCATCTTCCATTAAAAAACTAATTTTTGAATCTTACACTATGAGAAGGGATACTGGCTTGTTCTATTTGTGGATCTGTGTACAGGCAAGCTCAGCTAAATAAAATTTAAAGCTAAGAAGGAGTAAAAGAGCTGATTACAGAAGTAACATAAACAAGTAACTGACAAACCAAGAGGAATGTTTTCGCTGTGCATTCTTGAGGTTTCTGGTGAACAGTTTTCTCCCCTCCACTTAGATACACACACTGTAAACACCATTGCATGTAGCTGTAAGGAAAACTGTAGAGAGAGTACGATCCAAAGCAGCAGCCCACCTCTGGTGACATGGATTATTTTCTTTCTCAGTAGCACTGAAAGCCCACCTTGCACTGTAATCTTATGTTCTCCTCAGCTATGTCTTAGGGACCACTCTACACAACTGTTATTTTCATTGAGTGGCATTGTGTGTCGAGGTATTGTCAATTGCAAACAGTTTTACCACGTTAAAGGCACATTGTCAGAAAACAATACTGTATATGCACATATGCATGTTTAGTGCCTTATTAAATCTACTAACTCAAGCAGGCAAAAGCCTAGGAAGTGTCAGACTTAATACCATCTGTGCAACTCCAAATCTGCCCTTTCTCCACATGCATCATTGCTACAATCTTTAATGACATGATCACCAGTTTATTTTCTCCTCAGAGGCTCCTGTCTCATTTAGTGTCCTCTCCTGGGTGGTCCTCCTTCAGCTTCCTTGGACATCTGCAGGCTCACTGCACAGCCAAACATCCACATATTTTCCACAGGAATAACAAGTGGAAATTATCTCATGCAGAGGACATGACCTTTGCTTAATTTAAAGCCACATTTAGTAGGATGGTATTAGAGCTTCTGCCTGCTTTAAAATTCTTCTAAATAAGTGGAAAACAATATACTTTCTTAGGAGTAACTGATTTAAGCAGAAGAAAAAGAAATCCATTGCATGGATGACTTCAGCCTAAATAGTTTAATTTCAGAGTCCAAAAGTAAACAAAAACAATATCTAATAAAGGCGAATGTTGGCAGGTTTTGGCTGGGTGACATGAATTGCTTTATCAATCACTCAGCTTGTATTTTGATAAGCCCACTGCAGTCCTGGGAGTTTCCTCACAAGCCTTGTTGAAGAAGAGGAACAGGACACCAGAGGCTGGGGTCTGAAACTGGGCTCCAAGTAAAACATATCTGGAAAAAATGGGAGGAGAAGTGTCCAGGGCTAGTTCTATTCTCTCTTCCCTTCTATCCCCTCAGGGTGGTCTGTGGGTGAGGGTGTTGCTGCAAAGCAGCTCTTCCTGGGCACCTGGAGAGCTCTCCAGGCTGGAGGAGGAGTGGTCAGCTTCCCCTTTTGTTTCATTCCCTTTCTTTGCAGAGCAAGCAAGAAAGCAAAAAATAAGGGACCAACACAAGGCTTCAGGTTTGCTTTCACCCACTTAAAAAACTAAGGCCAGGAAATTAAACCAACTGCAACAGCTAAAATAGTCTTATCCCAGAACAGGAGTGAAGCAACCCAATCCCATTAGTCCCACAGTTTCTGTGTCTCCAGTATTGCTTCAGTTTTACCATTCATCCCTCCCCCACTGCATCTGATTAACTGTATAAATGGCTAATAAATTCTCTGCTGAATTTAAAAAAGCAGCAGTATTTGCATTTTGAGCACCCAGCCGCACAGGATTCATCCCATTTAATTATTACGCCTCAGAGGATGTACCCGGTTGTGTCACTCACCCTCGGTGAGGAGGCAAGGGCTAGCAAGGGATGAGCAGTGGGATTATCAGTCTCTCGGCCTGATGGTGTTTATTTAAATGTTACCAATTGCTACTCCTGATTTGGAGCCTAATTTACACTTCAGATTCGAGACTGCTATCCTAGGGATAGCTCTATCCTGGTGCTAGTTCTTTAAATGTGTGCACCAGGAACCACATTCACTTTGGCTAGGCTTGCATAAATCTTTGCCTAACAAAAAGGATACATTTCCAACCTGTATAATTGACTTGTACTTCCATGAAATGCCACTGTGTTCCATTTAATTTTTGAATGTTTTGTTTACTTGGATTCACCTCTAACCACGTTTCAGTGAAAAAGAAATTCTTCCATGGGCTAACAGGTATGTTTATAATAAAACTTTTTAGAAGGTGCTCATAATTTCCTCTCTATTAATTTTCCCACCGTTTCATTATCTGCAGTGTTCTTATGTCAAGCCCTCTTGGCAACATGCAGGTTTTTATCTCATGTATAGTGTAGTGCCAAGTGCTGGTATTTTTCTTTTGAAATAATACAGGGTTTGCGATTTTTAGATCAAGCTACATATGTTTCTTCTCTGATAAAGATTTTGAGTGAAGTGGTTATTATTCCTTTCTTTTCCTAGCTGAAATTTCTCCCAAGCAGAGGAGTGAGAACTAAGGATGTCATAAAACCCATTAAAACTTATACACTGTAATTATTGCACCGAGTTAAGACTGGTGCAATAGCATTCCTTGGGACACCTGAGCTGGTCTAATGGATCCCTCACACCAAACCAGACCTCCTTTTGGAAGGATGGAAGTTTCAGATTGTCTTATTGAATTATAAATTGTTTTTCTTTAACACCAGCCCATTGCCTTGGGGAAGGCCTCCAGGGCAAGAGCTGTCTCTGTACAGAGCAAACACAGCAGAGAACTACTGCTGATACTGGATGGCTTAGGCAGTTTCATTATAGAAGCATTTGCTACTACTCACCTCTCCCAGCATGCCTTGGATCCAGACTAGATCAATAAAAATTAAATTAAAATAGCATACATATGTATGAATGATAGATTATATATACTGCATCTGCTGCACACCTCTCCTGATACATTATCTGCATACCTGAGTGTGTGTGTGTTTGTTTGTGTTAAGGATACATATAGTATGCAATCCATACAATCTGAAATTTGTTACATCATCTTGAGCAAGTTGAAATTTGCTGGGGAAGGTGATATCCTTTATTATATCTAGTGAGGAAGTTGATAAAAAAGAAAGTTACATAAGGCGTTGCATATGTACCCAAAATGCTTTTAAACTGCCACAAATGCACTAATAAGAGATAATATATCTCCTTGCAGAAGTTGTGTCTGCAGATCATTATAGGTTTTATAGCGGGAGTGTGATTGCTTCCTGTGTTGGAGAGGGAAGGTGCTGCTCAGAGAGCAGCCATCATGACTGAAGGGCCCTCTGGTTCCATGTGGAACTGGACAGGAACAGGGAGAAGCAGATGGGACACACCAGACCTTACAGGACTGCTCTGCAATGCCACATGGGTTTCACAACACCTGGCAACCTTCCTAGGACTCTCAGTGGCCAGCTCTGCTTTAGGGATGGCCTCTCCTAGACTGACAGCAAATCTCCCTTTTTAGGTAAGCTGTGCCTTTCTCAGCAATGCTTGGTGAAAAAGACTTTTTTTAACATAAGCCCCTCCAGAGCTGTCCTCCTCTCCTGTGCACTGCTGGGGAGCTATGTGCAGGGAAGAAGACTTGTGCACTGCCAAAACCTGTGTGAGGATGGAGAAATTGTGACTGGGAAGCAGCAGGCCAGAGAGACCTGCTGTAAGTACAGGGTGGGAGCTGTTTGTGGCTGCCCTTTGCTGCTGGGTGAGCTCTGCAGGTAGATCTTCATGGGTCAGATCAGCAGACTTAACTGCAAGGAAAAGAGCAAATTGTCTCTATTAGTATTAACAGTTTAGTTCATAAAAGATGTTTGATAAATATTGTTTGTGGCCTGTATTTCCTCCTGACTCAACTGTCTATGAGAAAAAAGGACATCTGTGACAAGGAGATTGGAAAAAATGAAAATGAGGAGCTGTCTGCTGCACCATGCATCCCTGGCATGCAGAACACTGGCAAGCACTTTCAAATCAATTGAAATGTACCGTCTCTAAAGTCATCCCAAATATTTTTACTCCCTCCAGCTCATGGTTTGTCTTATATGATTTAAACTTCCTTTTTGTTATCATCTGGTAGCATCATCCATCATAAAGCCCATTAAGGCAACAGCTTGGAGGCAAATCATGGCACTCCTTAGTTATATAAAATCTCCTGCTCTTGGTTATTTGCTAGTTTTCATTACTAAAACTTTGAAACTTGACTGGTCATTAAGTAAGATGGGGCAAGCCTTATTACAGTGCTAGTGTGGACTCTACTAGGTAGAATCCCTCCCCTCTCCTTCCCCCTGGAATCCAGGTCTCCTCCTTAATTGACAAAAGACTTTTTTCCACTGTAAGATTTATACACATGTTGAAGCATATGCCTCTAGTATGATCCCTTTCTTTTTTACAGCATCTCTGTAGAGACAATTATGGGTAATTGCTTGCAGACCAGTCACCCACTGCCATGAACTGCAGTGGGAGTTCTCCTTTGGGAGCCAAGGGTCATCTTCTACCTCTTCTTCCAGCTACACCAATGCCCATGAGATAAACCAGCACAACCATTAGCATTGAGTCTTGGCTGGAAATCATTAAAACATTTAAAGAGCACCTTCATTTGAATTCCAACATTTTTCAAGGGCTCCAGTCTTTGAACACAAATTAGTTTGTGCTACCTTGTGTTTGTGTTAGGCCATGGGAGATGATGTGTTTCCAAAAAATTTGATATTTTTTTTATTTTAGTACCTGATGCAGAGAGTAAAGTGCTTTTCATCTTTGGGACAGTGGACAGGTGGCACAGGCAGCCAGAGCATGACCCTTAGGAGGAACATCAAAGGTGATCAGACTGGAATGAGGGTGACTGATCCCTTTGCTGAAACTTGATTTTCAGTAAGACAAAGTAACTGATTTTATGACTGTATGTCTTATTCATAAAGTGCCTTCACCACTAAAAGCTTAGATATTTGCAAAGTCTTATCTAACCTCTCCTGCATAATAGACACCACATGTCTCTGCCCATCTGTATTCTTCACCCCACGTGGCATGTCTGTACATCCTCACTGAGTCCTGAAGCCAAACCAGTTTGCAGCAGCAGCTATATGGGAAAGGCATGTTCATGCAGAGGCCTTACATGATGAAATGCTGTTGATACTCTAACACCTACCCTACATCTACCCAGTAGATGCGTACAGCCAAGGATTTTTAACAGACTTTTCCTCCCCTGCTCTACTATTTCCTTTAGAGATTAGAAGTGGGAAGAAGAGGGAGAATTGCCCGTACAGTTCCAAATGAGCATGCACTAGGAATTCACATAACTGCATTGCAAAGCTTTCTGTTTAATCAGCTGGTACTTTCCTAGTACTACCCATTATTCTCTTTGTTTCCTGGCTGCTGCTGAGTTTGGAAGCTGACATGTTCATAGAATCATCTTTTATGAGTTAGAATAATTTTCTGAATGGCAGTATATATTAAAGCTATCACAGTGTATAATATTGAATTTATTTTTGCTAATTTTATCTGGTTTTATATTTATAGATATTATATTTATTTTGCCATTTTATTGCCCATTCATTCAACTTCATGATACCCTTCTGCAACTCTTTGCAGCTTTTGTCTTTACACTCAAGCCTGATTATTTTAGTATTGTCAGTAAATTCTGTCCCTTACTTCCCAAATTAATTTCTAGAATATTTATCAATACTTTAACCAAACTAATTTTTAACTTCATTTATAATATTTTAATTAGTCTTCCATAATCAGCCCTTCTTTTTCATTTCACACAATTGGACACTTGGCATGAGATGTTGCTAAAAGCCCTTTTAAGATTTAAGCAAACTTTATTAGCCTGATCATCCTGACTTACATGCTCAGAGATTCCTCCAATGACCTGTAACAGATTTCATGGTTGTAGATCCAATACAATACTCTTTCATTATGTTTTATGTCAACCAGCAAGGTACTGTCATCAGTATTTGGAACTTCTACAGAAATCTCACACACAGGTGTGGTGGATTTTTTCTTTCTTTGAACCATATTTGCCGTTTTCTTTCTCTCCTGTGATTCTAATGCAGTTCCAGCACAAATTACTATTTCAGAAATCTCCTGAAAATACTTATTGACCTTAATGAACTGACCACCTGCTATTAACTTACCAGATTGTTTCAATAAGCCATTTACTGACACTTAAATTCAGCCAGATATTCTGATTAAGACCTGTCAAAAAATGTTAACAGCATGAAAATTTTGCTAAGCACTTCAACAGCAAACACTGATAAATACTTGGTATCTGTTCTGGTCTATTCTTCCACCTTTACACCTTGACCATGTAGTCACCCAAATTATCTGACAACTGTCAGAGACAGTACTGTACTGAGAGCTAGGAGCAGGAGTAAATTCAGTCTCATCAAATCAAAAGGGGAGATAGTACTACTCCTGTAGAGTGCACAGATATGTTTAGTGCTGGCAATCTAATATCCAGGCTTCCTGTTGCACAGTAGACATTCTTCTGCATTTGTTTGTTTTTATTAAAAAGTGCTACGAAAACATTTTGAAATTAAAGTCTTATCAGTTTTCCATTGCAAATCAAGTTTTCCAATCTATACAGTTTAGATAAGGAGCAGAGCAAGAGATGACTCGGTCATCATCTGTAAATGACTCCATGGGTGATAAGAAAAAAAAATTGCTATATTAAATCTCTAAGATACCTGGAAACAGAACACAGGGTGTTGAAGACAAATTAATCCAGTCTAAATATAAAGCCACCCCTTCTTAATGTTTATTGACTACTAGGAAGAATTTAAGTGTACAGACTCTAGCTATTCAAGAGATTTCTCAGGTCTTAATTAGATCGCACCACAGCTGAGACTGAATTACCAGGCTTACTCCTGTTGTAACTGGGCAGTATTTTTCATCTCTGTTTTGCAGATCCAGTTACACAATTACATGTGGTTTCCTCCGACTTGAAAAATGTGATACTATGATAAAGAGTATCTATTCAATATCTCCTTTGTATCAGTGTTACTTTGGCTTTAATGCTGTAACAAATCATCCTGTGCACATAAATTAATATACTACTTTAAAATTTCACGTAAGATTGATGTTTTAGGAATACTGAAAGACTGAATGATTCAAATATATTGAATCATATACCTGAAGAAAAGTCTGTGTTCTAACTTTATTATGGCAACTACTGGAAAATACAATTTTTGCAGATGCAATCTCCCAAAGGAATAGAATAAAATAGAAATACAAAATCAAAGCAAGGTTTTTTCAAACAAAGGCTGAGAAAGGAAGGGTAGAATAAAATTGGTGAATGAGATTAAGTATGCTTAGCTCTAATCTCACTCAGGGTCACCTCTGTAGGGAAATACACTGGCATCGCTCTCTTGGTATAATTATGTTGCTACAGTTATACTATTATAAACTGTTATAATAATTCCAAAGCAACATACCAGCATTAATTCCATTGAAACCAAGGATGTTAGGACTACAAGAATAAATTGACAATATCCACTTGTCTCTGGACACTGAATTACTGATTTTTTTCTCTAGGAAAACCATGGAAATAAAAGATGGACATAAATCCAGTAATAATGGGTCGAAATTATTATGATTCTATGATCAGTTTATGCTCAAAGCAGTCTATTTTGAAAAGAGAGAGGAAGTCTGGAGCAATTAATCATCTTTGTTGACCCACTGAAGACGTTCAGGAAGCAGCAGCTGTTAGGCCTGTCCTAACACACCGAGTCTCTCAAGCATCAGCAGGGGTTTGGTGCCCTCTTATGTTTGGTACAGGCAATCTGAGGGATTGCAAACACTTCTGGTCATAGACCACTTGAGAAGACTTCTGGGGATACAAATTGTTAAGAAAGTAAGTGCTAACTGTGATAAGTGACTACTTAATGCTTCAAAAAAGGTTAACAACCACTGTAAGGCAGCAAACTTGCCCAGAGGGGCAATGAACTTCCAGCAATGAATAAACCCAAGAACATACTTTTGTCCCCTTCCCTTCAGGTTTTATTGAGGTGGTTCAGCCTCACTAACCTGATCTTGCATAGCACAAACCAGACTCAGGCTTTTTCTTGTTTGGCCAAATATTGTGAATAAATTTCTGACTATGAGAACACACATACAAAAAGAGGCATGAAAAAAACTATTATGAATAATGAGGCACTGGCAGAGGTTTCCCAATGAAGTTGTGGATGCCCCATCCCTGGAAGTGCTCAAGGTGTGGTTAGATGATCTGAGTAACCTGATCTAGTGCAAAGTTTTCTGCCCATGACAGAGGGAGTAGAACCAGATGATCTTGAAGGTCTTTTCCAACCCAAACCATTCCATAATTCTGTGAAGAGAAAGGGCTATGTGATCTGGTCTTACTTCCTGGAAACATCATCCAGTTAACAACCTCGGTAGTTACTCAAAAAAAAGGATCAATTAAAAAAAAAAAAAAAAAAAAAAAAAAGGGCCTGCAGGGTTTGGGACAACAAAATACAGAGTATTTCTATTTCCATTAGTTGAATACTCCAGTGATTACTGTTCACACCTAAAAGCTGGCACTTATTACCCAAAGTTAGATTTCTGGACAGTTCTAGCAATCACCTTAGGTTTCTCTGTTATCTAGTTAACACTGATAAAAGTGTTATTTTTTTCTTGTGCAAATGTTTTTAATCCATGCAGAACCCTTCTTGGTCTTCTAAAACCTAGACAGACTGCTCAGCAAATCTTTTCTGAAAATAAAACCTGATTTGGTATAAGAAGTGTTTTGTTAGTTCCTTTTTAATTTCCCTATTACCATCATAGGGGTATACACTTTAAATGTGGTTTTTTTTCATACTTGGCACTTACGTAACTCATCATTCCATTCTACTAATTACTCAGAGGGAAATATATGAGAGATATTTATGTTTCTGTGTTGATACAAAAATTAGAATGCAAAAAGAGATTGGCCACAGAAATAGGGATGTATAAAGATAACATGGAATTTTACATTACATTTAAATGTTGGCATCAGAAATTATTACATACCTTATTTAAGTGCTGAGGTCCCTGTATTTAGAAGAGCAATCCATTACAATAGAATGTATTTATATTCATACAGAAATAAAACACCCAATACTTTAATAATGGGAAATTCTCAATTTATTTTATCAAATTCTCATATTATTCATTTCTTCAGAAATTGGTTTCAAGGTGATATATAAGAAAACATTCAGAGAATTAGCAAGTTAGTGCACAAAATCATTTTCTCAGTCTGGTCATAGACACAGAGATAAAATAGAGTCTAAGCATCTCATAATTATCAATAATAAGCATCCCTTGTCCCTTGTTATCACAGATACTCAAATGCCTAGTGGCAAGGCACATTTTGGCACCTTGGCCTATTTCAGTAAAGCCACACAAAACTGGATGGGTGCTCTCCAATTCTTGGGGCTGCAAAAGCTCATAAAAAAGAGCTGAGAGCAGATCCATGCAGCAAACAGAAACTTGTACAAGTAAGTTATTTGTCAACATCCAAAAGTGCTCTATATTGCCTTACTGAACATGAAACCTATTCCCAGAAAGCTTGGAGTTCTATTTCCAAATGGATGTGACAAATTAAAAATAAATAAGGAGAGGATGTAGTGAAGCAAGATGGGTATGCCTGGACCCCCTACACCACCAAGATATGCTCAAATATAATGATTTTACAGTTAAATTTTACAAAATAAACCCACCTTATGTAGACAAGAAATAGCTAAATTGCACACAGAACAGAGATCCCTGAGCCAGTAAAAAACTAGTTAGAAAAGCCACACAACACACTGTGTGAACATATCCACATAGGTTTAGAGGAAGTGCTGCTACTTTTTCAGCAAATAAATGTTGCTTACTAGCTCCCATTCAAGACCACATGAGTGATGGACCATATTTGCTAGTGTATAACCTTGAAGTTCTGCTTCTAAGGCTTGAGTGAGGGCAGCCCCAGGTGGGATCTGGTCTTATTGTTGTGGATGTAGCCAACAACAAAGCATTCACATTTAGTGCATTAATCTCAAACAGTGCTGAAATCAGGCAGCCAGGCTCCACAGCTGAGTTACTTTCCAGAGAAAATACAAATCTAACTTTTCTCAATAGCTTTTCCATCTGCTGACTCACAAATTTGTGATCATAGGATGAAACCTACAAAATTAAGTAGCATTTGCTTTTGATAATGTTTACTGAAGCAGGTATTTCCCATCACTACAATTCCATTTTCCATACTCCCTTTTTAAGAAAGTAGAAAAAAGTACCTCTCTTAGCTGGTAATTAGCATTGGAATGATCCACACAGTAGAGTAAGTGTGTGGAAACAGCAAAAATCCTCTCAAATGTTTTAAAGAGATAGAAAATATGGAATGTGGATCCACAGTTTTACCATGGTAATCAGTTAGCCATGGTCTCATTCCTGCCTTATCATCTTCCCC
Source organism: Pseudopodoces humilis (assembly GCF_049639895.1). Classification (NCBI taxonomy): domain Eukaryota; kingdom Metazoa; phylum Chordata; class Aves; order Passeriformes; family Paridae; genus Pseudopodoces; species Pseudopodoces humilis. The sequence continues at coordinate 64,004,419 of NC_142201.1, forward strand.
ATCCCAGTTTTCCCATACCTGGTTCCCTCTGTTCACTATTTTAAAGTGAACTTAAAATCTTGTAGCAACATGTAAAGAAAGCAGAACCATTTTGTTCTGGGAATGGAGAGGCAGGATTTTTTAGGACAGAGCTTAGAGACATCTGCTATAATATAGTGTAAGAAACTTAACTCTACACGTTAATGGAGTTGATGAAGTCTGAGTTCTGGAAATAAATTAAAACAGATGCCTTGCTGTTAACAATTTCTGCTGTTAACGGAGCTTCAATTAAATCAGAAGAAAATCATATGTCTCCCAGTCCCTACTGCTGGCTAAGACTTTCCTAGCAAACTGCAGATTTTTCTTGAGGAACTTACGTGGCTCAAACCTCAATATGTTCCACTATGAAATCTTATGGAACAGAAAACTCACGCTGATATAAATCAACTAAGGTTAAGAACTGATTTAGTTAAGAATCAGTACTTGGCTGCTGTGCAGATACTTTTAATTTAGTTTGAAGTGTCTAATATCAATTCAGCTCAAGCTTATTACAGACTTTATGGCTTTAGCTAGAGCTAAATCTGTGAATCTGAAAACAGATTTCAATACTTATGTCATTAACCACCTAAGGCAGATGCCAGTATCAGTATTGACACCAATATCCAGCAGCATCTAATTTAACACTGAGACACATCCTTATATTCTCTGTTGGACAGTATCAGCACAACCATTCAAAAAACAAAGTCAAGAAACATTGAAATGAAGTGCTCTTGTCCCAGGAAATAATTTATAAAACTTCTTTCAGACATTTCTGACCATTTAACAACACACACAGTCTAAGTAGAGCCCCAAGTTGACCCCATATATTAAGATCAACAGTTGTGTTTGTAAAGTTTTATATAATAAAATTAAAATGCTTATTTTATAATTGCAACAAAAGTAAAAGCCACCACATCATTACTTAAACAAGTAACAGCTCAAGACCAAGTATTTCTCCAGAACTCCACAACAGCTAGGACAGAGTCTTAGCTCTAGAGTTCTGGGAACAAAAGCTATAAAAATCTCAAGGAAATGTGGTCATAGGTCGTAAAGGTCACACAGCTTGTGCCATGGCAGTTGTGGGAAACCATCAGCTTAAGGGTACATATTTTTGTACTTGCTGGGCTCCAATCTCTGCAACATAGACTGCTCCATGCCTCATGTCTACATCCACAAGGTGTGGTTTGGTTTCATCAGCCAGCTGGACACTATGGACCATGACACAATCCCCAATGGAGCCAACTGGAGGTGCTGCCAAGATTGCCAACCGGTTGATATTCAGCTGAGCTACAATCAGGTATTTGTAATCAGCAGTAAACCTGTGAAAGATAAACATATTTTTGAACTATGAACTCCATATGACATCTCATTTTAACACAAACAAAACCTCTTTAACAGTCACAGTTTTAAAGGCTATGACTGTCAAAATGAAATGTAACATTGGAAATTAAGTTGTAAGCCTCGCTCTTCATCACTAAGACACATTATGCTACAGAAAACTCATTCAAGAAAATCTTTCTTCCTGTAAAAGCTGCAACAGTAAGGTTAATAACATAACAACTTTAAAGTGAAGCTCCCAATCCTGCATTCAAATCCACAGGACTTGTTACACCAGCCAGGATTTCCCTGTCAAGATGCAGCTGTGCAGATCTTTGCATATGTTAGGATACCCAGCACCTTATTACACTGGTTAACTCCTTGTCAGCAGGCATTAAATATCAACATTAAATATCAACATTCATTGGTAAGAGTACACCTTATTTATGTAACTGCATGCTTCTAGAACTGTTCAACAATACCTGACAGAGTAGGGTCCATCTTCTGAAAAACAGCCACTCCAAGACCCAAGCCATTCTCCTGTGACTTTATCAAAAACTTGGATTCTCTTGTTGCCTCTGTCTGCAACCCATACCTGTTAATAAAAAAATCATGGCTGTCAACAAATAGAACAAATTAAATGCATTTGTTTCTTACAAGACCAAAGTGCCCTGTAGTAAAAATGGAAGAATGTACCCTGGAACAATGTATACTTTTCCATTCAAAACAAAATCAGTAGATCTGACTTCCAGATATAAACCAAAACTGACCCGTAGTTAACATACACAAATTATTTTATTCTACTTTAACAGAGCAATCAGTGCTTTCTCTTCTTTTCTGTGGCTGTATCGATATATTTGGTAGGATTTTTATCCCTACAATGAAGATATATTTCCACCTATTAAATTCTGAAGATCTGTCTAAAGGTCCGTCACCTGCATTTTGTTTTCCAATGGTAGTCTCATTTCATGATCATGATCTGCAAACACTCCTGATATACCTAATAGTGCTACAAACATTGAGCCATTTAAACTCTTAGAGCATGTTTAGCTGTCTAAGCAGTTTTGTCTCTGTCCCACCCTGTGTTAACTGGGTCCACAAACACTGCAAGTTAGCAAAAGCACTAGACAGTTCCAATGAAGGCATTTTTTTGTGCAACAATCACTGAAGTTTTAGCTGTTGACAAATCATCAGTCTGATAAATAAACTTCATGACTTTTCTGGGCTATCACCAAAAAGGGAGCAATAAACATAACCTTACATCTTTCATCACTGTTTTAAAATGAAGCACTACTACAGCATTCTCTTACACTACTTATGAATTAATAATTAATTCTCAATCTAAACTGATGGTCAACACTATGTTGGCAGTAAAATTGTAGCTCATCCCAGTCATTGTCTTTGAATGAATAAACTCATGGTTACCCTGCAGCCTAAAGTGACCATGCTCCTCCAGTTTTTGCTCCCACTCTGCCAGTTTTGGCAGAGAATTGATTCTTATATGCACTTATTCTGATTTAGACAGCATCAGCAGAATTAGCTTCAACCAGTGGTGTGAAGCAATTAGTGAAGCAATCTTATTTCCCCTGAAACAGATTAAGAAGTGACTGCATAATTCCTGTCTAGGACTGGCAGACCAAAAGCCACACTACAATTAACACCTGGCAGAAGCAATCTCTTGAATGGAAGGAATGCCTTGAGCTGCATGTAAGAGAGTAATGTCCACAACATAGCTAGAGCCTCACTACTACCTAAAGCTTATTTGGAATTTGCAAATATGAAATTAAAGCCTCCTGAAGTGTAGTGACTGAGGATAACAGACAACCACTTTGTCATCTAGCAGGATCGTCTTTAATAAACACACTTGAGTATTTATAAGTTTCTTTTGTGCACAAGTCTTAGGATCAACTACACAGACAGCCAGCAGGCGAGAGAAAATAACCACAAAAAATCCAAGGAGAGTAAAGCTGATGTTTCTAGCTCTTATCATTCATCCCACACACATTCTCAGCCCAGTTTTCTGGGTTGTACATCAAAGCACAGGTGTTTATGGCTGGACTCAATCCTTTGGTATGCACTTTCCCATGGGAAAAGAAGAGCTGTTAATCAAGGTCAGGATGGCCCAAGCAGGCTGCTGCTTCTACATGAAGAAACAGAAGTGCTTTTATTTATTACAGAACACACTTCTGTAGTCTCGCCTGTGGCAACCTGTTACAAACTGCAGGAGGAACACTCCTGCAAAACTGTTGTTGCATGGACATTGACAGTGTAAGCTGTCAGGTTCCTGGTGTAAACCTTGGAGTCAGCTGCTTCCATAGAACCTGCAGTATGAAACTTCAGCTCGGGACTATCACACTGAAAACTGTAAACCCATAAAGTGACACAGATCACAACAGTTTAAACAAAAAAGAAATGCATTTTGTTTTGTTCAAGTCTGTTGAAAGATGAAATAAAAAAATTTCCTTAATTCTTTACCCGTCCAAAAGCATCCACTGTTACACTGTGAGGGATCTTGAACTGACCAATGCCGCTCCCATTTGTTCCAGTCAGCCATATCTCTTTGTAGTCTAAACAGTGAGCACCATGAAAAAAAGTAAAAAAATCACAGTGAGAAAACAACAAATAGCTTTTAAGTCATTCTCTTGCAAAGTTACTTTGGGTAATTTGTAAAAGGTGAGATTTCTAAACTGTTTAAACACATTACTACCAATACATAAATCTGAGAGAAAGTATGACTACTACAGTGTTATTAGTGGTTTCAGGATTATGGCTACAGAAAAGTAGCCAGTAATACACAAGAGCCATACTTCAAGGTTCTGTTAAGCACTGAATTTAAAAAAAAAGGAAAAAAAAAGAAGTTGTCTGATTATGCTATTCATTTGTTTCCTAAATTGATTTTTAACGCACGTTACCTGGAAGATTTTACTTTTAACAATTTACCACTACGTAAACTAGGTTTTAGGAAACTATCTGCTTTATGATAGCACAATGGAGACACAGTAGCTCCTCCACTATTCCAACTGTGAGCATGTGCAGACTCTTTAGTCACTGTGCTAACTGAGGAGTATGAGCGAGCTAATTAGAATCAAAGAACAATGTAAGTGGAAAAGTTCTCCAGACACTGCCTGGTCCAACCTGTTTCTCAAAGCAGGACTTTGATAAAAAAATCCAACTCTGAAGTCAGATCAAGTTGTCCATAACTCATCAGCTTTTGAGCATCTACAGGAATGGAGAGTGCAAACCATCTTTGGGCCACCCTGTCATTCACTGACAACCCTTACTCTGAATGTTTTCTAACAAAAATCCAACTGGAAATCCACCCCTCTTGAACCTTTTTCTCTGTGTTCCTCATTTTTCACTGCATATCTTCAAGAAACATGTGTCACTGTCTTCTCTCTAGCCTCCTTTCAGTGACTTGAAGACAGCAAAAAGACCTTAGTTTTTTTTCATGTACACTAAACAAAGTCACTCTCTCAGCCTCTTTCATGAATGACTAGATTTCTCCTGAAGTGACAAGCAGTAAAACAGGATCTGATTTAATAAGGTCTTCAAACTAAAGTTAAATAACAATTCTGCCTAGTACTTGCTTAAAAGTATTCCCAAGCCGTGTTATTTAAAATCCAGTTTTCAACTACAGCAACAGTTCCTTTTTCCATACCATCTGACAGTTTGAGCAATCTGTTGTTCATGCCTCCATCTCCATCAACAACATAGATTTCTCCAGTTTCCTCCACAAAGATCTCTGCTGGTTGATCAAACTGCAGGGGAATCAAGCTTGAACCAGCATTACCCGGTGTGCCCAAAACCTGCTTAAGTTTACCCGAAGGGCTATACTGTTTCACTGTGTGTCCATATTTCCCTGAATCAAGGAAAAAAGAAAGTGCAAAAACATCTTAACAAAACAAAATGCAAGTATTAAAACTAACTGCAAAGATTTAAAATCCAATACTCAAAAGTGATATTAATACATTTAATAGACAAAATTCTATAATGAGATTATGACAGTGGGTTAGTAAGTCCACAGGCTATAACACTATTCAACCACTGTATTACGATCACTAAAACTAGGTCTAGGTCTATCAGTCTTTTTTCCCTTATACTTCTGGGCAGCAGGGAGGAGTGCTGACTGAGCTCAGCAGCTGTAAGCAGAAACACAGCACAACTCATGAAACTTCAAATTATTTTGTGCAGCACCTGAGAAGTCTGTTCATGGCAAGAAAAGCACAAATCTATCTCAGAATTGCTTGAGAGACTTAAATAAGCAAGTTGTTTAAAGCAATATTACATGTTCATCTCCACTGAATATTTCTCATATCACCGCCATGCATACCTGTCCCAACATCTGTGATCCACACTGAACTTTCTGTTGCAGTGTTCCATACAAAGATACCATGAGGCATTTCAACTGTATCATTCCAGGAGTGAAGAAAATAGCCTTCTTCTGAGAATACAAGTACCTTTGGCACATTTTCTCCCCGCTGAAAAGGCAAAAAAAGTTCTAAAGAAAACATATTAAGTAAAAATAAAAAAAATAAAAATAAAAATTATAATATAAAATTCCTCTTTGTGATGTTTTTGCTATGCTTCATGAATTGAAAGAATCTCCTGACATAACTGTCTGCTAGAACTCTTTTTCCAGCTAGAAAAGGAAAACAAGATAAGGGTCTAAATTTAGCATGAAAACCTTCCAGTCAGTCTAGACTTTCACCTTACATCACACAGAGTCCAGCTTTCAGAGCAGCCAAATGCCTGCAGCTACCCTGGTCTTCAGCTTGAATTGTGATTTTGTGTTCCTGCTGAAAAGCATGCCCAATGCAATGGGAATGAAAAACTGCAACAGTGCTTATTAGCTGCATGGCACTCAAGTACTCATACTGTGCTTTATGAGAAATTCCTACCACATCCCACGGAGAGAACGTCTTATCCATGGCCTAGAGATACTCAGACATGGACCTGGGTACAGGAAATAATTTAACTCCGAGTATTCTAACTGGTTGAAAGAGCTGTGTGGTTTTGATTTCATGGGACAAGGCCTCAAAGAATGGAAGACTGAGTTGCCCCACAATCACATTTTATGTTAGAGGTAAGGGAACAAGCTGCTGCAACTCAGTTAAGTTGGATACCAGAGAAATGTAACACTTTAAAAAAAAAAAAAAACACAAACAAATGTGCCAGAGCTGTTTTCAAAAATAGATATAGCAGAGACATCTCTGTTCATATTTTCTCTGTGTTTAATACAAGAATTATCCATATATACAAAAGTGTGTAAATAAATATATATTTATAAACACATAAATATCCTAATCTTAACTAGATCCTTTAAAGGCAAAAAACCCACAAAACAACCACAGGGAGAAATACAGTATTCCCACTCACTTGTCCTACATAGACCAAACCATGGAGAGAGTCAACAGCAACACAAAATGTTTGGCCAGTGAAGTGTTCTGGAGTTTTAGGCCAGCCTATGTCCAGCTTGTACATCTGCTGCTCTCCCCTCCAAGGAAAGAAGTCCTCTGCTTTTAAAACCTGAAAACACAAAATAAATATATAGTACTCAAATTCCATGAGGGTGGGATCAAAGGAAACAGCAGCTGAAAGCAACTGCGTGTCAAAACATCATAAATTAATTTATTAAATTTAAATTAACAAGACAAACAGCAGCAGGCTTGCAGCCAGGGGTTTGGACTGCAAGTGGGAAAGCTTAAACAAACTGAAAGCTAGCTAATCAAGTCCTTTGGATTGAGGACCTCTGGAATTAGAAGGCAAAACACACACCCTGAAATTTCTTCTACCAGAGTTGCTGTTAATATCTGTAAATCACTCGCCAAAATGAACAGTACAGGTTTCAAATGCACCAGAGTAAGTAGCCACTTCAAGAGGTGAAAATAATAAAAAGGAAAAAAAATACAGGTCACGAAAGGAAACTACATCTTGGAAAAGAAGAAGTGTAAAATGCCCAGAACAGTCAGACTCGGGTCAATGTACACATTTTAAATTATACTGGAAAAAATAATCTTGCACCGTCTTGTTCTATTTTTCCAGCAGCAGAGTGGAAGCTAAGCACTGCTGCAAGGTAAGCATTGAAACAGAGCACTCAGCACAGAGCTAAGAAGTAACGCAGGAGGCCCTGAAGGCCCAGGGCCATCTGGCATTCCTGTTCCTCGCCCTGTCGGGACCAGGGCACACACTGATGACACAGAGCTGCGGACCGACAGGCTGGGCTATCATGAAGCGAAACCGCAGCAGTCAAGCAAGGAAAACACCCGTCAGTATCGAGCGGAAAATTATTCGCCCACAGTCTCCTTTTCCCTCGCCGGAGCGCAGCACACTGCCTGAACCCCCTGGAAGGGGCCGCCCCGCGCAGGCGGCGAGGCTGCGAAGCCGCCCAGGGCCGCAGCCTCCGCCTGGAACCGAGAGCGAACGGGCCCCGGGGCCCCGCCCGCACCCCCCGCCCCGCCGGCTCCGGCCCCGCCGCCCCCGGCCCTCCCTGCTGTCCACCCTAACCAGAGGCCCCGGCACGAAGCCCCGAGCGGCCGCCGCGCACCTGGGAGCCGCCGAGCACGGCCAGCAGAGCCAGCAGCGTCCCGGCCACGGCGACCATGACAGCACCGGCGCCGCGGCCGCTCCCGCCTGCCGGGGGGCGGACCCGTTGCCATGGCAGCCACGTGGCCGCGGCCCCTCCCACACCGCCCGGGCGGCCGCCGCCCCCCGCGCCGTGCCGGGCCCGGGCCGGGGGTGGGCGGCGCTGGGGGGGAGCGGGGCGGGCGCGGTGGCGCCCCAGGGCAGCGCTCAGCGCTCCGGTGTGGCGCCGGGAGCCGGGCGAGGGGAGAGTCCGCCCCGAGTTCCCGCCGCTCCCGCGCAGGCATCGCTGTCGTCGCCCAGTGTGGAAAAGGGCCTTCGCTCCGTGCTGTGATGCTATAGGGGCGCGACGGCGGGGAGGCGGGACCGGCGGAGGGGGTGCGCTGTCTGTGGGTTCACGCCGCTCCCGTGCCGCCTTGCTCACCTGCCCCGAGGGCCGCCCGGGTCCGTACCGGCTCTGCTCGCCGGGATCACAGGGCAGCGGCGCCGCGAACGATGCTCTGCGGGGGCGGCCCGAGCCGCCCTGCCGCGTGCTGAGCAGGGCGGCCTCCGTTCCTTCCCTTCCCCTTCCCCTTCCCTTTCCCCTTCCCGCCGGAGCGCCCGCGGGACGCGCGGGGAGCGGGCGCGTCGGGCGCCTCCCGGAGGGCGCCTTTGTCTCCGTGTCCGCCGCTGCAGAGGCGGCAGCGCTCCATCCCCGGGGCCGAGGACAGCCCCGGCCGCCTTCCCTGCCCGGCTTTTTTTTTTTTTTTTTTTTTTTCCAAATCCTTTTTTCCTGTATGCTCAGAGACACTTAGGTCTTTTTTGGTGCTGCGGGGTGTTTTTTTGGTGTTCTTTTTTATTTATTTTTTTTTTAAAAGAAACCACTTGTATTATTTTCTCCACGTTTAAGTGTCGGCATTGAATGCAATAATCAAGATGGATAAGAAATCATTTGAAACCGTGCTGGATGAAATTAGGAAGGTAAATTCTCCTTTTGTGTGTTAGTTTAATCATTTGTTAATGGACCATGGGACAAGGAGTAATGGCTATAAACTGAAAGCGGGGGGACATTTAGATTAGATATTAACAAGAAATTCTTTACTGCGCGGGCAGTGACACTGGAACAGGTTGCCCAGGGAGGCTGTGGATGCCCCAGTCCTGGCAGTGTTCGAGGCCAGGTTGGATAAGGCCTTGGGCAACCTGGTCTAGTGGGAGGTGTCCCTGCCCACGGCAAGGGTGGTTGGGACTGGATGATCTTGAGCCCTCATTTGAAATGAGCACTTGGATAAGGTTACTGCAGCATTTTGACTTTCAAGGAAGATGAGAAAGAAAAAGTAGCCAAGCATGTTTTGTATGGGGGGAAGGGCTGCATTTGCTTGGCCTGTGCGGAGACAGTGTGGAGTACCCACCTTTTACACGCTGGTTTAGGAGGTACAGTGCACAAATAGGACGTGAGATGTCTGCACCCTGTTAGTCCTTGTTGGAAGTCACGTCTCCCACAGCTCAGGAGTGTGCTGTGCACACCTTCTTCCTCTGGGATGTGAATCCTGCGTTTCGATGCGTGCTCTGAACTGTGTTTCTGCATCTCCGGTTTGAAAACTCCGAGCAAAATACTGCTGGTTGTGGGGGTCAGAGATACAAACCTGGGCTTCCTTGTGACTTGCAGGGCTCTGGTTTCTCTCTGCACGGGGGCCTGCTTTTAACAAGAAGGCTCCAGGTTAGTGGTTGGCACACTTCCCCAAATGCTAGAAGGAGAAAAGGAGAGAGGAAAAAATCAGAATCTTTTGAGATTAATGTTTCTTGTTTTGCCTGGGAAGCAGAAACCTGTGATGATGTATTTTGCTATGGTTAAGCAGAGGATATTTAAGTGTCACAGTAGAACAGTTTACCTGCCGAAGGTGTGTTAGTGTGACATGAAGGGCTTGTTTCAGATGAGATTTCCTCGTGGCAGAAAAGCGATCCATAGCATTTTTGTTTTAAGTAGAGTTTTTTGTTGTGTTGGTTTGTTTAGGGGAGGTAAATTTCCTTTATCTGGACTCGGATCTGAACTCAACTGGATTTGAGTTTCAGTTCAGTTTCTCTTCGGTGTAAGGGAGTGATGGCTGCCATTGCAGTATTATTATTTTGCAACATATCGAGGTATAAAACCAAACTGAGGTATAAAACTGTTAAACAGAAGCCCCAGGGGTATCTTTTTTATCACAACTACATATTTGCATAAGGTCATGGTCATAAAGTCTCCTTTATAAAATAGCTAGAAACATGACAGTCAAAGATATTTCAGGGTGTGGACTTCCCTCCCAGCTTATGAATTTGTGTGGAAAATCTGGGAACCACAAAAAGAAAATAATCAAGGGACGACTAGCACATGAATGCTTTCTCTGATGATTGATGGTGGGAGGGAGTAATGTTTCAATTATATTACTGCAGTGCAGTCCTTCAGAATACGCTCTGTGATTACTAAAGACTTCAGACAAAAGGGTTTAGACATGTGATTTTAGGCAATTATGTTTCCTCTATGCTATCTGACTGTATTCCTGTATTCGAACTTGCTGTTGATCTAAGGATCAGTGCTGTGCTGTGTTAATAATAGTTGTGCTGTTGTGGTGTAACATTCATTGTTCAAATGCCGATTTTGAGTCTTTGTTGCTATGTTTTTATTTAAGCTTCATTTCTGACTCTGTGGTAGAACCTTCTTTATTATGTGATTTACAAGTTTGTTGTGTTGGCATGTTCCATTTTCAGTCCTACAGTTAGCAGGAATAATTATTTAAATGTCTTCATGTGTAGCTTCTGCTTTTCTCTGTATGCATTTACAAGTACTAGCAAAATAAACTTTGGGAGTTTTGTTTGTTTGTTCCTGCCATAAATATGCATAGCAGTGCTTTCTGTTTGTACTCTTGTAATAAAGTCATTCAGTCGTTGATTTAAGAAGGAAAAGTAACAATTGTTTCAGTAATAAAAAAGACATACCCTGCTTTTTTCCAAAACACATGAAGAGGAGGAAGGGGTAGAAGAAAAAATGAGCATGAAAACAGAAATTCATTCTTGCCTGTGACTTCAGTGTGTCTGGTAGTGTTTGTCTCTTAATGAGGTACAGAAAAGGAGGAGGGTGTCCTCAAACAGTATCCAAGTGTGTTTCTGTGCACCTGAGCTACTTACTCACAGTCAGGATGCAGTGATGGAGACCTTTGTGTCTGTCTGTGTGGAGGGACAGGAACAAAAAATCGAGGGCTAGGGGTGGATTCTAGGACTGTTGGGAGGAAGATGGAAGTGGGTGTGTGGGTATAGCTAAAGGTGGTTTGAGAATACACGAGGTCTAGCATTGGAGGGGGTACTTGGATACTGTGGAAGAAAGAAGTTTTCACCGGCTTGGGGCAGGAATTCAGCTGTTAGCTGTCTTCTTTACATCCTGTACCTGTCACAGAGGACTGGGTACAGAGGAGGAAGGAAGGAGTTAGCTGGCTATTAGACAGCTCACATGGTTATCAACAAAACTGTCTTGCCAGAAACCCAAAAGGCTGCATTAAAGTACTGTGCTTTGTTTAGTATGACTGCATGTTAAAATTTGAAAGGTGTAAGGATAATGGTAAGACAGTATCCATCTCTGGACCAAGCTCTGTTGTGTATTTAATTCTGTCTGTACAAACTGTTATCCAATTTCTTCATAAATTCACAGAAGTAAAATACTTTGTCATTTAGTTTACAGGGGCCATGCAAAGAGATTGCCTGAATAATCAACAGTATTATCTTGTTTAACTTAAAGTTGGTGTAAATCATTGGAGCAAAAAGAAGAGTGATGATGCTCTCTCAGCACAGTTATAAGCAGCAACAAAAAACCAAAATCAAGTAAATAAAAAAAATGAGGTTTTTTTTTAACAAGAATTAAATCACATCTTCCTGCTTTTCACTGTTCTCAGTTACCTAAGAAATACAGTTAACTTCAAAATGCTGCAGTGTAATTGCTACAAATGTCACTTTGTAGGGGCAGATTTTAGATTAATAGATCAGCAGATGGTTGTGCTATAATTATAACTTTTGAGTCACTAATTATGCATCCTTATTTTTTCTATATCTTTTAGGCTGTATTGACAGAGTACAAATTAAAAGCTATTGAATATGTCCATGGATACTTTTCCAGCGAACAGGTAAAGTCAACACTGTTATGGGTTTAATGGGAGCTATTGTTTTTGTGTATTCAGTAATACAAATTAATTGTCCCCAGTCATACTGAGGCTGATCATACTAGCTTTTCATATTTATTAACTAAGGAGATTTAATTCCTTATTATAGCATGATAATAGCATGACTCTTTAATAGAGTTCCAAGTTGCTTTTCAAAATCACTACATTTTCATTCTTCTTGTGACTGGAAAATGGTATAAATTTATTGTGACGTAATTTAGGATTGTTTTGCGTGTATTGTCTAGACATGTAGCAATAATATATATGATAATATGTAGGTTTTCTTTTTCCTCTTTCTTTTCCTGCTGGCTTTTTTTTGGTATATGTTTGGGAATATGCTGTTTGGGATCATAATTGTTGATAAGCTTTTTCAGAGATACTTGTTTGTTTTTTTTTTACTTATTCTAATACAGTGATATTGTTATTAATATTTTCTAATATATGTCAAAAAGTAAATATTTTAAATATTTCCATTAAAAATCTTTGTCTCATAAAACAGAATTTTTAGGTGCCTACTTAGAAATAAAAAGTAGGCTAGTTGCTGGTAGGCACTGACAATCAAACATCACAGACAGATGGTTTTTAGCAGTATACCAATGTCCTACAAAAGTGGAAAGGTCATATTGATGCTGTACACATTTTTAATATATCTGAAGGATTAATTGAAGGCCTTACTGTTACAGGTTGTTGAATTACTGAGATACTTCTCCTGGGCAGAACCACAGCTTAAGGCAATAAAAGCTTTACAACATGTAAGTTCTTGTGACATGATCTTGTGGAATAAATTTGCTTTCTTAATGTCAATTTTACTACACCTACTTTTCAACTGATGAGTCAATATACCCTTTAAAATCTTCAAAGTTTCTTCTTCATCTCCTTCAGTGGTATCAAGCTATGAAATGTCATACTTCTAATTGGGGTATCTCTTCTGACTAAAGTAGCTTTTCCTTTTCTGTGTATCACAGGAAAAGATGTAACCCTTTGTAACTCTTGTTAACTCTCCCTATTTCTTTGCTTTTGGTTGGTGAGTGCTTTTTGGAGCTGCTTTTTCATAATTTAGCATACAGAGTCTCCTTCCCAATGGGAGAAAGGATATTAAAAGTTACTGAAATACATGATATGAAGCTGTTACTGAATTGTATTCTGAGTTTAAAATAGTTGTACTGCTTTATTTTATACACACTTTTTTCTTTCTTTTTTTCTTATCAGAAAATAGTGGCAGTTCCAGCATCAAAAATGGTTAATATTCTCAACTGCTTCACATTCAGTAAAGATAAACTTATTGCCCTTGAAATCTTAGCTTCGTAAGTATCTCTTCTGCTGTGTTCCTTAACTTAGATTGTTTTAGCTCATGTTTGAGGATATTAAACTTTAGATACTCCTAGAAGGGAGCACTGTGCCTGGTTAAGGTAAAGCAGAAATCAATTACTGATGGGGCTGTTTAAAAGAATAATTAGAAGTAGACATAAGACTGAGAGAATTGTGTTTGTTCAGCCTGGAACGAGTTGGGGTGACTTAATTGCTGCCTTCCGGTACCAGAAGGGAGCCTACAAGAGAGATGGAGTGACAGGATAAGGGGAATGGCTTCACACTGAAAGAGAGCAGGTTTAAAATAGATATTAGGAAGAAATTCTTTGCTGTGAGGCTGGTGAGGCACTGGCACAGGTTGTCCAGAGAAGATGTGGATGCCCCATCCCTGTAAATGTTCAAGGCCAGGCTGGATGGGGCTCTGGGTAACCTCGTCTGGTAAAAGATGCCTCTGCTCACCTGAAGAGGCTTTGGAGCTAGATGATATTAAAGGTACTTCCAACCAATGATTCTGTGATTGTGGAAAATTCCACAGTTCATTTGAGTCTTGTGCTTGCTGCTGTTTGGGCTCCTGCCTGCTGGAAGACTGCCACTTTGGCAGTGTTTTTACTGTGGTCTTCAAATGTTGTTGAGAACCTAGAGGGCCTTAAGTTTATTTCACTGCTCACTGAAATCTGGAAGTATTGAGACCAGGCAATTCTGGGAATTGACACTGTTTTGAAAAGTCTTCTAAATATTCCATATGTAGAAATGAGTTAAGTAAATGTATCTCTTAAACTGACAAATCTACTGTCTCTAAAAAAAAAAAGAAGTTTAGATATTCTAAATTTGTATTTACAGGGAAAGTTGGGGTTTTCCTAGTGAACAGAGCTACTTCAGAGGATCTATTACACATATTTAAAATGGAACTCTTCTGCTTGGTTCAGGGGATTTGTTTTATGAAATGTTGTTCCTTTTTGGGTTGTTTGGGTTTTTTTTTTTCTTTAATCATATCTGTCTTCCCTGTGAATGTTGTATTACAGCCTGCTTGAACTTCCTGGGGCATATAAATTCATGATAGAAATATCAATAAAACAATTAAGTCTGAGGATACAGACATGATTTTGCTTTTGGAGTTAAGCTTCAGGAAGCCATGTCAGTGCTCCTTGTCTATTTCAGACCAAAACAAAACAGGGTAGCCTAAGGAAAATTAATGGCACATTAGACTAATCTTTTATCTTCTTGTGATGAGACTGAACCTCTTGGACTCTTCAGTTGCAACACTTCAGCTGATGTGGGGGAAAGCACAATAACTTCCTTAGCTGTTGAATTTCTACAGTACAAGAGCAAAATAGGGGAGTCATGATAACAAATCCTAGCCCAAGTCTGTGTTCTGCTTACTTCATTAATTAGGAATAGTAAACAAAGCTGAAAGCTTGGTCATATTTTAATATTGTTCTTTGAGGTGTTTTTCATGGCTTCATTCAATGTTCTGCTGATTTAATTTCTGTCTAATGTCCTCCTTGAAGGAGTCCTCCTTTTTTGGTGCTATATTGTATTTCCAATAGTTTGGATGGCACAGGTAACATTTGACAGAGAAGTACTGGTAAAAAATTGGTCAGAATTTTGAAAAAGGTGGGTAGAAGCAGGCACTGGTCTCCTCGTAGTCACATACTTTGTTCTCTGTGGTGTGTCTAGTGTTGTTTGGGGGAGAAGAGAGAGGAGCAGCCTCTTTTATCTTTTTCATTCTAAATGAGATGAAAAGTTTTTTTTCTACCAGACTGGCATAAAGCAAATTGAGCAGCTTATGGTTTTCTGCTGTGCTAGGAATTGTGTGTTAGTAGTAATTAAAGCTTTTTAATGAACTATTGTGATGCACAATTCATTTTTTCTCTGTACTTTTGCAATAAAGTTTAGCCATCATCATCCATTGTTCTGTGTTGATATTTGTTCAAATGCCATGTTTTACTTAGAGGTATGAAGTCCATATTTAAGCCTAGGATTTTTACTTTAATAATAGTAATATTATGATTGGAACTAATTATGTTTTTTTAATGTGCTTTTGGGTAGTGACTAACTAAATGTGGGTCACTTTTCAGTGGTGAATTGTTTCAACTTATGCAAATGGAATGGCAGTAATTCTCTGTCAATGTCTTTATAGGAATATTGTTGATGCCCAGAATTACCGCCTTATTGAAGATTTGTTCAGAATTAATATGTCAGAGAAGAAAAGATGCAGAAGAATTCTTGAACAGGTAACCAAGATAAACTAATATCCTTGGTTCTGTTAGGATTCCGTTTGCATCCTTGTGGTCATTGTGGGGTCAGGGTTTAACATGAGGGCTTCTGGGAGCTACTGGTGTAAGACAAGCTGAAACAACTGCAAAAAAGATAAGAGCACGTGCAACAGAAGGTGAAGTTTTTGTCAGGCATTAGGAACATATGGAAAAAGGGACACAGAATTGCAACTTATGCTGGAGGAAACTGTTTGTTTTAGAGAACACCAGGTGCTTAAGCCCTAGGTCAGTGTAAGCAGGGAGTACTTGGGCAGAAGCTTACACTGTTTGGAGTATTTGGAATAAGACTTGAGACTCAGACTTTGGTTGTTCTGTGTAGGTTGATTCATGCAGTCTACATGTCATGAAATAATAACTACTTTCTTTAGAGCATTGAATTTGATAGCAAATAATATTCTTTCTTGATTATTTTGCAGGCTTCAAAAACAGGTTGTAAGGCTCCTCATGCTATGATATCATCCTGTGGCATGATTCCTGGCAATCCTTATCCCAAGGGCAAACCAAGCCGCATAAATGGAATTTTTCCAGTAAGCATGATCCTATGCTTTTGCTTTTCACAAATGAAGCCTTGATTTAAGATTCATTGTGGTATAACCACACTCAGAATTCATATACATGGAAGGGAGAGTGGAATCAAAACCAAAGTGGGTTTGTTGGTTTGTTTGTTTGTTTCAGCCCATTCCACATTTATAGGGAACTTGCATTATTTTTGTTTGCCCATTCCTTCTATGCTGCTTCAGGTAAAGATTATTTCATAAATAAGACATTGTTCATATCAGGAAAACATTGTAAACTCCAGCAGTATTTGGCAGAATGAGGAGAGGTGTCAAGAGGCTTCCTGATAGGTTGAGAAGGTGACCTAATATTGTCACTACAGTACTACTGCTAATCTCAGTGTGGCTTTTAAGCACTACTTGTGAACACTTAAGGGACAGAAAAATTAACTGAAATTAATGTTATCATGTCCAAAAGTCAAAATGCAGAATTGCCTCTCTTCACAAAAGCTCAGTGTTACAAACCAAGCTGTTGGAATGCTCTTACTCATTACAAGCCTCAAACAGTTGGGTTGTTTTGGGTTTTTTTTCATGACAAACATGGTTACTTTCAGAATGTTCAAAAATTCAAATGTAGTTCAGAAAAAAAATAAAATATGGCAGAGCTGTACAGCAAGGTGTGATAGTTTGGGGTTTATTTCTAAATTAATGCTTGGTTTCATTTTCTTTTGTTCCAGGGAACCCCTATCAAAAAGGACACAGAAGAATGTACTAATGAAGGAAAGGGAATAGCAGCCCGTATACTTGGCCCATCCAAACCAGTATGTCTAAAAAATTAATAAATACATGAAACTTCAAAAAACCGCCGAAACAACCACCAGCCAGCTCAACAAGGCTTTGTTATAAAGTGCTGTTACGTTGCAAGCAGACTGTAGAGTAGCAGTTTAATTGAAGCTAAACTTCTGTAATGAATATGACCTAGTATTTTTTTAACTTGAAAGTGAGCTCTAGTTTTTATCTGTAGAGGGGGAGGATTCTCAATACAATGTATGTGCATTTGAAGATAGAATTTAAACTACAGAAGAGAAGTAGAAGTAGCAGAAGAGAAAACTAGAATAATTTTTAGTAGTCTATCATGAGCTGCTCTCTGAGGATTTCTCACATGAACACAGAAAATGCCTCCATCTTTGACACTTGAATTACCGCAGTGCCTTAGAAAGAGGTTCTTGTTTCTTGACAGCTGATGTGCATTTTGAATTTTTAAGCATGTGGGACAAACTTTTAGTGAACCTGTTACTACTTTGAGGTATTGTTCAAATGTTTTATTATCACTTTTATTATGTTTCCCACAAAGCTGTATTATTTTAAAGGCATAGGTATATTCAGAAATATTTGCTAATTTTAAATGTGCTAAACCTGTAAAATGAGAAGTCAGTCCAAGACTGCAGAGTGTGAGAAGTACAAGGCAGAAAGGAGTTCCCTTTCCCCTCTCTTCAGTTTTCTATTAAAATTTAAAGGTATACTAGTGATGTTTGTTTCAATCTTTTCAGAAAGAGTGAAATACTTGCAGTCACTATGGATATGATGAAAAAAATTCATATCACGCATATTTGTAGTAAAGAATGCCTGTCTGTAGTAGTATCTTAATGATAGCTTTTTGTCTGAGAAACATTAGGTAATGCTTTCACTATTGCTTTTTTGCATTTGTTTTTTGTTTATGTAGGCTCCATCAACGTACAATCCACACAAACCAGTTCCATATCCCATCCCACCATGTCGGCCACATGCAACTATTGCACCAAGTAAGGTTTCTGTGTGTTCTAGCTTGATGCTATTGCTTGTGCACTTGCCTTTTAAGTAATGTGTCAAGTGTCAGTTTCTCTGACCACGGTCATTTCTGAAATTGGCTTCTGCTCCCTGAGCATGCTCTGGGTACTGGTTTTTACCTCTTCTTTCGTGACAGCAGAATTGATAAAAAAAATAATATATTGACTTCATTTTCCAACGTCCATAAGAAAAATTCACAATCCTGTTCTGATGACAAAATATTTAATTTATGGGAGATGTGCATGTTAGACAAAACAAGGGCTTTGGCTTTGTTGTAACGTTTGGCCAAGGCTTGGGCTTTGGCTTGACAAGTCTGACTTGTTGCTGTGGGACCCAGCTTGGGATATGGTCAGCCACAGCCCTGAATTGTGTGGAACTATGCAGGAACTTGCTGAAGGGCTGTAATCTGTTTCTCATTTGCCTTCATCTTTGCCTTCTCTCCATTATAATGGAGAGTAAACAATTTCCTACAAGAAAAGTAGATTTCAGTCTCAGAAGGGAAATAGTGATTGCCTTTTCCTGCCATTGCTCTCTTTCTCGCCTAGTGCCTTGGGTAAGTTTGAGCCTTTATTCATAAACTCCTCTCTTTGCTCTGCTATATCAGTTGTTAGACTTGAGTCATTTTTGGAAAGGGAGCAAGGCAATTGCCCTTTCTTTGGAAGAAAGCTTAGAATACTTAGTCAGTTTTAGGTCTGGCAGCTGAAAGTCTTTTCTAATCTTGAAATTCTGTACTGCAAATCAAGGAGTGCTCTGGTTAGGATGCTTGCTTTTCACTGATGGTGGGGATTTCAGGGACTATTTCAGGTAGCTGATAAGTGAAGCAGAACTCCTAGTAAACATGCTGAATGTTGAGTCATCTAATGAACTTGATGTCTGCAAGTGTTTCTATAGCCATTTTAGAAAAATGGGCACTACTAGTGGCTAAACTGAGACTGTTTATTTATGCTGAGGAAATTACTTGTTCCCAAGAAACTGTACAGGAAACTTTCGGACTAACTCAAATTTATAGAAATTCTATCCAAAGTATCTTAAAGCACAAAATTTCACCTGTGGCAAGATAGAAATATTGATACAGTTTTAGGATATGAAAGAGCTTTTGAGGTTTCAGGGTTTCAGGACCCTACTAGGCTGCAACATGTTTTTTAAGAAAGCTCTTGTGACAACAGAACTCATAGCTGGTGAAATTACATATATGTGTGTGTGTGTTGAATGAGATTGTAGATGCTGACCTGAAACTATTGAATGTGATTGTTTTCAGTCAGTGGTTAGAATGATGAATTGTTTTCTGCCTCTTGAACATTTCTTTCCTGAGTGATGCAGTGATCATTAGTTGCTTTTCTGATTTTCAGGCAAGAGTTGTTGTGCAAGAAATCTTAACATCAGGTGGAATTACTATGGAAGTATGAAATCAGAAAGCATTTCTGTGTGACAAATTAGTGCACTTTCAGTATTGTTCAAGTGCTACCTTTTCCCATGAAGCCCAAGTTCTTATGCTCTTAAACTATTAATTCAGGGCCACTGTGAAGTGTGTTTGTGTTCCTGCAATTTAAATTCAGATGTGTTTCATCAGAACTGTATACCACAGAAATACAACAGTTTGAGTTGCTCCAAAAAATAACGGAGGAAAAAAGGTATATTTAATGTGTTCAGCTGTAAGAATGTGATATTAAAATACTTTGCTAACCCACTTGAATTTCTTAGCATTTAAAGAAATATTGAAGAATACTAGATTAAATATTTGAGTAAGGATGTTTTTCTCAGAATTTTCTGAGTGTTAGTGGCTAGTGTTAAAGGGTCATGGTTACTGATATGTGTTTGGCTTCTTTATTTGTCTGGCTTTAATATTGAAGAAGGAGTTGCAGCAGCCCTTACATTAGGAATAAGAAAGGGGATGCTGCAGACACTCTGTACCACTCCTCTGGGCTGGCTGAGTTTTTTCAGGCAAGATGGAACTGCAAGGAATTGAAACCTGACTTTTTCCAGCTCTCTTAAGAGAATTGCCATTAGTAAAATTTGGATGACAATGCATGCCCTTTAGGCAGACATTGCCAAAAGCCAACATCCAGCCTGGATAATTAACTGGTCTAGCTTTTTGATGAGGGAATGTCTTACAGTCTTGAAAGTAATTCTTTTAAAGGAGAAGATGCTTAGTGGTTCATCTAGATACAGGTTTTTCTGACAATGGGGATGTGTATTGCCTTTGTTATTTTAGGTGCTTACAACAATGCTGGCTTAGTTCCAATGGCCAATGTCATAGCTCCAGGCTTACCAGCTCCTCCACCATACAGTGCTAATCAAGTGGTATCAGGTAAAGCATGCATATCTTTAAAAATATTCATGCTGGTTTTCCTGGTTCATTGCTGGGAGTGGATCATTCACTGCTGGAGTTTCATTTGCCTTTCAATAACAAGCTGCTGTTCTCTGTTTAGAAAATGAGGACCTTTCCAGCCAGGCAAAACCTTCCCAAAATCAAGGTAAATTGCAAATCCGCAGGGGGGTTTTTGTGTTGATTGTATCTTTGTTGTTTGTTCAGAAAATGTTAACAACTTGTTTAGTGGGATCTTAATAAGCTTCTAAGTATGAAGCCACAAAGTATGTGGAATAGACTTTCTTGAGAGTGGAGGAAAAAAAAAATCATCATACATTTGTACTTAGAAGGATTGAAACATCAAAATTCATTCTTTTGTGTTATCTTATTAAAATTTTTTATACTCTTCATTATATAAGTATGTGAGAAATCATGCTAATAACTTAATCAAAATACCCTTTGCAAAGTCATGCGCTTAAATATTTCAGTAAATCTTTGCAATTTTTGAAACTCTGGACACTGAAACACTGAAAATCTATTGGAAAACTCATTGACATTTTAATTTCATAAATCAGTTGCAATAAGAAGGTAGGAATACAAGAGTGATTTAGAGATTTAGAATGTCTTTTCCCAGAGTGTTAGATCCAACTATGTCTACTTGTACTTTCGTCTTACCCTGTAAGATCCTGTTCTTTTTACCAAGACAGTTGTGCATTTTTTATTGTTTTTATTTGTGTGGTGCTTTTTACACTTAGTACAAAGCATAATAATAAATTCCATTAGGAACTACTTATAAAAAGGCTTTGATAACACTTTTTTAGACTTGACAAATACAAACCAAGAATTTAATGACCACTGAGTTGTGCATATTAACACATACTGCAAATAGACAAAATGACTGTGATAAGTTTAGCTATGGTAAATATTCCTAGGGACCAAAAAAAAAGTTATGTTTTGTCTTTCCTTCTCTATGTCCAGGGATGTTCTACAGAAATGTTTTGAAGAGTCACTTCATTCTTATTTACCCCTCTTTAAGTGTGCACGTATTTTTAAAAAGTTCGTTCATACAGCTAAATGAATACAGTAAGGAATGAAATATTCTCCTGGGAAGAAAAGTTCAGTAACAACTCTGGGTTCTAGGACAGCTGTATTTCATTAGTGATTATCTTGGCTGTCAGGATTAAATAACTGTGATCTTTAGGAGAGTCTTCAGCTTGGAAATAGAATGAGAGAAGAATAAAATCCAGAGCTGGGCAGGCTGGTGTTTTTGATTTTTTTGAGAAGAGTATGTCAAAGGAAATAAATTTTTTGCAGATTTGCTCATTTTAGAGTTTCAACATACACAAAATGGGAGTTTGTCATATCAACTTAGGTCCAAGATTTTAAAGAATAATTTTCTGGATTAATATTAGTGATTAGAAATCAGACAGGAGAGTCATATAGGCTGCTAGAGAGTTATGAGAGGTGAGTTTGACTGGTTGGATGAGTGTCTTGCTTACATCTGAACAGATTATTCCAAAAGTAAAATAAAGCATAAGGGTTGTTTGAGAGGAATGATTTATTAACATATTCATGTTCTGCAGGAAACTAAAGGCGGGCATATCAAGACTCTTGACATGCCAGCGATCATAAACACAGCTCCTTTCCATTAACCTCCACCTCCCCATTCACAGTGTGCCTGCCTGTTCTCCTGCAGCTTGACTGATGTCTCTAACTTACTTTGTAGGATACAAGCTGATACTTTTAGTGGCAGGTGCTTGCCTTTATCACAGACACCTGACTAAAGACTCCTAGTAATATTGATAAAGTCAAGTGCCAATGTTAGTTTAATATTGTAGTGTGATACGTGAATTTAAAAGTGTACCTTCTTAGAATCAAAATCTGAAGGAAGCACAGTGAAGAGAATGACCTGATTTTGAAGGAAAGAAACTACCAGCACCTGAAATCAGCTTTCTTCAGTTGTTGACTAAACTTCTCTGAAATCATGATACATTGAATTAACTGGTTCTGAAGGAAATTCTGACCTTCAGTGAGAGTGGATGCAGAGGAGCCCAGGTGATCTGATGCTGATGGAATATTAGACCTGTTTTGGGTACTGCCAAATGTTAGGCACCAGAGGGAGGGTTGTTTACCTGTATCATTTAGATGTTCTTACAGAGTGTATTTGAGTTTCTAACTGTTTTGCATGAGATCATGAAGAGGTAGCAGATGTCACAGAGTGTTTTAAAAAGGAGTGTTAGCCCACATGGTGTATGATCTGTGTGATGTGTTTGTGTGTACCTTTTTGTTTTCATAGGCCCCGCTGTTCATTGTTTATATGTAGACATTGTGTGTTAGCTATTGCCTGTGTATCATATTTTGAAATGCTGTATAAAATGTTATTGTGTTGATTTCAAACATTTCTGACAGTTTCAAGTTTTCTTACTGGTTTTGTTTCTTTGCAGCTTTTTCTGCACAATCGAATCAGCTCTTTACTCCTCATGGTTCTAATCCTTCAACACCTGCTGCTACTCCAGTCCCTACCCCATCACCTGTCAAGGCAATAAGCCATCCATTAGCACCTGCAACTCCACTCATCTCTGGGATGAACATGTCTACCCCTGTCCTTCCTGTTTTCCCAGGACAGGTCTCCTCTTCTATCCATACATCCCAGCCATCCACCCCAACCCCTACTGTCATCAAATCCCTTTCATTGCCTGGTGTTCCTGTCACATCTGTTCACAGTGCAACCTCTACCCCTGTCCCCTCGGTTTTCTCTGGGCTGGCTTCTATCCCTGCTGCTATGCCCGCTCCACAAGGTTCTTCCACTCCATGTGCCACACCTGCACCCACTGAAGCTTTTGCATCTGCTGCTACACCATTTGCTGGCCTTCCGTTCTCTGCAACCTCTTCAGTTGCTTCTGCTAATAATCCTGCTCCATTGTCATCAGTCTTTGCTGGCCTCCCTTTGTCCTTGCCACCCAATGCCCAAGGGATTTCTAGTCCTGTTCCATCTACAATTGCTAATTCTCCTGCCACTACCATTCCTGGCTCGCTTAGCTTGCCTAACCCAATTTTGTCTGTCTTAAAGGGATTTCTGACATCTAATGACACTTCATTAATCAATTCATCTGCTTTACCTTCTGCTGTGACAAGTGAGCTTGCTTCTTTATCTGCTCTTGCTAATCAAAGCTCTGACCCTCCCACTTCCTCTGTCAACAAATGTTACACTCCATCAGCCACCCCCAACACACAGCGTTCCTCCACACCTGGGCTGGCTATTTTTCCAGGTCTTCCATCCCCATCTGTAGCCAATTCTAGTTCCACACCTCCCACATTGCCTGCACAGTCACCTTTAACCACTTCACCATCGATTATGCCAGTCAACTGTGGCTCATCAGCCTCCCTCTTGCATGGCACAAGTCCTACTAATCCCGACCAGCAGCTCTCATCAGCCCCAGCTGCCACAAGTATCCCAGTTCTGGTCAAAACAGAACCCATGAGTCCTACCCTGTCAGCCTTCAAAGGTCCTTCTCATTCAGCCAGCCCTTCTCACGGCACTCTAGGACTGTCAGGGCTCGGGCGTGCTTATACCTCAGCAGCTTCAGTGCCCGTCAGCTTACCCAGTTCCCTGAATCCAGCGCTGTCAGGGCTCTCCTCTTTGAGTGCTCCTCTGAACAGCTCCGGTTCTCTGGCTTCCATTTCCCTCGCCCCACATGGCTCTTCTGCTCCCATTGCCCCCGTGTTCAATGGGCTTCCTCCTTTCACGTCGCTAACCAGTAACTTTGCTTTTACTGGTAACCCAGCACTGCCCCCGCCCGTCACTCTCCCAGGGTCTCTGTTGGCCACTCCGGCTACAAGCGCTTCAGCCGTGTCTGCCCCCCATGTGAGTTCCACCGCCGCCGTACTCTCAGGACTCGCCGCCTCCGCAGCAGTCTCTGCTCCACCCTTCTCGCTTAACTTGTCCAGTGCTGTCCCTTCCCTTTTTTCTGTTGCCCAGGGACCTCTGGGATCATCAAACCCATCCTTCCCTGGTTTTCCTGTCTCTAACACACCCTCTGTCACTCCTGCTCTCCCTTCTTTCCCTGGCCTCCAGGCATCTTCTGCAGTAGCAGCAGTTGCACCGTTGCCGGCAGCTGCCACAGCCCCATCTCCGGCTCCGGTCCTGCCAGGGTTTGCCTCGGCCTTTAGCTCAAACTTCAACTCTGCACTCGTGGCGCAGGCTGGGTATGTTACTGTTTCTGGAGGAGGTCAGAACTATTTATTTTTCTCTTGAGCAAAACTCTGATTTTATATTAGGTGTGTAGACAATATTTTCACCCATAGTTAGTAATTGCAGATAATTTTTAAATGCAGTTCACTACTGGATTTCCATTTGTCTTTAGAAGCTGATAGGGTAGTGACTAAATGGTTGGCATTAGTATTCCCTGTTACAACAGTCTAATCCAGTGAGGTGCTCAGTGATCATATTTCCCAGATGAGGATACTTGGCATCTCCTAGGCTTTTACCAGAATGGATTCCACAGGGGCATCCACTGACACACACAGGTAACAGTAGACAATATCTTAGATGTTTTAAGGTAGTAGTCAGCATAAATTCTTGTCTGTAAAGTTTTTTGGTGTGTGAGTTGAAAGCACAGTTGAGGTACAAAACATTTTGAGTCCCCTTAGGTATATTCCAGACAGTCTTGGTTTGTGTATGTATGAATAATTTTTGGGTGGGTAAAGACTGTATTTTGGTTTAGAAATTCTGACCTTTATGAGATTTAGAAAAAGAACTGCTTTTGCAATTTATATAGACATAAGCTTATAGACAGGGAAACAGAATAAAACTTGGTGCAGATGTTCCTAATAATAGCCTCATTTTGACATTGTTTCAGCTTGACTTCTGGACTACAGACGCCAGGAAATGCAGTTTTTCCTGGTCTTTTATCTCTCCCTGGTATCCCTGGCTTTCCCCAAAGTGCCGCACAGTCTTCCTTGCAGGAATTGCAGCACAGTGCAGCTGCACAGTCAGCACTACTACAGGTAATGTGCCTATTTGTTAACACTGTTCTACTTCCAGTGATCTCTTGAGCATGTACTTGCCTGTTAACTCCATGGGATTAGTTTAAGTCAGTAAAAGATTAAAACCCCTAAATTGCGTGAGAACTGATTAATTACAAGTATGATGATAAAAAACAACTTGTACTAACTTCTTACTCAAGGCCAGTGTACAATGCTTCATAAATGAGATTAGAACATTATCTAAAACTCTTTGTCAAATGGTGAAAAGCAAAAGAAAATACAATGCAAATTAATTTTTTGCTGGGTTTGTATTAAATCTAATGAGCTGACCATACCATTGAAAAATTTGTACTCAGTTCCAGTCTGAAACTTGAATAACTTACAGATTTCTGTGTACTGTTTGTTGTGAGTCATGTGCCTCTGCACAAGCAATCAGATTGTCTTGAATTTGTGTCTGTTGTGGTTGTGCCTTTCTCTTGATAATTCCCACAAAAATAATTATAATATAAACTTGAAGTGGTTTTGGGTAATGTGTAATTTCATTTCTTGTCCATGAAACAGCTTGTTTCACTCATCAACCTACAATAAGTTAACTGAAACTATCATCAGACTTTGTGTTTTTAGCTTGTCTTTTGTTAAAAACAGCCTCTGTACAGATTGTTGTAAGAAATTTGTCCTTCTCTATATAATGCTAAAAGAGAGAACTGAGTGTCCTGACTTAATGTTTTCTCTTTTCTGTGACACATCGGTTGTTGAAATGGAGCATGTGTCTAAGTACTTTTCAGAGTGCAGCGTATTGTCAGATATCTTTTGAATATCAGGGGATTGGAAGAAGCAAGTTACTTCATCTAGGCTGTGCTGCTTTTACAGCTCAGGAGTCTATTCTGTAGAAATGTATGCAGATTGCATTGAGGGAATATGATTGTTCTTGTTTGTAAGATCCGGTCACTAAAATTAACATTTATTTACTTAAGCAATGAAGAGAAGGAAAGTGCAGAATCATTAGAATATTACAGCTCCTGATTAAGCTGTGCCTTCCAAATCAGCTGGTGCTTACTCCACTGAAAAGTAAAGCCATTAACACTTCTTTGTTTTCCCCCTTAATTCAACTGCTTTTTTCTTTCTGTGTTATTTCAGAGCAATAGTTGCACTACAGTTTAACATCTTTATGTAGATGCCTTGCTCATCTCTATTCTTTGCACACTTCAGATTATAATCCATTTGTTTTGGCTTGAGTAGGACTGGTATTGTGGCTGAAATTTTGCTTAATTTAGATTTTTGTTTCCTTGTTTTTATCAGTGCTGTTTCCTAACTTCTTATCTTCCTTAAAGGCGCATTCTGCTTCTGCTCTGGAGAACTATACAGCTCAGCCTGAAGGTTTTGCTAACTATCCATCAACACCAGGAACACCATTTTCATTGCAGACAAGTCTGCCCCAGAGTGGATGGCAGTAAATTCCAGGCATTTCTAAAGACTGCAGTGTTTGCTTGACAAAGCCTGATCCTATTCACTTTGAAGGCTGTCTCTGCGATAGTGGGAGCATGTTCTGAGTTGGGGAAAGAAAGGGAAAACATGAGGGTAAAATGTGTGCAGGAGGCTGTGTCAGATGTCAAACTTAATTTGTGAATTGCATTCATTTTGATTCAGGGCCTGATCCTGTGGATTGCTGAGCATCCTTGACTATCCTTTAATTTTAAGAGTTCAGTGTTTGGTGTCTTACAGGATCATTCAAGCAGATGTTTGTGTAAATAGGGCAATTGACTGTCAAACTGAATAGGGAGACCAAGTATACTTAATAGTGTGAATATGCACCTATCCTTCTGTTATGTTTTGTATGGTATATGTGGTTAATATAGACTGAGATCTAGACTGAAACTAGACAATTAAAGCTGTAGACGACCTTTTGTCTAGAAGCACACTTCTTGTGTGTGTGCAAATCAAGGTCAGTTTATGGTTTTTCAGATGCTTTCTTCCAATGTATGAGGAACTCCTGTTAGCATCAGCAATATGTTAAGAGGAGAGTAGGTCAGAGGTGTATGGGGGTTTTCTTATGCTTCGAAATATTGTCATGGGCTTGCTGCTGAATTGAGTACTCCTTTGTCTGAAGAGGAAGCTAGGAAATGATGCTGTACTGTATTTGAGTAGAAGTGGATTATGTTTAACTGGAGTATGGTTTAGCTAGCTGAGAATATGTCTTTCCAAAGTACCTGAAAACATTTTAACTTGCCTCTAAAATAACGTTCCATAATATTCTCCTTGCCCCCAGCACCCCTGTGAATTGAAATAATTGTACTGCGGATAGGCTGCCTATCTGGCACTTTTGACTGCAGACTTATATGAATGTTTACAGACATGGGGCAAGTTCTTCTCTCCCTTATACTCATAAACAAACTGGTTCTCTATATGCTTTTCAGCTATAAACTACAACTTGATGGTGCTTATCTTATCCTGTGAATATAAGTGGGAGCAGAATTTGGACCATGTTTTTTTTAGTATTTTTCCTTGGAAAACAGACATGATTTTAAAGGCATATAGCTAAATTAACTGTTACAATGCAGCATATAGGAAGGTCTTGCTTTGTTAGTGAAATTCAGTTGTGCACTCTTCTAATAATGTTAGTATCTGTGGCAATGTGTAACACACCATTGAATATCATCTATTTAAGATATGCTCTTGATCATGGTCTAGAGACTACAAATGAATGATATTCAATCATGTGATTAAATTAAAATGTAGAGATACTACACTGTAGAAATGTTCTGCACCTAGAGTTTTACTTTTTTAAAGATTGATTCTGCTGGGAGATGTTGCTAATGTATTTTCTTTCAAGATGTGAACAAACTTTTTTAGAACATTAATGGAAATTACTGTATTGGTTTTTAACATAATTTTTTTAAATAAAAAATTTACAGTCATGCCAAAAAGGTTTTGCTGAATATTTGCATATTTACCTAAAATATGATGAATAAACTTGTCTTTACTAAGATACTTTCACTGCTTGATCTTGCTTATGCTGTTTCTTTTTGATGCAGAATTCTCTCCAAAATTATAAAATTGACTTCCTGAGGAGTGAGATTATAAATATCCTATTTAATTTTTAGATGAAAAACTTAAATTCTTTGACATTTTAATAATCAGACTTCCATATTATTATCAATTGAAAAAAATATTGTGTTCTTACATCTTTTTATTTTGTTAAACCTGTTAAATTCTCATGATTCTACACTCTGAACTGCTCTTAAAATTTGTATCTTTGATATTGATATCTTGACTTAAGAAATCTGTGCAGGAGGTCTCTAGCATCTTTCATTTTACTCTGCTTGTCATTCTTTCCATAACTTGTTCTTTATAGATTTGCAGATCAGTTGGAGACAATAAAGTTACCGGTATCTTATCATGAGAAAATTGGCTTTTCTCCCCTAGATGTGAAAATGTAAAGCAGTTCCAAGTCAGTAAGTGTTTTGTAACCTTACTGAGGTGCTGAGTCTGACATCCTATTTTAATCCTAGTTTCCCTGCCAAGCAATCAAAGTTTGAAATAATTCACGTCACCCTGTAGTCAAAAGCAAGTAATACTGCTTTGTCAGAAAGTAAGTACTTTGTGCCTCTGTTTCTAAAATTATCTGTTGAATAGTCATGGGGTTTGGGGTTCCTGTCTGAGCACTGGACAACGCAGGGATGCCAAAGAGACTCAAGCCTTGTTTCTCCAAATGAAAACAGGTGAGAAGGAGTGAAATCCACGGTATTAAATGCTCTTCTCCTGAAGCAATGTAGTTTCTGGGTAGTGTACAGCCACTTTACCAGAGAAGAGTGTTTGACGCTCCAGTCAGTGTTAGACAAATCAATAGGTTAAGTGTTCACCTGTAAAGTTCTTATGTCTGGAATGGGCTCTCTGGTTCTTACTGTCTCTTGCTAAGTCATACTGAGCTGGGTTTTGGAAATGGGACTCTCCAGTGGTTAGAACTAAAATTCATTTTTTTAAATATTTTTCCTGATGTAAAATTGTTTTCTATTAATTTTTTTCCTCTTCAGGAATAAAGTCTGTGTTCTGCACTGCAGCAAACTGCTGTGATCCTGCCTTGGAATTTCTGAAAGGAGTGATTTGTCCTGAGCTCTTTCACGCTTATTTGAGCACCATTTTTAGACAGCCAAGGAAATGTCTACTGCTGAGGCAAACCACCTCAAATTGAGCCTGTGCCAGGAAAGGGCTCTTGCTGTATGACTTTAATTCTGGACGAAGTGATTTTTTTCACTGTTCAAGTAGCCTACTATTGCTCTATTTTGCGTGTACTGATGGACTGCAAAGATAAGGTGTAGTGAAGTGTTCCTTGAAATAAAATTTTTTTTGCAACAACTAAGAACATACCTTTGCAAACAAGTTTCAATGTTTCTTTCAAGTGCTTTAATTCCAGCTGCAGAGAATAGGAGACAGAGTAATTTTCTGTTCTTTTCCTCTGGTTTGCGAATGAGTGTTGGGAGTTTGCCTGGGCCTGGAAGGAAACTTGCCATGGTATGAATGTTCTGAGTTTCTTGCAAATTGCCTTCCTTTCTGTACTGGTAGAGGAGCAATATCTTTGACTCTCTCTCATATTTACTCTAGTGGCCAAAGGGGGGCCTTCTGTCATCTCGAGATCTTCAGCTGTAGGAAGCTGATGCCGTTTCCATGAGGAGGAGCAGCAATATGGGGATGTTCCTACAAGCAAAAGGACAGTACTGTTAATCTGCTCTTTCCTGTCCTGTCTCCTTAATTTTGACCCGGGGAAAAGGAATGCTGAGCCTGAAGCAAGTAGGCAGAACTCTGGGCCAGGAAAAGAGGAAAAAAAGCTGAGAAATCAATAGGGACTGGCCAAAGCCCAGTGTGTGGGAAGAAAGTAGTGTGGGCCTACAAAGGTCGGAAAAAGACAAACTTAAACTTACAATTTTACTAATCTCATGTGGGGGCTGCCTGCTGGTTTTTTTTGTATTTTTGGGATTGGCACTGTTTACAAATGGCTGTAGATTAAGTGTCTACAACTGGATGATGAGGTAAGTGGGAGAAAGGTGACTGTAAAGGACTGGTGCCATTTGTAAATGTAACAGTTGGTGCTGAGGAATGCTGGAGAATGGTGGGCACCTGATTGTGCCTGACCTGAGCACTTGTGCTGCTTTTGGAATAGAAGTTGAAGGCTTTAGCTATATCACAAATAAAAAACTCTGCAGAAGTAGCTGAACTGCAAGCAGCCCAAACCACAGGCATCTGATGTTGCTTCTATCAGTAAGTTCTGCTGAAGAAGCTTTGAGCTCAGTCTTTGTGGCTGTGCTTTGTGTCACAGGAGTGCACCAGCCTCTTCAGCACCAGTGAACTTGTAGCCTGTAAACTGCTTTGCCCCAGAGTTCTCATGTGTTTCAGTCTCTTGAGTATTCTATAGCACTCTGCAACATGAGTTATCCACATGCCCCAGTATAGCCCTGAGGAGGAAGCATTAAGATTGCCTTGACTTTGATTTCAACATTTTGGAAAGGGGATAAAAGTACAGCTTAAGTTAAAATGAAAAAAACTAATATTGTGATGTTCCTGACCATAAACAAAAAACACCATCTGCTTTACTCGCCTATATTTGCAGTTACCTCAGTGAGTTGTCAATAAACAGGGAGCAATTATGTCTGCTAACTTTTAGTTGGGTTGCTCATTTATCTGATGGTATGAGCTGTTTAAATTATGGCATTCAAATGGTTCAGAATTAAGCTATTTTAAGTAATTTTGGTTTTGATCTAAAATGGAAAAAAAAAATTGGGATAGTTTTGCATATTATGTTTTTGCTTCTGAAATAATTAAATCACTTTTCTCTTGTCTCTGTTCACACATGCTACCCTGCTAGTAAGGGCCCATCCTGAAGAGGTGTGATCATACAGCTCAGTGTTTAGAAATCAAATGATAAGGAAAATGCTACAAATGGCCTAAAATGAATGTTGTTACATGTTTGGGAGCATATGCATGTCAATCCTGATTGTTCAAGCTATGCTTATGGCTTTCAATGGGATTTAAAATGTCAGTTTAGGGGTGTTGTTTCCTCTGTGAGACTGAAAAAGGATTCTCTGGGGAACAATCAGCTTTGAATGACTCATCTGGGGCCAGGGTGATTACTGGTAGGGAGGAAGATTGGGTGAAATGAAGCTAGAGCCAGATCTTCACAGATATTCTAGATAACAGATGCCCACAAAAAACAACCCTGTAATTAATGCAGCTGTATATCAAACTCCTAAATTACTTATAAAAAAGCACCTCTCATATTTTATTCAAATAACAAGCAAACAGCCTTGTCCTTTGAGAGGGTTGTCCTCTGCTACTACAGCCTTCAGAAATGGTTTAGTCTGAAATGCTGTGCTTTGATTGTCAAAATAATTTGTGAAAAATACTCTTGGGGGACAATTTTAGGGTTTGGGAGCTGAAATGCTTCTACTGTGGTTTTGAGGTTATCCAGCTCAACAGGGCTCAGCCTGTACTGAAGGACAGTGTGAAGAAGGGTGTGATGAGGTTTCTACACAGTTTGGAGACCTCACCTGGAGTTTTTGCTTATTTATTATGCTGGTGTTTGAGATCTGAACAGTAGATGAGCCCCAAAACAGCAGAGAAGCAGCAATATCTGCCTTCTGGCTTTATAGCATCATAGGTTGGAAAAGATCTCTTAAGATCGAGTCCAACCATTAACTCAGCATGCTCCATCCACCACTAAACTGCATCCTTATGTGCCACATCTATATGTTCTTTAAATGCCACCAAGGAGGGGGACCCTACCACCCCTCTGGGTAGCCTGTTCCAGTGTTTGGCAACTCTTCTGGTGAAGTAAGTTTTTCCTCATATGTAATCTAAGCCTCCCCTAGCACAACTTGAGGCCATTTATTATACTGTTGGTTGGTTCTTGATAGAAGAGACTAATCCTCACTTTGCTACAACCTCCTTTCAGGCAGGTGTAGAGAGTGTTAAGATCTCCCCCGAGCCTCATTTTCTTCAGGCTATACCTCAGCTGCTCCTCACAGGACTCACTTTATCTTCCTGTCTTGTTTGTGGGTTTTTCAATCTCTGGTGGCAGATTCACGCAAATTATTTCGTTTGTATTTAGTGGGGTCTAAGACCAGCTGGGCCAAGTACATCCCAGACAGAGGATGGCCACAGAATACCATCCAGTTACATCAGAGACACAAGACTTGGTGTTTGTAAACATCCTTTCCTCACCAGCGTAACTAACTCCCGGAAGACTCTTGTACAGGGGATTTCTCCTGTCATCCTGCCTCCCTCTTCAGCATTTTGTGTGAGCCCTGCAGCTTCAAGGTACACTGCTGTCTCATCTGTGAGGGGATCAGAGCTTCCCTCTAAGGGGATGGATCCCCAGAGAGAGAGACCCAAGAAAATGAACACAGAACATCTAATTGGTAAGCTTTGTTTTGTGTGTGCGAGTGAGTCTTTTCTCAGTAATATTAAAAAGGTGCAGAACTAGCCAAACAGAAAACATATGTTTGATCTGCATTTGATGTCCAACATAGACTGGAGATGAAAACTCAGAATCTGCCACTGTAAGTGACAGCATGTTGCCTCATGCTGCCCTGCCAGGATGCATCAGCATCTACTTTCTGACCCCATGGACAAAAGACTGATTCAACTATTGATACAATTCTGTATGGAGGGATGGGCTGGAGAAAGAAAAATAGGATCTAGTTAGGGAAGGCAGAAGAATTTTTCAGCCTGTAGTAGAAAGCAGGAAGGTACATGGTGGTTTAAGAGGCTGAGTCTACTCCATCTTTTTTGTTGCTATAGGAGACTTGGGAGATTTTTGCCCACACTGCAATTTTAATTTGCTTTCCAAATGTGAAACTCACATCATGAGTTTGTTTACCGAATATGTTTGTGATGAATCCTAATGAATGTATCAAGAAAAAATGAAGTGAGTCTTATTCCAGCACTTGGAGCTTTTCCACAACTGCTGAGTACACCGCATTTTGTGGTGCATTGCAGCTCCTGCTTTGCTCTGGACTAGAGTCAAGTGAGGTTTTTGGTGATTATGACTATTATAATCCATATACAGGGATAGCAAACCAAGGTCAGTGATGAATGAAGTTGTGGCTGGTTCTTCCCTATTGTTTTTTTTCTAGATACTTTCATTTGTTGTGTGGTTATGTGGTTTGAAACTTCGGGGTAATCAGAGATATCTGTGGTGGTTTGGGGGAGTTCAGAGTTTCATTCAGAGGCATATTTTCATATTCTCCTTTCCTAATTGTAACCTACATTATTACCTGGTATCAGGATCTCTAGGACAGTTCTTGTGGAGAAGGATTCAAATGTACTTTTTCGAGTTTTGGATGCATGCTTTTTGCCCATGATGGTTAGGGATGATATCTTGACCCTTAACTCTTCTCAGCTTCTTGAGTATCAGTCTGCTGAGTGCTGGTATTTTTCCCATCTATTCCCTGTCTGTGGACTGTGTAATTCCCACCAGGCATCTTCACAGTGGGCTCAGGTGGATGGTAGATAATGCTACAACACAAAAATGCTTTTGAGGAGGTTCTTCTAAAACAAATTTGTCACTGGAGAAAAAGATCTTCAGGTATTTTCTATATGCTGGTCATTTATGTGAAATTAAGAGAGAGATTAAAATGTTGAGTTCTTCTGAACAAAACATCCCTTCATTATTAATTTACTTAGATTTCAGATTAAGAATTATGAATGATGCCTAATGTGTGACTTTCCTTGATCTTTTTCCACTCACTAAAGGACACTAGACTGCTGGTACTTTAGGTACCTGTCCGTAGCCTGACACACCACTAGAATAATGTGAAGTACTCTGTATGGAGAACAGGTAGCCATGAAAGGGTTAAAGAGTTCCACACTAAGTACTAATAACCCTGTTTTTATACACACAGCCTTAAGGTTTGCACAGTAATTTGCTTAGGGAAGCTCCTCAAATCAATTTTACCACTGATTGCAGAGTGCCTGATGATACCTGGTAAAACAACCAGGGATTTAAAACTGCTGTTTTTTGGGAAGGGTGAGGAGGAAAGCTGGGCTCCCAGGGCACCAGTTCTGTGCCCAGCTCTCGGGGAGACCTGAACCCAGGCCCTTCTGAATGTAAAGGTGTTTACATGTGAGTAATTAAATCTGCATCAGGGCCTCAGAAGTAGAGTGGGCAAAGCTGCAGGTAGCCAAGGGCTGGAGGTAACAGCCAGGTGTGCAGCAGCCAATGCCAGCTGGCACAGCCCAACCATGCACAGGCACCCAGGAGAGGGGCAGGGGCTTCAGGAGGCTGTGCTGTGTGTCCTCCTTCCCCAGCATTGCTGGGAATGTTCTAACAGACAGTCAGTCCTGTTCAGCTGCTCTGCCAGCTTGTGCCTTACAGATCAGGGATCCTCATGCTGGTCCTGACAAGCTGATTTTATTCTCACACAGTACAAATGGAATTGTTACCTATTTGTCATTTCTGTCTGCATGTGAGTTTTATTTAGTATCAGAAATTTCCAGTGCTGTCCTACACCTTCAGAATAACTTACCTTACTACAGTCTTCACTTCAGGCAGTAAAATAATGAAATTAGTTTTATATTTGCTTTATTTCATTAGAATGAAATTTTGGGATGAGTTGAGCTGAACGCATGGAGACAACTGCTTTAAATGCAGAAGCATGCATTTTGACAAGCACTAATTTTGAAGTTTATGGTCCAGTGAATGGACTGGTCCATGAATATTCCACAAAATATTCATCTAAAGAAAGCAGGTGTTCCCCTCATTTACCTTGTTACTTGTTTCATACAAATTAAACTCTGCCCCACCTGACAGTTTCATACTCATGGTTACTCCACCCATTCGTTTATTTCTCCTTCACAGCCCCCAGGTTCGGTAATATCTTTCATTTTTGTCTTTTTTCCTATTGCAAAAGGTATTTTCTGAACCCTTTCTAACTTTCTGTGCAGAAGGGCCTTAGAGTTGAATGTTTGATTAGGTCTTTTATGGCTTTCTTTGAGCAATGGGAGGAAGGAAGAGGGAGTGAGTTTCTGTGGACTTTATGCTCCCATATGATTGCACTGGGCTAGACGTACATCCCTGGGATAACTCTTCAATTTTACATTCATTGCTCTTCTTCCTTATATTTTTTATAGCTGACAGGCAGGAAGGAAATGGTGTCTGTGGCTGGATCCTGGTTTCCCTTTCATTCCTGCTGGTGCTTATTACCTTTCCTATTTCCATCTGGGCATGTATTAAGGTAAGCTAGCAGGATTTGAGGCACATGAAGAATGCTCTACTATCATTGCTGTTACTTTTTTACTGATTTGGTTAGACAAGGCACCTCACATTCATGTTTTGGGACTCATAAGGGGCTTTAGCAAAGATGTGCTCTGGAAATGAGATCCACACCGATCACAGAACACAAATGTTCTGTGTTGCTACAGCTTCCTCACTTAATTTCTTACAGTCCCAACATTTACCATCAGTTAATCTTCCAGTTCAGCATCAGCTGGATGACAGGCCTTCAGTAGTTGTGATGCACTAAATGAAGTAGTTTAGATTACCTGAGGTGAGAGCCCCTTTGTCTACAACTCCTCTGAGTGTGCTGGTGATGTTGAGAGAGTTCTGGGGTGTCCTTTTTTAGATCACTGTTAATTCTTCCATAAGTGATCTGTTTTGTTTCCAAGGATAGGGGCCGAGTTTTTACAGCAAATCATGAGTCAAGTAGATGTGAAGAAAATGATTTGCAGCTTTGTTGCTTCTTACATTATTTGTACTTCCTTCACATTTTAATATGGGTGCCAAAGATTAAAGGACCAGGAAGTGAGAATAGAATTAGTTGTAAAATTCTGAATTTAAAATATTTTCCTAGGTTGTCAGAGAGTATGAACGTGCTGTTGTATTTCGTCTGGGACGTATTCTGCCTAAGAAAGCAAAGGGACCAGGTGAATACATGCGGTTGTACTCTGTTAAAGTCCTCTGGGTTTGTTTATGTTATTACAATGTGCTCAGATCACATAGAGAATTGCAGAGGTTCCATGAAATCCTTCTTCATAGCGTAGAGGGGAATGAAAAGGTCCTCTCTAGTGCAGTTCTTTTACCTGCAGACTGTTTGTTTTTCTGAACGGAAGATACAGCTACCCTTCTGTTATAGCACAGAAGTTTGAGTACCTTGACACCATGACTTGACTTTGCTGTTGAGTAATTTAGACAACACAGGGTTGGGTTCATGCTGCAGACACTGTCAGGGGACTGCAGGGAGGTTTAAATTCAGTGTTCAGGTTTGCCATGGTATTTTTTGAGTGACTATGGCCTCTCTCCTTGCACCTCACTTCCAAAACAGCTTGTTGCTGCCCGCTCCTTAGCTGTCCTCTGCTCTGATAATGGTAAATGTGTCAGGGCAGGGACACTCAGCAGCTACAATGAGTCTGTAACAGTCCCCTAGGACCAGCTTACAAGTCACAAACCAAATCCAGCTACAGGAGGAGTTTGCATTGCTGCAGTTAGCACCGCTGGGCAGTGAAATGGGAAAACTGGAAGTTGAAATAACAGGGAAAAGTTCTGTTCAGGTACTGTCCTTCCTCTTGAATAGCAGTCATGTGGTCCAAAGAGCAGCTAGGCCTGGTACAGGGCTCTTCTGTGTCACTCTGGGTACCAAAGCAAGGTGCTGAGATTACAATAGAAGATTAGAAGTTTTGTCCAGTCTCCCCCTCCAGTGAAGGAGATTTGTGGGGACTTCTTCACAGGTTTTGTCACATCTTGGGACAACGTTCCTCACAGGTGGTGGTGCAGGAATCTGGACCTGGGTGATGTATTTCCTGAGGACATGTACTGAACCATACACAGCTTGTGATTTAAAAAGGGAAAATTAAAGTCATGAAAGGAATTTTTGCCAAAAGTCTCATGGCAGACTTCAGACAAGAGTTTCAAGCTGCCCATTTCCAGACCAGAGTCCTAGGTCATTAAGCTCTAATGAGTTCACATTATTTTCAGATATCTGTACTTCCCTCTGCTATTTGAAAATGCAAATCACTGTTGTCATGTCTTGTAAGCAGAACGACAGGTGCAATGATAAGACAGGGTGTTATCCCCCATCCTATGGGTATTTCCATCTGTTTATTTCCTCTAGGATACATGGAGCTGGACTTCAGTTTCAGAGGTGTTTCATTTAATAATTTTTATTTTTCAGGAATGATCCTTGTACTTCCATGTACAGATACATTTATCAAGGTTGATCTTAGGACAGTTACCTGTAAGATTCCTCCACAAGAGGTAACTTCTCTGGCTGCCATCTAAGACAGGAAGAAAAGATGCAACAGTTTCATGGCACAATCAATGTTTTGTAATTTTGCCACACTGAGCTACCATAGTATACCATACTTAGCTGCTTTGCTGTTCCTTCTGGATTTCAAGCTACTTACAAAACAACTTCTTGCCCAAAGAAGTTATGGGTGCTCCAATCCCTGGAAGTGTTCAAGGCCAGGTTGGAGGGGGCTCTGAGCAGCCTGGTCTAGGGGAAGGTGTAGCTGGCCATCTGAGTGGGGGTGGAACTGAGTGACCTTTAAGGTTCCTTCCAACCCAGACCATTCTGTGGTTGTCCTAATGAAAATCTGCAGATGCATCATTGCAGGTCAAGCTGGTGTTCAGAAGTGTGATTTCAAAAATAAGGGAAGTGTGAATGAGAGACAGGGAGGACAAGAGAGTAGAGGGCTACAAAATTCCCAGTTGTAAATTAATGTCCTAATAAAATTGGATCTGACATGGAGAGCCATCTACATGTGTCTGAAAAGACAAAATACCCATGGGTAACAAATCCCATTAAATTAACAGGAATTAGCAGACAATCTCCCACAAAACAGGTCCAAGCAGGAATGGATGGAGGAAGCAAGATACATCCAAGCAGGATATATCTTCAGGCATTTTGCTGGGAAATTTTGACTGAAAAATTTAATCTGAAGAATCAGTTGTTAAGCAATCCTGTTCTGATCAAGTTTTAGTTCTGTGTGGCCTCAGCCCCATGGCAGAACAATTATTCTGCTTATGGAGCTGGCATTGCTGTCCCCTTCCTTAAACAAAGAGCAGAGGGAGAAGATGCAGCTCCAAGACCCTTTGGGTCCTCAGAATTTCCTACTGTATTCCCCAGGAGATGTTTTTTTTGGCTATTGCTTTTCTGTAAACAGAAAGAACCTTTTCTAAGACTACAGGGTGCAGGGGTGTGTGGTGTGAAATGAAAAATGCCTACCCCAAAATGTGAGCTGGAAGGAAGATAGTTGCAGAACTTGGGTTGTGTAAGACTTAGCAGCTTTTGGCCAGGCTTCTACAGCAGCTGGCAGGGTTTTTGTGATGCATTCACTTGCAGCCAAAAGATGCTGAGGAAGGAAGTTATAGTGGAGCATCATCAGTTCTCCACTGAGGCCAGCTGCCCTCTGAAGCACAGGTAGCTTGTCTAAAAAAGGATGACAACTCTTCTATGAATGTTTAAATATTTCTTTCAGTTTCTTCGCAAAAATTCCTTTTTGTTTTTAATTTGTTTGTGTTTCTTACAAATATGTTGTTTAGGGGAAGTAGCACAGATCTTTCAAGCTGCATGAAATGCATAAACTCATTAATAGACCTTTCAACAAGACAGGAAGAGGATAGCCATGATTTATTATTGCAAAAGAAATTAATTCAAATTATGAGATTCACTTACTATTGAAGCAGTTTTTTAGAGGGTATGTAAAGCATTTTCCCCCCCAGTTTTAACTTTGTTGATGCTGGACAGCTCTCTTGAAGTAATTTCTTCAGGGAATGACAAAGAAATCAAAAAAAAATTCTTAGTTTCTTTGAATTATCTGTGCCTTTTACTCACTAAGGGTTAAAAAATAATATTCCCCTTCCTAGGCAAAGGATGTGTTGTTGGATCTTTCTGTGACTGTGTGCATTTCTCAAATGCAGATTCTCACGAGAGATGCTGTTACTGCCCAGGTGGATGGGGTGGTGCACTACAGGATCCACAGTGCTGTCAGTGCTGTTGCCAACGTCACTGATGTCCACTCTGCCACCTTGCTCCTGGCACAGACAACCCTGAGAAATGTTCTGGGTACACAGAGCTTGGCTCAGCTCCTGGCAGGTCAAGAGGAGATTGCACACAGTGTCCAGGTAAACCTTTTGGCACTCAAAATTCACAAGCACGAGAACGTCTTCTGGGGAGTAGCAAATTAGAAATAATCTCTTTTTCTTTACTCAACTAGGATAACAAAATTTCCCTTTATGGGTTTTTTTTTTCAGTTATACATCTCATTGCTTTGAGTCAGAAAGAGTTACTCTAAAGGTATTTCTCCAGGCTTTTGTATAAAAAAATTCTCTATCAAAAAGCAATTAAAATTCTCAAATTATCCAGTGACTTTAAAAAAATCATCTTAGCCCTTGCACAGAGGCAGCTGCAAGCATGCAGAAAGAGGACTGCTGCTTGGCTGCTTGTGGGAAGCGCTGTCTCAAGCAGACCCTTGATTGAGGCAAGACTTGTATCTCCTGTCACTACAACTAAGTACAAAATGGAGCTGTTGTATGCTTTAAAATGCCATCTGCTTTCTTTTTTTTCTTTTTTTTTTTTTTCTTTTTTTTGGCAGCCAAGGAGAGAAAAACCAACACCCAATTTACTAATTTCAGTCAGAGACAAGGCATAGTCAGATGAAAGAGAGACTACCCTCTGCAGCCAGGAGAGTGGCCATGGGCAGAGACAGGACCATGGTGGTGGTGTGGCTTGCAGGAGTGCCCAGGAGCTGGAGCACAGATGAGTTTGCCAGTGCTGCAGGGCTGTCCTGTGTCTCACCCATACTTTTACCATGTACTTTTACCAGTACTTTTACCATGCTCTGCTGTTTAAGGAAATTGCTCTAGTGTTTCTTTGTGAAAAGGAGAAGTTTAGTAAGTGCCCACCTAAGGAAAGGATGGGGATCATAATTTAGGAGGCAGGAGACACTGGTTTTGACCAGCAAGTGTTTCCTGAGGCTGTGGTACCCATTGTGCACACACCATGCTGGGTGCTGGTGCTCCTGGAGCATCCCTCTTTCTGCTGTGCAGGTGTGCCCTATCCTTCTGT
Organism: Pseudopodoces humilis; assembly: GCF_049639895.1. Lineage (NCBI taxonomy): Eukaryota > Metazoa > Chordata > Aves > Passeriformes > Paridae > Pseudopodoces > Pseudopodoces humilis. Next base: position 64,044,748 of record NC_142201.1, read on the forward strand.
CCAAGCAGGGTACACCACATGGCTTTCTCCCTGCCAGCATTGTTGTGCTCTTCCTGTGTTGTTTGTTCCCAAGACTACCCTTGGCAGTGCCACGGAGCAGTGGGGAGTCAAAGTGGGCCGTGTGGAGATCAAAGACATCTGGATCCCCGTGGCCATGCAGAGGGCAATGGCAGCTGAAGCAGAGGCTGCTCGAGAGACAAAAGCTAAGGTGAGACCCATGACAGAGTCCACCTCCAAGCTTTCATTTCCTTGTCATAGAACCACTGAATTGTTTAGGATGGACAAGACCTCCCAGATCACCAAATCCAACTCTTAAACCCAACTCTGCTGAGTCCACCACTAAACCATGTCCCTGAGTACCACATCTATATACCCTTTAAATGACCACCAGGGTTAGTGACTTCACCACTTCCCTGGACATCCTCTTCCAATGCTTGACAACCTAATTTTTCTCCTAGTATCTGATGTGAACCTCCCCTGGGGCAACTTAAAGGCTATTTCCTCTTGTCCTGTAGTTCCAGGAGTCCAAGTTAGTTTGTTTTCTCTCCATTATAAAGCTGGATTTTCACCACTATGGGCAGCATTTCCACTCCATTTCCATTTCTGTTCCTTTGCAGGTTGTGGCAGCTGAAGGAGAAATGAATGCTTCCAAAGCTCTCCAGAAGGCCTCCATGGTGCTGTCCGAGTCTCCAGCAGCTCTACCTCTGCGTTACCTGCAAATGTTAACAGCTGTGGCAGCACAGAATAATTCCACCATTGCCTTCCCTCTCCCTATAAATATGTCTGGAGGTTTGGGGCAGAAAAGTACAGGGGGATAGAGAATGTTCTATGCTAGCTCCTAGGCCAGAGATATTTAAAGGTTTTCCTAGGAAGCAAGGGGGTCCTGATTGGCAGAGTTAAAGTAGAAGCATGTTTGGGTCCTCTGTCCCCAAAATAAGAGTAAAGTAAATATAATAATCACGCACAGCTCCCACGTTGAGACTGCATTTGCATAGTTTAGACACCAAGCAGTTCCAGCTTAGACTCACCTGGAAGAAAATATATAAAATGGACATTAGACCTAATATAAAATTTTAATGATGTTTTCACCACACTTTACAGAGTTTTGGGTGTTGCAATTATTTGATGATTTGTCTGCTAGGCAAGAACCTCTGAGTTGTTGATGTACTCCACACAGCAGAAGGGTCAGATGTTATTTAACTCAAGCCCTGTGGAGTGGAAAGGAAGGCTCTAAACCTTAGAGGTATTCTTTCATAAATATTGGCATAATTACTGGGTAATGGGTATGTCAGTGGAACAGCCTATTCTTTATCTTACATTAATAGAAATTAATACTTGCTTTATTGACTTCAGCCATATTTTGCCATATCACTGACTTTTATATAAGCTGCGTAATAAAGTAAAGAGAATGTATGACCAGGCATTAAAATCACATTTCATAAATGTGAAAGCTGGGGCAAACCTCAAAGTCATCTGTCAATTTAAGTGTCTGTCTTACACCCTCAGAAGGTTTCTTTGCATATGCCATGAAGTTACATATGCAGCTTTTCCTGAAATGAGCCTTCCCTACCCTCCATCCATGCGGTGCTTGACAGCTGAGAGGAAGATGTTGCTGATATTCAGGTTCAGCTGATGCTAAATTTGACTTTGCAGCCTTCAGAGATAACTGTTCAGTTCACAGTTCAGGCACACAGCAATGAACTGTAATCTGTGAATCTGAAATTAATTGTGATGGATCTGTTTTGGTAGGTGCTGATGGAGTGTAATGTCTTAGCAGCATGAACACCACTGTTGCCCTTTCTAGCAGTAGGGTCCTTTGACTCCAAATTAACCACCCCAGTACTGACCTACTACTTATCATGTCATTGACAAAGGCCCTTCTTATTTTACCACAGTGTAGCACAAGCAGTCCAGGTGGCAAATGTTTGTGCTCAGTCGCTGCTGGCACAAATAGTGCTATGAGCATCTGAGGATGGTGACCTACCCACTTCTTCTCTGCTTCAGACATGACTGCCAAATGGCATTTTGCTGGCAAGCTAAAGAAGAAAAAACTGGTAGTTGAAAATCATCAGCTTATCAGTGTTACCAAAACATTTTCCACAGACTTTTCCTTATCCTAAGAAAAGAGCAATTTTGAGTTAAAACCCTAGAAAAAGAAAAGCTTGAAAGACACGTGGCTACAGAGTGCAGTTAAAAGCAGTTCTGTGCCCTCAGAGAGCTCCCAGCCTAAGAAGCCTGTGGAAGGCTCCCAAGTCCAGCACAGGACATGCTCAGTGTACCACTGCCAGTTCCATCTTTAGAAGTGTATGGAATCCAGCCATGGATTGGTCATGGGGTCAGCAGGACTCACAATTACAACCAGAAACCAGCTGATGTGTTGAAGCGTGAGTGTTAGTATCTCTTCTCTTTGAGCAGCAGTGTAATACAGATAAGCACATGAACACCCAATTTTCTTTTTGACCCACAAAAATGTCTTGGCCTTTTTTCGAATAATTTTTTTCTTGCCCAGGGCTGCAGGAATTAATCAGGCAATGCACAATGTGTTTTTCTTTTGACTCTCTGCAGATAATTCCACTGTTGTATAATATCTCAAGGAGACGAAAACTCCTACTCTCTCTTTCCCAGTGTCAGGTGCAATAAACACAATAACTAGTAGAGGAACTGCATTTTTCTTGTATTACCCACGTACACATCCACAAGAGGATACACTAATCAGTGAAACAGCAATGCAAGCAGCCCTGCAATGTTCCAGGTGCCACTGGGATGCACAGGCTTTGCAGGGAGAATTCTGGCAGAAGGCGAGCTGCAGTCCCACAGCGAGATGTGGAAGTCAGAGCCATCTTTCAGACATGGCACAGGCTGTCAGAGGTGCTCAGGAAGTCCTGCAGGTGGGCACAGCTCTGCCGGCGCAGAGTGCTGCGGCACTCACTGTCCTCTGGAATTTTCTCCACCCAGGTTTGTGCATCAAGTAAGTATTGCATCCTGAGTGAAGATGGGACAGGTAAAGGTTAGTGGTAATTCCTGACATGGAGCCATGGGAGAGTGTAATCCCTGAGCTGCTGCATCCCTCCACAGAGGCATCTGAAATCAAGAGTTATACTGGCCAAGAAACTTGCCTGAAACTTGCTTTCACCAGCGGGTTAACTGAGCTTTGAGCAAAGTCTGGGAAGTGTCAAGTGCCAAGCTGGGACAGACCTAGCTGAGTATGTCAGGTAAGCTTGAGCTAAGTTTCTGTCAGAATTTCCAAAATGACACAAAAGACCCAAGTGCACACCTGTGGGACAGTGAGGGGAAGTTGAGTTCCAACAGAGTATCCCAAAATGTTTCATAATTTTCTGTGATGAGAAACTTCCAGTAACTTCCAGTATTTCGTGCCTGAACTGGAGAAGACTGTGGAGATTGAACCTCTGCCGGGACACCTCAGTCTAACAGGCTTCTTTAGACCAGGCTACTGACCTAGGCACTCACTTTGGTGTCATATAGAGATGGGAATGGAACTTTTTAAGGTTTTAGGAAGTGGTGCTCACAGTTTGATGGAGATGTCCTCCCTAGAAGCTTTTAGAGGCATTACCTTTCTCCAGTTCTGTGCAGAGAAATGAAACATTTAGGATGTCTTCCTCCCTGAATATTTGATAGTGTCATACTAAATTCCTAATCCAATAAATTCCCTTTTTTCATTAGTGTGACAGTGAGAAATGAGAAGACTATGCTACTCGCATGCATGAGGTAACAGCAACCTTGGGAGCTGCTCTTAGTCATGGTCCCACACATTTCTTCTGCAAACACTGGAGCTGCTTAAGGTATCTGCAGTAGATGGACTGGGTAGCTTTTCCCGTTCTCCTTTTCCAGCTGTGATTTTTTAACCCAGGGGAGCCAGGGCCAGATTTGATTCTGAGAAGTCTGGGAACCACAGATCTATGAGCCAATAGATTTGAATGGCTTGCTTCTTCCGCACATCTCCCCTTTTGCCTATGGAGTGGAACACTTTGCATTTTAGTAAATGCAGCAGAATCAGTCCCTGAGAAATTTGGTGCTGCCATTACTTTCTGGAGGTATTCTAATAGATTGAGCATCCTCTGGGTTTATGTTCCATGATAGCAGCTGCTGCTGCCGCCCAGAGACCATTCTGCACTTACTTGTTGTTGCAATCAACTGTTTGCCCATCTCTCCCCATGAGGAGGTAGCGTTTGCCAGGGACAATGTTTAACTTGCACATGGAGCGTGACAGGAGCTGTCGGTGCTCGCCCACTTGGATGCTTTCATCCGCAGCTGTGGGACAAGAGGAGAAAACCTCATGAACTTTTCTAACAAAGGGAAGAACTGCAGCCCACAGGACACAACTCCCCTTGAGCATTTGCCCCAGTGCTAAGCCAAGGTAATATTTCACTTGGGAATTGCGGCTTGACATGTGAATAAATGGCTGTGCTGTGGTAAGATATATTTCCTTTAGTAAGCAAGCCACTTTTGCCTCAGCTGGTTGTCCTGGCCTTTGCAGTAGTTATTGAAGGAGATGTTTTCCTACAGACCTGAGGACCTATCATAAGGTCCTCAGGTCTATATTATGGATAGACCTTATGGAGTTTGCTTAAATCTCAGAGATGAAAAGCCAAGGAAAATAGAAAGCATGCTATCTTCCATTTCAGAATGTTCAGGTTCAGGGTGGTCTTAAAAGCTAAACTAAATTCAAACATTTTGAGGCTCAACAATGCAGCAGACAGTACCAAAATCTCACTCTCCTTAGTACACCTGACCTGAACGTTACTGATGCAGCCTTTATGCTATTCCCTCTGAACCTGATACACAGGACAATCTCCTGGTGATCTCAATATTAAAGTAACTTAGAAGATTCTGGTCTGGATTCTGGCCCAGTTCATTCATTCAGAATTGCACTCCCCACTATAGAAGTGGGTATCCAAGGCAGATGAGGTGGCTGCTCAGCTATTACAATGACATGATAAGCTTAAAAGATGTTTATTCATCTGACCAATCTCAGCCCATGAGGACACTATGTTGCTTAACTAGAACAACAGTTTTCAAAGTCCATTTGAACAAAAAAAAAAAAAAAAAGCAAATAACAGCAATATTCTAATTTCTTACTCTCTTTCTAACTATAATTTGAAATTTCCTGAAGAAATTCAATATTAAACCAGTTTAAATTACAGGTCAATTATACCACAGTCACATTTTTATCAGTTAACAGAATCTCGTGCAGCATCTGCTCTCATATGGAGCATTATATTACAAGTATGGAAAGACTAGTCCTCAAAATCCTAAAAGTAGAATAAAAAACTGAAGTAGAATTTTCTAACATTAATTAGATTTCAGAGAATTTGACATAGACTGCTAATCTGTGAAACCTAGCTTTAAGAACCTTATCTATCACCTAGTTAAAACTTGCATCAGTTTAATATATGATACTTAAGTTACATCTGCACGTCCTGTAGGTTTTCTCTTATATCCCAAGAGCTTTTTGCTGTTCCTATGCTACACAGTGTCCTGAATTTTCATTTGTTCATGGATTGCAGAGATGGGTCAGAACTACTTGAGAAAATGATGATGTTATGCCTCATTGAGGTTGAATTACCAAGGTGTTTTTCGGTTCATATGCTTCACAAATGGCCTAATACAACTCAGACAGTGGGATCATACATAAGCATTTGAGTCATTACCTTAAATGGTTATTATGTAATTTTCAATTTTAAATCTCCAATTAAAAAAAAAAAAACCAATTTAAATTTAATGTTTCAAAGCATCCAAGCAGAATTTAAGGAAAACAATTACTTCAAGTTTTGTAACGTGTAATGTGAAATAATGTTTAAAAAGGGCCAGGGGAGGGAAAGAAGAGGAAAGGAAAAGATTCTGTGCTACTTGGCATGGGCTATACTGTTCCCCTAAAGGACTCCTGGAGGACTCATAGGACAGCATAAATATTAGCCATCCAGAATATATACACTAACTGCATCAATAACCAAATTAATCTGAGAAGCACACACCTGCAAGATTCTCTTTTGCTGACTCCCAAACACAAATAAGTATTTCCATCTGTCTCTGAACCAACTCCTCACTTCAAAGATTGTTAGGGAAATAATAATAGGGTTCAGGGAATGAGATTTTACCCTACTAATTCTTATCTAAACTTGGTGATGGCAACAGAGGCCAACCTCACTCAAAAGAGCCACAGAGAATACAAGAGATAATAACACCAGATAATAACATCAGACACAGGCTGATTTGAGTTTTTCTTCATTCTTATTTCCTAGCTTTTTCTTCATCCTCATATGGCTTCATGCCTCCTGCCAGCCTTTGCCAAGCCTGCTGAAAGCTTCCTGATGCTCAGAAGGTGCATCTGACAGCCCAAACCAAAAAGAATTATCAAGATATCCTTTCCCTTCAACTTCACATTCAAAGGATGTTTCAGCTACCAAAACCCAAAATCTTTCCAGTGCTTTCCTGCAAGTTGTGAGTACAAATGCATTTGGACCCAGAGCCCTAAAGCCTTTAAATCCTATAGGTATTCTCAAGAGATTAATAAAACTTTCCATCAGGATACCATAATCTCAGTATTTTGACCACTGGGTACATTATCATTTCCTTCCACATGGAAAAACCTGGGTATTTCAGATGCTCTCTGGCTTCAGGAAGCATGGACCTTATTTTCCTACAGGAACACTGGGCACAGATCACGAGCTGTGTGCCATAAAGTACTGTGTGACATTGCCAGGCCCCTTGGCAAAGACTGATGGAGTGAATTAATTATTCTGTTCCAGAGAAGGAAGACTTCAAAACCTTTGAAGTTCCTTTTTGAAGGCAATCTCTGGCTGCCAAACTCAAAACTGGTGACCACATGATATCACAGCAGCTGAAGTCTGACAGTGTCATCTGACAGCTTCCCCAGAAATTACTCTGAAGAGTATCCATGCTCTCTGATGCTGCTGATTAAGTTCACTTGGGGGCAGCTGGGATGGCAGGCATGAAAAAGGACATTGTCTACAAGCTGTGTAAACCTTTACACTGCACCTAACAACAAAGAAGCCTTTCTATTTCTTTCTATAACTCTAGCAAAGTTATTAAATTGAATTTCTAGAAGATTTCCTGTCTTCACTGACCTCAGGTAAGTCACTGTGGACAACTCTTAGCCTGTTCCACAAGGATTGCAATTGCTTAATAATTAGCTGAGTAATAAGCACTTCAAATCTTCATTTAGTATCAGAACAGGGGTCAGTGGATATGTTCACACAAGAAAAAATAAGGATCTGTCAACAGTCCATAAAATGAAATAGTTAATTCAGAAGACATAATATCCACACTATGCATATTTCTTGAGGGGTTTATCTTAGACTAGCTCCAGTAACCATGGACTCTATGAGTCTAGAACGTGCCTTCTGATTTATTTTCATCAGAATGATTGAAGCTCGTGTGCTCTGGGATTGCACAATGTGAACCAAGAAAACTCCCCCGGGGCTGAACTGAGCAGTGAGGCAGCTGCACCAAACAAGCCTTGCAATAAATAAGCCTTCTTGAAAGCCTACTGTAGAAATATACCTGATCCTACTTTTCCAAGGCAGAAGAAGGCATCTGCATGGTTCATGCTGGTTAACATTTAGTCCTAGTTTTTCTACAGGTTAGTAAAAGGAGTAAAACGTTTTGATACTTACATGCTTTAAGGATTTTGTGGATTTTAGCCTCATAGTAATCAAAAACATTCTTGTTTGTGCTGTTGAGGATCTCCACTTCGTATACTGCAAAAGACAGCAGCTCTGTGATGCCAGATGGCAACATGAAAATACATCCAAAGACTGAATAATAGGTGTGCTTTTACCAAGTGTCTGAACACAAGCCAGTGTACCATCTATTCACAAACCACTGAGTTATTAATCAAGAGCCTCTGAATTTGTATTCCTTTCTTTGTATTTTTTCAAGGAAGCTCCTCTGTGGTTAGGTTTTCACTCTTTTTCCTGTCCTTCTGTTAGCATTTTTCTTACCAATGGTGCCCAACCAGTTTTTCTACAGTAGTTTATCCAACTTTGTATCCAGAGAAGAGGCCAGAAAGGCAAATTAACAAAGAGAAAAATATTCATCTAGCTCTGCAGAAGGAGCTGCTGAACTATGGCATGCCGTGGAAACCCTATGATTTATTTACATCCTGTAACATGAGCGATGTAGGTGTTTTTGGTACTGCACCATGGGTTTTTTTCTAAACCCTGTAATATCATGTGCACCCCTCTTTCCCCCAGCATCCTACTGCATCTTTCCAAGGCTTTTGCTTTCCACTTCACTGCCCTGATGACTACAATTGCTCATGCCTTTGTTTATTTCTCCTCAGCCTCTCAGCCACATATGGAAACCCTACTCAATTCAGGAGAGGTCTGGGCACATAAAACTACAAGTTTCTACTTATTAAAATGAGTGATGCTGAAATGAACAGTTGTCTTTCATGCCTTACCATAATCTGCAGTCGGTTGGTAGCAGACAAAACTAACACGCGTGGTTTCTGTTAGCGTTTTAATGAAAGTTGATTTTTGTCTTGGGCAGGGACCTGGAGGGAAGAAAATAAGTCATACACCCTACAGGCATGGATATGTAGACAGATGTAGTTTACACATCCAAATTCACACAGCAGTATAACAGAGAATAAAATGGCAGAACAATTTTCTTAGTGGTGATAGAGAGTTTTTACATACAAATGCACATGTGTATATACATTCAATTGAGCTATCAACAGATCCTGGATATTTTTGAAAAAAATTGACTTGATACTGAACATTCTAGAGGACGAAAGTGTCCTGTTATTACACATTAAGACAATTCTAATGGTCCTTTCTGAGCTTAATGATTCCCATGTAAATTGTTCCTAGAAGTAACTATCTTCCTTTAGACCAGCTTCTGTAGTCATTCCTTACCTTCTGCACACTGGCAGACGTTGGCATGGCACAGCTTTGAAAGCATGGCACTGTGCTTGGGAGCGCTGTAGAACACACTGCACCTCCTGTCTGGGGACAAGGAACAAGACAGCTTGGATGGGAGAGCTCAGGTGGAAAAGCCTGTACAGAACAGCACAAACTACGTTTGCAGCCCAGATTTTCCCTGGTCCAGAGAAAGCAGAGCACTGAGGGATCAGATGCACATCAGCAGTTCCCAAAGACCTACAGCTTAGGCACCTAGAGTACAGCATTGCTTTTCAGCTGGACAACAGTTTGAGATTATTTTCATTCAGTTTGGATAATTTTTGTTTGGGCATTTTGTTGTTGTTGTTGGGGTTTTTTATTTGTTTTTTTTAAGTTGTACTCTTCCCTCCCCCCCTTTTTTTGGCATCCCCCTTTTTTTTGTTCCCTCTGGAAACCATTCATTTTAAAAGCCTCTTTAGACCATAGAACAACAGTGAACATGAACATTGCACTGTTTCAGAAGAAGATAGGATCAACCAATAGTGATTTAAACCCGCTGTAAACTGTCTTGGATCCTTCCATTAAAACAAAGTAGAGATTTGACCTAATTTTCACATATTGCTTGCATAACTTTGGCAAATGGGGATGATTTGCATTTAACCTTTCTTTGAATATGAAACAAGACTGCTTTCCCTTAGCAAGCACTCTACAAAAGTCAAACCTCTAAGATTGCCTATCTTAGATGTAGAAAGACACAGAATGACAAAACAAAACATGAGTGAAATATGCTTAAAAGAACTGTGAGAAACAGGAACTCAGGAAATCTGGTTTAAAAATCCATGAGTGCTAAAGTTCATATTTTCAGTCCATTTGCAATACTGGACCATTCCTGTGAAGATCTCTGTTGAGATAATCTGAAGTAACTGGAAGACAGTTATGCAAAGCTGGTTATTTTATCACGCAACAAAATTATGTGGTTTCACACACTACATCAAAATCAACTTTCTATAGACTACAGGGGGTTTTTGAGTCTCTTTTTCAATCAGTTATGTATCATTTTTCTGTGCCCTTACCAGGGTTGTAAAAGTCATAAAGGATGGCATTTGCTGGCTGAACCAAGCCCATGGGATTGATTTGCTTTGCCCCAAATGATATACAATCTGGGTCCGGTCCACTTGGGAGCTGGAGGAAAAAGGAAGAACAGTTTTGATGAAAAAACTAACTCTCTCTCCCCAGTCAACTCCTCAATGTTTGTGCCTGTGCTAGTTGTTGAACACTTGTTCTGATGGCATAGCTGAGTTAAAGCCGATATCTGTTTTGGCTGTAGAAATGTTTTGGCAATTCAAGTGGGTGTAGGGTGGAGTCATTATCCAAAATATTGGGAAATATACACAGAGACTAGGGGTCCTGAAGTTTACATTTGTTTGTCACTATATGGATCTTGATCTTGACATGCAAGATGTCCATGTGGAATTTACAGGACTAGCAGTTAACACTTCTGCTATTTTGTATGAAAAACATCCCTTCTGCCTAGAAAGGGAGAGGATTTCTCTTTTTTCTTGGGCCACTGGTCAAATCTTGAATATGAGCTACATCTCCTTGGACATAGAAAGGCGGAAGATAAAGGTGTGTGTTTCCTTTTTTCCCTTCCTCTGTTCTTTCCACTGAGCTGTTCAATAATAACAAATGACAAAATTACAGAAAGGTAACAGAGAGTGAAAAAGAGAATTATTAGACAATGATTTTCAAGAAGTTTATGTGCTCTCTGAAATGGTAGGGATTAGAAAATCATTGGGTTTGCTTACCTCACCAAAGTAGAGTAAAACCTTCCCCTCCTTGTACTCAAAGTGTTGAATGTACCTGTCTGAAGCTGTCACCAACTGTGGGAAAACAAAGACGCAAACAAATCAGAGCAAACCTGTGGCAGAACAGGAATACTTTGCTGCCACCTTCCATATTCTAGTTTGCTTTGTTCAGCCCTTTCTTCCTCCCTAAAGGAGACAGTCCCCGAGAGCATGAAACAGAGCAAATCTCCCTCAACCAAGCACGCTCCAGAACCCCAAACTCTGTAGCCATATTTTCAGAGTACTGTGCCCCATCACCTTTTGTCACTGTGCCCTTCCACCAACCACCACTGAGAGACTACTTGCCTTCTGCTCTGCAAGCACAAGATGCACTGTCCTGGCATGTCACAGGATAGTGGGATATGGTAAGGAGGGGCACATTACTGCCCTGCTGTGCCTCACCCTAATTTCTTTTACAAGGGACTGAGAAATCTGAACTCTGCTCACCACAAGCTTTGCATTTCTTGTATATATTCAGAAAATATTTTTATTAGAATGAGAACAATGAAAATCAATCAATCTTTCTATCTATCTGTTCATCTATCCAAAACCTGTTTTCCCATGTCTCTTCTATAGATTTTTTGAAAGATTTTGAAAGAAAAATTTTCTAAAGGCTCCATAAAAGTTTGCATAGAAAAGTGTGTTTACAACCTGCTCGAGCTCCTTTGTGTCAGGCTCCAACCCACTCAGCAGGGTGAGATCAACCAGGGACATCTTTGGTGCTCTGGGACCTGTGGACCTTTATAAGGGAGATGGTGAGCATCCAACACCTGCACTGAACAGCCAGGTTGCTTTGAAGAGTCTGGCTTTTCAGGCTTGCTAAAGGTGGAGCAAAACATTCTGCTCCATTTAACTTTCTTAAGGGGATTTACATTTTAAAATTAGCTGTCTAATTCAGTAAGAGTCACGAGGTAAAACGAGTCATCTAAACTAATCAAATGGTCATCCAAAACTGGGAATTAGGGTAACTTCAGTCCTGCTCTGCCATTGTTCATGCCACTGTTTAGAAGAGGGAATAAAACCACTGTCCTCAAGGCTTTGAAAAAAGTCAGTGAAAAATCAAAATTCTACTGGGGAGCAAAAACTGCTTCTTCCCTCCTGCTCCTCTCTAGAAAGGGAACCCAGGATAGCCACAAATTTGTGCTTCTGAGACCAATGCCAGACTGTAAATGGAAGCAAAGACAGGTGTTTCAGTGCCACACTGCATAGGAGGGCTTCTTTTTTCCTACCTCTGCCCTTGCCAACTTCTTTTCACAACAGAACATCCCATCTGCCTCCTCTTCTCTCATAGATAGTATTAGTCATCCTTTCTTTTTTTATGAGGCCAGAGTGTGATCACAAAGGAAGTAACAGCATCTCTCCAGAAAGTGATGAAACTCTGTACATACTACTACTGCATTCCAGCTGTATTTACTTTTTTTTTAATAAAAAAATTCTTTCAAATTATTAGCCTGCCAAGTGCTTTAGAGTCTCCCCAGAATTTGGTGGGGAAGAATCTGCAGTGAACATTTGAAGTCTATGTAAGCCATGTAAATAAATCTCACCCATTGTTTGTAAACCTTTTCTCCTGCTATGGGAGAGAGGACACACCGTGTATGCAGACTCAGAGAAGATCACTAGGTTGGATGCTGAGTTTGTGGATAGGAAGAGGGTGACAAAGGAGAATTACAAACAAATGAGCTGATCTTGCAGACCTACCTGACACAAACTTTGTACTGCAAGGATTCTGTTTTGCTGGAAGTGGTCACATCCCTTTTTCTTCTGCTGTGGATATCAAACCAATCCATTTTAGTCAGGGTCTCAAATGTGCTGTTTCCTGCAGTACTCAAGTCCTCATAATCATCATCTTCATCAGAGTATTCAGCTTCTGGAGGTGAGAGACAAGGTCAGCCATGCACAAGTTTCCCTGCAGTTTGGCTCCCTTTGTTATCACGATAAATACCAGTGGGCAGTCATGCATCGCTGTGAGTTCACTGTACACTGCCTCAGTGTTTCCAATTCATCCAGAGTTAGAATTTAAGGGATAACTATAGTAAAACTAACTAACAAACCTAGCTAAGAATGGGGTTTAGGCCATGCATAAGTATGTAAAGGACAATCCCTCCCTCCAAAGTTAACAATTGAAACAGAAAAAAACAATACAGACATAGATGATGCATAGGCAACAGGCTCTGATGACTACACACTTCAGGGGATGGAAAACACATTCTTGCTCATACGAAAGACCTATGACAGATCTGTCTTAAAGAATTTTATGCCTGCATGGTAGGTCCCTTATTAGCCAGGGAACTGAGCAGGGCTTTCCCCTCTGTGAAGGGAGCTCACCTCCTTTTTCTCAAGAAGAGTTTCTAATGATATCTGTGCAACTGTTAAGTACCTGCTGCACTCACAGTCACTCAGATAGTTATACTATTTAAGAATAAGAATAATAAGCTAAATGAAACAATGACTTGGTAGAGCTCAGGGACTTCTCTTTTTCCTTGTTTCATTCATTTGTTCCCACTTTCCAAGGCTGGAAAGCTATGAAGTACCATTAGCAGCTGGCCAAATGAGTCACCTTTGAGACCCAGCCCCTGTCCTTTTCACTCACCAGAGTACTTAAGGCTCCCTTCCACTTCCACTGTCAAAATCAAATCATTGCAGGTGTTGTTCTTCAGCTCAGGTGACCAGTACATTTTTAATATCTAAGATGAACACACAAACAGCAAGCCACTAAAAATGTAATTTAAATGACAAGGAATTTACTCATTCAGGACTCCAGCACATGGTGATGGGACATGGGAATGTGGAGAGAAAAAACAGCCCCCAGTGGCATAGACTGGGGAATGTCACACATATAAGCAGGTCCCATGTGCAATTCACAAATGGTGTGGGACCCCTTTGAGATAATTCTCCATTCCAAAATAGAAATAGGCCCTTCAAGCTCCAGCCACTCTATCACCCTTGACATTTTATGCATTCAATAAAGTTAAAGGGAGGAAAATTTGTCTGTCTGTAAGGGTAGGCTTTAAACCCCAAATTTTAGAATTTTGGAGGTAGGAACACAAAGGTTGAGGCCTTGGCAGGTAAGTTTTCACTTCAGTTTCAAAAAGAGATTAAAAGAAGTCCAGCTGGACTCTGGATTTTGAATTTGCAGCTTACACTCATTGTCCCATTTCCTTTGCCACGTACAGATACTTCAAGTTTTCTCCCAAGTTCAAACTGCAAACCAAGGGGGAAAAAAAGATATTTAGTCTGTGCTCAGCATTTGATCTATTGTTTTCCTGACATCTTGACAGTCTTCTATGCCTTTACCCCCTCCAAACCTGGGCAGGGAAAACTTTCAGCTAGGGAAGGAATTATGGGACCTCAAGTCTCCATATTTTAAATGCACTGAGCTGATGCATCTTACTCTGCTGATTTAGGGCCCAGTAGGTGTATTTTACCAACTTCAGTCCCTCCTTTGTATCCTGGATTTCACATTTTCACAGTTCCAGGCACAATGGAGATCAGATTATTCCCCTTCTTTGTCATTCCCTAGAAGGACTTGCATTCCTGGCTGTTCTTCATTTTTGGGAGAGATTCATGCCACCAAAGAAGGCATGAAGACAAAGAGGCAGGAGACACCTCTAAAGTGTGCTGCTAAGCACCTGCTGGTTTGGGGATTTTTAACTTTAAGAAGATCCTGTTGTTTTACAGATCAAATTATTTCAAAGTACAATAAATCAGCTATATCATGGTTGTTTAACATGACGAAACCTAGGCCAGAGGATTTGATTTCTTCTTTTTTGAGGGAAAAAAACCCTTTGAAACAACCAATGGTTGCATACATCTAGCTGCTTCTGAAATTCTTCATGGGCACCAGTCAGAACAATGCTGTAGTAGTTTTGTCTTCCAGGTGTTCCCAGCCTGACAGTCAGGTCAGTGGAAGCAGTGTTCAGTGTCTGTATGCTGTAAGCTGACAGAGCTTCTAAAGCCACCACTGTGTCCTGGGTGAGAAAGAAAAACAAAAAACTAGAAGTTATGCCAGGTTATTTCAACAACATGTGAGATGACATTATCAGTCACCTTGAATTCCGTTTTATGCTTTTTGCTGCTTTGAAGTTCTCCTGCATTTCTCTATTCCTACTTTCACAGACTATTTGTTTAATTTCCCAGCTTCTTCTTATAGCACTAAAATTGTAAACACATTGGACTCCTGATCTTAGACTATCCTGCTCCTTCATGAGGACAAAGAACTTTCTTTGCTAGTTTTTAACTATTTTATTTTGGCCCATTGCTAATTAACGATCCAAAATCTTTACTGCTTCATATACCAAAGAAGCTGAAAATTAACTGTTATGATGATTTCAAATCTAAATGAAAAAGTTTTTAGGGGGCTTTTATTTCCTTCCCTCCCCTTAGGACTCCCCCTGAACTGGTGGTCAGGCACCTGTGTA
Source organism: Pseudopodoces humilis (assembly GCF_049639895.1). NCBI lineage: Eukaryota > Metazoa > Chordata > Aves > Passeriformes > Paridae > Pseudopodoces > Pseudopodoces humilis. Next base: position 64,059,895 of record NC_142201.1, read on the forward strand.
GAGCAGTACCCTCCGCCGTAGCTCCTTCTTTCTGTCAGCCACGTGGCAATAGGCCTTGCATATTCCATGTCTTCCAGGAGCAAGGTTTGAAGCAGGGCATAGGCAGTGGTTTCCACTGAGACTGCGTTGTTGCCATTTCCCCAGTAGCGCTGCTGCTTTGCTGTAAGAATAACTCAGTCCTGAATCCCCTTGGCAGAGACATTTGCCAAAAATCACTATTGCTCTACACAGTGGGTGTTTCTTGTCATGGCACTGTGGAACCACAAGACACAGATGCTGTTGTGAGAGCAACAAATCAGCTGGGAAGCAAAGATAATGGAAAAGAAACCCCACAATTTTTAATTTTGATTTCTCCAACCATAGCAGTCTAATCATCCCATTGTACAGCGATGTCCATCTGATGGAGTGGTGACATTGTGTCTGGTGGTCCCTCAGACCAGGATTAAAAGTATTAATCATGGCCACAAATCCAGCCTTGATTAAGGAGAAGCATATTCCCTATGCTTAAACTGGGGCTGTTGAGGTGTAGGGTATTTACCAAACACATTGGGAGGAATAACCAGGATGGTGGTACAGCCCCACAGCTGACTGGCTCAGCAGTCACCACAGCCACACCCGTGGGGGTAAGTGGTGACATCCATGGGGAGCTGGGAAAAAGCACTCAGAGCTGGTGGGGGGCTTTGAAAGAAGGTGGGCTGGAAGAGACACCTTCCCTCTTGACAACAAATTCAGTCTGGACTGCTCCTGTATGTTGTCATTTTCTCATATGAAGTTTCTTCTTTCTCATTTGGCTTGGATTTTTTTCCTTCTCAAGGGAAGCAGAAAACATAAATGAATATTTACTGTGGTTTTGTTCCAGTTCCAAAATCAGAGAAGGTCATGATCCAAGCTTCATTATGCTGTCACTTTATAGTGATATTAATTATGAAAATTACGTATCAAAATGTCAAATATTGAAATATTTAATTATGCCATTTAAATAATTAAATATATTATGCATGTACATATACAGTTGTATAAAATTAACTTTTCTTCATTTACTTCAATTTGTTTTGTTCATGTAAGTGTGCTCAGAGTATTTCCATTAGGAAATACTAAAAAATTAGTATTTCCCTTTAGTGCTTTCTAAAGGGATTTTTAAGAATGGTTACCAGTACCTTCATCAAAAGAAGAACAGCTCCTTAGTTTTTCTTTTACAGACTGAGCTTCTTCACTATCAGGCTGCACAAGTGTCAGAGCATAAGCAGCGATGACTGAAGAGTAGCAGTCACTATTTCTTGAAAATTGATTTCTCATGTATGCCACTGTTCCTGTAATCACTCGTGCCTGTGAAAACAGAATGGATCCATTTGTAAAGCTCACTGAGACCTGCTAACTTACTTCTGGCACTAGGAAACTAGTACTAGGAAATTAGAATACTTCACTGCAGTAATTTTTTAGACAATTATAATAATGTTTGCTTAGTGATTAAAGCCACTGATGATGGAGAGTGTCGCTCGAAACACCTTGCTGTATATTAGGCCATGACATCTTTTCCTATTCACCACAGATGTAAGAAGATTTTAAACTCCTCATTTGCAGCTCTCCAAGAGATGGTAGGGTGGATATGCCATTGTGCAAGAGACTGCAGACTTAAAGAGTCAGGCTTCCTACCACATCAGGTGATGGGTAGGCACGCAGGGTCTGTTGCAATGCTATGGTTACGAAGGCTGTCATAGCCAAATCCTCTTCTGCTGACTTAATGCCACCCTGAAAGATGAGATATGAAAAGAAAAAGTTAAATGTGCATGCATACACTTAACGATTAAATCTAGAAAATCACTTTCTATAAACTCAAGGTTCTTCTCTGTGAACCCTCTGACCATGTACCATGTAGCTGTTGCCTTAAATTTTTCTCAATAATATGTGTCCATCTAAAGTGTAACTTCTATGGTGGCAGCCAGGTTGCATTAAATGGATGAGGAACCCACCATGTCCTTCAGCTGATAATCAACTATTTAGTTATTTATCTTACAGCTAAAAATCTATACTTTCTCACTGAAGAATTCATGGTTTCAATTTTCAGTCACTAGGAAGGTGGTGTTGTTTTCATTTTTGTGCTACTCTCTACACACTAAAGAGCCCTCTACCTTGTAGATGGAACTGCTCTCCAGTAAAGGTATTTATACAGTAATACTAGATCATTTCTTATCCCCTCTTCTTTCTTGATAAAGTAAGCACTGTGCTGTCATTAGCATTTCTCCCCTGACAGCTCTTGAAGTGTATGTAAGAGAGAAGATTATCTCAGCTCAAACATGAGTCAAAAAAACCCAAAACCGTTTGGCCAGTCCTTGAGCTACTTGTTTCCTTTTCCCCAAGAGTGTTATATCAACTGTGAAACTAGCTTTGATGGTGAAAGCCTCACTAGTTATTTGACATAGATCATAAAAAATATTAATGTTATTTTTTCATATGTATATATGGTCACTACATTGCATTTTCAATGAGTTTTGGAAGATGCACATTACTTTCCTAGACTACATTAATGGACAGTATAACAATTTTGTGTTTCTTGTCAGTTATAGAGGATGCGCAGACCAAGATATGCAACTGGAAATTCTGATTAAGTGTTAACATTTTATTTTTTCACCATGGGTGTGGTGAAATACTGGAACACGTTACCCAGACAGACCGGGACATACTCCAGACTCAGCTGGACCTGGCCCTGTACACTCTGATCTATCTAGAACTGTTTGGAATAGATGAGCTCTGGACACCCCTTCAAAAACAAAGTTACAATTCTACATTCTATTGCCTTTGGCAATAATAGGCTTACATTTTTACCAAACATACGACCCCCAGAAATAATTTTTTAAGTGCTCTATAGGCATAGCTGAAAAAATTATCTAAGATTGTGTGAAAAGATAAAGGTGCTAGCTATGCATCTGACAGAACTGACTTGTTAACAAATTAGTTTTACATTGCAGATTTTGTACTTACATTACAGATTTATTCTCTCTAGATACATTTCTTGTTACTCAACAACTCACCATATTCCTTTCAAGCCCTAATAGCCCTAAATGCACAATAAATTCTTCTAAATTTGGATGACCTACCTGCATTGACCTGTCCATTACAGGATGGTGGTCATGGAATGAGCCATCTGCCTGCTGTTGATTAACCAAGTAGGAAATCGAGTTGCTTATGTGACTGTCTTGGATGCTGAAGTATTCTCTGCTCCTTGTGAGCACTTTAATAATGAATGCAGTTAACCTACACAAAAGAAAATTTTCCTAACTTGTGCTGACAGATACTTATAGAAAACTATATTGACAGAAAGATAAACATACTAATTTAATGCACAGACTCATATTCAATACAGTGCACTCACTGCAACCTAGTGAGTTATTGTTCAACATCAGTTTGAATATTTCTGCTCAGTGGCAAATGCAAAATAATCAGTGGCTCAGTATAAATCTCTTTCACCAAGGACTGAATATGCTCAGAGAATTTGGTGGCTGATTATTCATGACAAAAGTACATAGGCAACCACCAGATTTTCAAAATCCATTGCCAAAGATAAACTTCTGATGCATCAAACGATAATAGAGGTCAATTGGAAAAATCCCAACCAAATAAGCAAAAATAAAACCCGAAAAATAAAACCCCAGGAAAAGAAAATCACTTACCATACACTACTGGGGGTTGTTTTAAATGCTCCATAGGAGCCATCCTCCTTCTGAAACTCAAGCAGTCTAGTGTAACCTGCATGAACGGGAGAGCACATAACTGTTCAGAAACTACCCATATTTATTGGGCATTTTCCTACATCACTTGTATTATAATGGACATGTTTTGTATTGACTGGTGGAAGAGTTCATGGAAATGGTCACTGAGGCATTAAGAAGGAAATGACTGGGTCAGCAGAATTTGACACAGAAAAATCACTAGGCTTAGGAGGTCTTCTGTCTTGTTTGACTTAATTGAGCCATGAAAATAACCTGAAAACTGCAGATATCTATGGTTACAAAAAATTTTATGTGTAGTGAATATCGGGAAATTATTTTCCATTATTGACAACTTTTCAAGCTGTTGATTTTATGATGCATTGAATCAAAATTGTACAAAACATCTTAAATTTGTTCAGACATAGTCTTAGAAATCATGAGTTGAGGCTTCTCATCTTGACTGCTATTATTTTGACAAAGTTTGTATCATAGACACACAACTCATTTTCTGCACTGATGAACTTCAATAAGAATCAATAAAAACATAATGTAGGGACTAAATGATGCTGATAATACCAAATATTTATTAGCAGGATCTCATGTCACTTTTGGCAGTCTTGGATCAATAGGCAAAGGTCTTCATGCAGCAACTGCTAGCATGCTTTTAATCTCTATTTATACACTTGTTTTTCATTGATACAAAGTGTATATCATATCTGAAGATCACAATGACAGATGCATATTTCTTTATGGCATGAGCACACCACTATATTTAGAAAGATCAGCTGTACCTGCTCCAATATTGACAACTCCCTGTGTTAGTTCCTGTGAGCTGGAACATTTCCACATACTGTGGTCCTGGCTTTGCTGTACATTTAGTACAGCCTTGGATCACATGTTGGAGTGGAGTCTTCCAGAAGCAGACTTGCAGGTGTCCTCTCCCTAAGGAAACTTCCTCCCTGGCTTGGCCCAAGGCTGCCCAAGTCCTTCTAGTTTATGTAATGATGAATACAGGAGTGGGGAAGGGAAGGTGTCAGCATCATGATTAGCACTGGGAATTTCCTTTGTCATACTCCTCTTGGCAGCCACAGACAGATGTCTACATGCTGGCTATCCTAAGCAGTGTCTGTGAAACATGGTCAGAAATAAGCATATTTAGGATGTGATTTGTCTTGTTGACTTTGAATGTTGGGAGGCAATGAACAACTGGCTTTTGCTATCCATTTACTCAGAAAAGAATTTTCATTGATCAGCTCAGATTTTACCTTCTAAATTAGGCAAGAGAGAGGATGGACTGTCAATGGCAATACTGTCCAGTGCCAGATGCTGGCAATTAGTCTCCTAAGCCTTCCTCACATGTTCTGTTGCTCATGCCTGTCCTCAGACTGCCGGGGCATTTCTGTGAGGCTGTGTTAAGATGCTGGGCACTCCTTCAGGAGGCAGCTGCAGCCAGTGTGCAGTGCAAACTGATAACAAGAATCCCAGCCTTTGGCTTCTGGTTGGTTTGTCTTGCTTTGTTTTTTCCTGCTTACCTTTTTCAATCATACCAATGGCTTCCTCCTTCCGTTTGGGGTTAAAATTCACCCACTGCTCGCTGGCATCCAGGTACTCAATGGCATAGACTGCAGGGGCCATTTTCACCATTGTTTGCTCTGCACAGCCTGTGGGCACCTGAATCAGCTTTTCAACTCCACTGAGACTCAGGCAGTTTTCAACAGACTCATCCATAATGTTCCCTGTTGAAAAAAATACAAGCTGTAGTATGTATATTATTTAAAACTGATTGCTGTGATATGAAGAAAGGTGATCCTAACTATAGGCTGACGTTCCAGCATGGCCTGATATTCCTCACTACTCAACACTGTTCTTAGCTACCTGAGACTTCATAAAGCTCTTTGAAGAAGGGCAAAGATGAGGTGCCAGGCCCCAGGAAAGCTGGAGAAAGGAGGCTGGCACGGTGAGGGAATATGAAGGAGAAAGAATCCTTAGGCTACAGGAGGCAGGGAAGAAAGGAAAGGGGGAAAGACCGGTGTATCAGGTTTGGGCTAGAAAAGTCTTGTCAAACCAGCCCTGACCCTCCCACAGAGGGATAAAAAGATTGTGCATTAATCATGACAAACATTTTATGTGGATTTATTTTCCCCTCTGCAATTTTATAATTTTATGAATTCAATGATCCCTTTATTTTAGAACAGGGATTTGAAATGGAAGCCAATACCCTTTGTGTCACGAATGCATTATTTTACGTTTCCTGGGTGGGAGGGAAGTATTTATCACTAATAAAGTACAATGTTTTTAAAATATGTATGCATGAGTGTATATATATATATATAACTATATTTGTTTAAATGAAAATATGATTGTACATAGCTCCTCTTCAGAAATGCAGAACTCTCCAGAACCTATACATCAGAGTCTGGCATGCTTATTTCTGAAATCTAGAGCAGATTTCTACAGCCCTGCATACAGTGTGGGGTTATTAGAGAAGATGAATTCTTCCTTTCACCTTTGGCTTTCCCATAATGTCAGTCCAAGCACAGTGAGGAAGGATGGATCTCATAAAGATATTACATCCACTGCAAATAAGGAGTAATTAGAAAGAGGAAAAGGTACTGGCTCAGCCTTAGGGATGTTTTGTTTTATAACCTGGTTATGTAGCACAGACCATTTGAGTCGTAACAGAAAAACCAGGAGAGGATGGGGACTTGCCATGCAGGAATGAGCAGCACAGAGGGGCCTGTCCCTTGTCACCTATGGAGAAGTTGTGGACATAAAAATTACATTTACCTTTCAGGCTAACCATCACGTGGCTATCAGAACCTGGTACCATATTAGATGGTCTGTCCAGGTCCACTGTATGGGACTTCACTGTAAATAAATAATAAATAGATATCTACATCCAGACTTTAAAAAAAATAGACAACATACCGTAACTTTAGAAAAAATACACTTATCTTTCTTAGAGTGACTTAATTTTCAATCTTTAGCAGCATTTTAGATTTGAAAAAACTCTTGTTTTTAACACCTTTTAAGACCCATTAGAATGGGTTTAATGAATTAAATTAATTCATTAAATAGATGAATTAAATATGAATTAAATAGATGAATTAAAATAGATGCCCAGTTAATACATAAAGAATGACACCTTGAAAAACAAAAATAAGATAAATCAATTCTAAAAATTTAGAATTAATTTTTTAAATTTTTTTTTCTTTTATGAGTTTTTTTTCCTATGTATTGGATGGAGAGATTTCTGACAAGTTCTGGTTAACCAAAGGAACATCTGTGCATTGAGAAATATTTCACTGCACTCTTCATTCTTACTCCAAACCTCATCTGTATCTAACGCTTTTGGGTAACTTACAGCCACTGTTAATGCAAATGGTCTCCTCTTCTCTCTGTAAAACACCTTCAGTCTGTACAGTTAAAGAAAGAAAAGTCAAAAAAAGTTTGCAAGCACTCACACCTGCAATTAAACTGCAATAAACCTGAGAGCTCCACCCAAGCACTAGGCCAGCAGGTGGCACAAATAAGTGATTTTGAAGGGAAATTTCTCTAGCTAAAATGCAAGCTTTAAATCAGAATTTCTGTTTCCTAATTGAAATACTTGCTGAATATTTTGTGTTACTATTGAAACATTTCCCTGGATGAAATTCCTTTAACCAAAACTAACTCCCAAAAATTAAACTTCAAAGTTTATTCTCAGCTTTGTGGCCCATCAAGTCAAGTTCACAGAGGGATTCATTTTTGTAAACCTCTGCTGTATAAAATCCATGAAATTCTGAGTACATCTTGGGTGTAAGAGTAAAACATTTTTTCCTTCTGATTCCTCACATCCTGCTTCCTACAGTTTCAGTTTTAATAAATCTATTTTTATAGCTACTTTTACTATTTTGGTGTAACACTGAACTCTGAGACTGTGTCTAATATCTACAGAAGTTATGACCTTTAACAGCAGCAGGTTCCCAGCATCCTATGCTTTATCCTTACCTACATGTCAATAGCTGAAATCAGGGGTGCAAGGATTCATATACTGCACTTTTTTTATGTGTGGAAAAAAGACCTCCACGGATGACTTAGGTACTGTAATGAGTCTGTGTTGGCACTTGAAAAGTAATTTTTTTCTTAAAGGCTCCTCCTTTTTATAATTTTGAAAGAGAGCTAAGGTATAATCAATACAGCATCTTTGTTTGAATATTTTGCATATGTTTTACCTATGCAATTGTTATGTTAAGAGTGAAAATTGATCTATTGACTGGAAGGAGTAAAATAGTGTTCAACTTTATTACTAGCAGAGAGCATTTCCTTCTCAAAAGTTTGCTAGATGGACATCTTCAGTCCTGTCTTCACAAGGAAAAATAAATTTTTATACATGTTGATGAAGCAGGGAGAAGTTAAAGATTCTAAGGCATGGCTGAAGTTGTTCTGTGTCATGGGTAAAGGACCTTTTTTTCCCATAGAAAACAAACCTTCCCATATACAATACATACTGAGGCTAAAATTATTTGCCTCAGTCCTTGCTGAAAAACAGATTTACTGAATTGCTTCCAGCCTTGTGTTTGTACCATTTCACTCCCTTCATGAGAACTCCACACACAGTGAATGTCATATTTGACAATTCATGATAATGGTAAATGATTATGATAATTTATGAAGTGCCTGCCCTCAGTTAGTTATACATACCACAACTTTGAGATTCTTCCTAATGCTATCACTGTGCCCAGAATCCTGGTCAAAAGCAGTAATGGTAATTGGGATTTCTCCCACAGTCAGAGGGACAACTGAGAAGAAGGCTGGTGTTGCTGAGTTCCCCTTAGCCAGCAGTGACAGCTGCACACCCTTCACTGTTGTCTCTGCTGTGCACAGCCCCTTCACTGCATCCATCTTCACTGTCACCTGTGGGGACAAGGCAGTGCCCAAGATCACTCCTAGTGCATCACTACACAGGAAAAATACCTCTGGGTGCCCCTTCCAGTGTAAATTGTTCTGTGACCCCATGGTCTGTTAATATTCAGCTATACTGATTAGGGCTCTGAAGGCAAATCAGCAAACATTTCTTCCTTATACTGAACTTGAAAGAGAGTTTTGACCTATCCCTGAACCACAGTAAAGAAGGATAGTGCATTTTTATACATCCCAGCTCTACACAATTCAATGCAGTTGAGAGGATGCTGGTTGAACAGCTTGTTGGGAGATGGGAAGAAGTGAAAAAAAGAGTATCAGCCTTAGGGCGATGGAGGCCCTAAGCCCAGTGACAACTGTGGCCATATGCAGGACTGCATAAGACTCACATGAAGAGAAAAAGTGCCTGTGTTGTATGCTCAATGAGTTTCGTGGCTAACATTGGATGGTACACTCATTTACCTCTGTATCTTATGTACCTTGTGAAGTGTCAGCAAGTGTCAGTGTCAGCAGCTGGGTATTGTCCAGATCAGCAGGCAGCAAAAAGGGAACAGATGGCTTCAATAAAGGGGAAGAAGTATCCAAAGAGAAAGGATATGGCTATGAAACATGGTGAATAAAATCTGCTTTAAATAAGTATGATTACCAAGTAGAGCTGGATCCTGCTTTTGGGAACGCTTTCAAGATGGGAGTATTATGTCTGGGCTGTAGGGGGGCACTGAAGGGTGGCCAGGTCGTTCACATTAAAATATTACAAAACTGTAGATCTAGCTAGCTAGGCATGCAAGGTACAGAGGTTGTTGATAACACTACCTGGAGATCTTTGGGCAGGTAGTTGTAAACCACTGCTTTTATTTCCAGTTGCTCATGTCGTCTGACTGAGTACGGTAATCTCAGGGACACAAAAAAGTCTTTGAAAACTGCAAAGGTGTGGGGGTCAGCTACACAGAACCCTGGGGAGAGAAAAATATACACTTAACACCAGCTAACAGGAAGTTAAATGTCTAATCAAAACTCAGTGCCTCGGCTCCCCACAGGTCATGAGCAGGAGAGGAAAACAGGCATACTCAGAACTCACTTAAATTCATCTGCACTAGAGACCTATCTCTAGGTTGCCCCCTGGAGTCACTGCCATGGTTTTTGACCAGTAAAACTTGGCAGAATTGTTTGTATGTTTTGTGAGAGAAATGTGGCCCAGGTTTTTTTCTTTTTTTCTTTTTTTCTTTTTTTTTTTTCCTTGTTTTGTTTCTTGTTTAAAACACAAAGACCCTTCCTTGCTTTCTGAAAATAAACTCCATGGCCATCACTGCACAACCCTGGATGATCCTCCCCTTCCAAAGGGGAGTGGGCAGTACAAGACAGACTCTTTGTCCATCCTGTGTGGTGCTCATCAACCCCCAGGAGCTCCCAGGGGGCAGCATCTGAGAACCTGGGCTCTCTGGTGTCCAGCCCTTGGCTGGTTCTTTGCTGGTTTCCTGGTGCTCTTTTCTGCCTTAGGGCCACAGAGGTTCTTGCTTTGAGATAGACAGAATCTGGTCCCAGAATTATTCAAAGAAAAGTGGTGTTACTACTGCTGCCTTTCTTGTGGCTTCCTGGCCATGTAGAATCTAAAATGAGGTGGCTGATAGAGAGGGAAGAATAAAAGACAGTTTTGACTGTAGGATCCATCATCCTTGAGACCCTACTTCATGTTGCTTTTATAAATATAAATCCATACCTTAACTTCTAGTTGGGCTTCAACATGGCAGAAAAGAGAGAAGTAAATATTATGATCAAAACAATTAGTGTTTTTTCAATACAGATTCTTTGTCAACATGCCATTGTATCTCTCTTTTAAAAAATACACATCCTCTATTTATCCCTACAAAGAAACAAACAAACAAGTAATATCCAATACTTATACCTTTTTCAGGAGATATACTTATTGCCTGAACTTCCCAGGTGGTTATAGAGTCAGGAGCAAAGTTTTTTACACTGAAAAACACAAAATAAAACATATTAGAAAGCATGCATAAAATGTAAACATTGTCATTTGATGAGGCTTGAGTATTGTAAGGGGAAAACTTCTTCCCTCAGTTGTGGAGGCAAAGTGCTTTCAAATACTCTGAAGTCCTCTGCATCAGATACTACATAAAGCTGATATTTACATACATTTGACAGTACAAATTTAAACACGGTCACCTAGTCATGCAACACAGTACCTGTGTTTTCCAGGGCTTTTTACTTCTTCAAAATTCCACCACCAGCTCTCAGGAAAGTAACTGCGCAAGCTGACAGAAGTTTCATCAAACAATTCTTCGTGTTCGTTGTATTCTGCAAAACAGGAGCGAGGTTTCTTTTGGAAGTCTTTGGCTGAGGACCTTACACTGTCTTGCAGGGAGTCAGCTTGTCAGAGCACAAAAAATGCTCTGAGGAAAAAGATTTCATTTGTGTTTCATCTTGCACATTAAAGTAAAAATGTTGAAAAAAAGAGAAGCAATGACCATAGTTTGTCACAGAACAAAAAAGATAGCTCGTCTTCCCAACTTCAATTGCTATATGCTACCAAATGAGAAAGCAGTCCCCTTTAGCAAGGCTAGCAAAGATGTTCCCACTGACCCACACTTGTGACAGACAGAGGATGAAAGGGGAAATCTGTGAGAAATGGTAGCAGAAATTACATTCATAATGGGATTATTTTAGATGCAAAGTAATTTTTTTTTATAACATGAAGTGACACATAATGTGTGGTCAGAGATAGACTTTAGGGAGAGGAAAAGAAAGAGACAAAACTATTTTGGCTAAAGTGGACCTTCCTCATGACATTTTGGAGGTATTTGCATGTTAAAATAGTAGTACCACTAAAAAGAGTCATAAATCTGAGACCACTTAGAGCCCTGAATGCAGACAAACCACAACCTCTCCTGCTCTGCTGTCTGTGGCCTCTCTGGGGTGTGGGCAGGGGCCACCAGCTCCTCCATGGGACTGGAGGGGTCAGCAATGGCTAAGGTGATTCCTGCCTTTTCTTACCCCAAGAAGTTATCCCATCCCACTCCCACCTTCCCAGTGCACAGGTATGAAGATGCAATGTCACATGGTTGCTGCGCTGTACCAGGGTTCTCTGACATGCTGATGTGAAAACTCCCTCCCCAGCCCCACAGCACCAAAATGCCCCTTGACCCTCCCTGGCCACCACAAGAAGGATAAAAGTGGCAGAGTTGTATGCCACTGCTCTTTACGTCGTGCCAAGCCCACTCTGCTCCTCTGCTTCGCCTGCCTCCGGAGGGCTGCGGCTTTCTCACAGCAGTCCTGGAACGCGCTCCTGCATTCCTGGGAGCCAGACACCTTTGCCAGCCTTTTTGCACAAGAAAACCTCATGGGATTTAATTTCATTCCATCTTGGCAACATTTTAGTAGAGCAGTGTTTTGGTATCTGCTGGCTGCAATAGAATTAAAGCCCAGAATTAGCGCTGTATAAGTAGAAATCAGTGTAAAGGTGTTCATTGTGCTCCTTCCAGTCATTCTTTGCCATTAACATTAGTTTCCATTGCAACAGCCAAGCTTCAGCCTGGGACCCTGAAAATAGTCCATCCTAGAAACTGTCCACAAACTCAGGAGGAAAGCATAGGCTTTGTGGCATCCTAGACATTCTGTTCTAAGCCCTTTCTTCACAGTCAGACTGAATTGAAAATTGAATCCTCTTTGCAGGCTGGAATTCTTAATAGAAATAGCAATATTAGTGTTCTCTTTCTTGAATAAAAAGTCTGACTTCAAAAGTAAGGAAGAATCCAACTCTAAGCCTTCGTGCCTTCTGGCAAGAAAATGAGAAAAAAAAATTGCACAAATTGACATGTTATACCAAATTCTATACTAACTCTTCTCTTAATTGAAGCACAAAGTACCAAAGTCGGCACAGCTTCAAAGCAGAATGTCAAGAAAAAGATAGGATTTATAAAACATCTGACCATACAATAATTTCAAAAACCTCAAAGTTGTTACTGATGTCATGACATGTTATCTAGTGCTTAAAGAAGTGCTTTGCATTTAGGATTACAAAGCAGACTAGTTTCCATTTATAGGCATAATTTGGTTTTGCTTTTTGAGCTGTTTTGATGAATGATGCATCAGCCAGCATAGTGCACACACTTGTGCTAGGTTATGTGAAATAATGAAAAAACTGGAACTGAGAATATCTTGGCATCTTTCACCATGCCATCTCTTCTTGCTCCCTAGATTCCAGACATCCCATCCTTTTGCCTCCCCCTTCTAAGATTTTCAGGCCACCCAAAGGAGCAGACATACCAATTCCTGACATTTTTTTCTGAAAATCCAAAGATCTCTTCTGCCTTTTGGTGCTCTGGAGGCATTTATATCCTGGGAAGGCAGAACAGAAGTGCTTGGTCATGATGACATGGCAGGAACAACCTGATCATTCACATCATTCATGAAGACCTCTCTCAGGACCCATCTCATTGACAGAAGACCCACAGCTTGAGGGAGAGTCCCACAAATCCTCCAGCCTAGCCAACTGCTGCCTGCCCCACCTGAGGTGGTCACCAAAGGACCAGCACCCACCACCTGGGATATCTGAGCTGCCAGCATCTGGTGGAAGAGCACAAGATGAAAAATCCAAAGGCAAAGGATATATTACAATATCACAGTAAAAATGTTTCTGATCTCTTAAGCAATCAGTCTCCCCAGACCTACAGTGGTCTTACACAAATTTCTAAAGGGCAGATTGCGCTTACCTTCCCTCATGCTGGATTGAATCGTGTCTGATATAAAAGCCAGACCAACATCAGTAAAAACTTGAATGCTATTTGCACCACCACCAGCAGAACATCCAAGATCATATGAATTCATAGTGTTAAATACCTGCCAAATAAAATGGCACAGATGGACTCTATGTGCTTGTAAAGGGTTTATACATACATCAGAAAAAATCTTGTAGCCTTTGATTCATGGAAGCAAGACAAACTGGTGGAGCAAGCTGTACTTGGAAGCAGATTAAAGCTGAGGGAAATTTTAGTTAGGGAGTGCTTTGAAGCCATGCTTTTTTAAATTTATAAACTTGTCTGCCATAGGATGGAAATCCCCATCTTAAATACTCATCTTAAACATGCCATTCATCTTAAATACACACAAAATGGCAAAAGAAAAAAGCATTTTCAAGTTTAGCAAAGCCTTGCCCAAGCAATTAATAGCCATTAATTACATTTTGATCCTCTCATTAGTCATGGAAAAATTTGCTTGACTAGTAGATGTGATATTTTCTTCTTACAAATATCTTACTTTCTTGGCTGTAAGCTTATTTTTCTTATTCAGAATAAAAACTGCCTTATCAACCACAGCTAAGGCAACTTTTCCCGCATGGTCCATTTCAATCTGTAAATTGATGTTGTCTGTTGGTTCATATGTGTCTTGTTCTGTTCTCACTTTAATCTAAATAGAAAAAATTAAAACAAAAGTATCATATTTGTTAATAAAAAGTGAAGACTCTTTGGGCCAGGGACACTGTCATCTGACTGGCTCAAGTCAGAGGATGGGAGATGCTCCTGTTTTGTGGAGTTCCTGCCTGTGATCCTGTTTTGGAGTACATAGGTGCAGATATTTCACACTGAAGGAAATCATGGAGAACTGAAAGAGGTGTCTTGCAGAATACTGAATGTTGGCACAATCTGGGAGCCTTTCTGAGCTATACCTTTTGGCACGACCCCTTTTCTATAAAAATTTCATGTCTTTCACTTTATAAGCCCAGGCCTGCACTTGCTCTGCCAGTACCCCATGCTTTTTTTGGTTTTGTTGTTTTAAATTCTGGAATGCAACAACAGAAGCCATAAGCTTTGAAAGCACCTTTCCTTCGCAGACATCCATGACATCCACCCACACAGAATCAGCAATGATCTCTTGCTGGCCCTGGTTCTCAACGAAGTAGTAGGCTAGAAACCGAAAGGCAGGCACCATCTTCTCGGTAATTTTAATTGTTATTACTTTGTTTGAGGATGGGACCCTTCCCAGAAGCTCAGCTTGTCCCTTTGCCACAACCTGCAAGGCAGAAACAAAGAGAAATCAAATACTGTAACTATGCCCCAGAAAGGGCATTATGTTGCATAATTTTACCTTTTTTTTTTTCCTTTCCCTGAGGCAATTACTGTTTAAAATGTATTCTCTTCTAATGGCATTAACAGTTTTGATTGCCAAGCTGTATACCTGGAGGAGACCCACATACTGTGGTGATGAATCTCTGCTACGCTGGTCTTGTGGCCCAGGTTTGAACACAAATCTGTCACCTTCCACTCAATCTTACAGCTTGAGAAGGGGTACCCAGGTAGTAGTCTAAATTTTGTCTTCTACAATGATTGGTTGTCACATCCAGGAAGATACCAGCATTATTTATTCTACAATCAGTACTGAATCTTTCAGATGGTGTAAAAGAGTTGGAGCAGGAGGTTTCAGGATAAAGTGCCACAGACTGGTCTTTAACTCATTTAAACCCATCTTTCACTATTTAACTCCTTCCTTCCTATGTTAACCATATTCATGGGTGGTCAGAGGAATGAAAAACAGGCACAGTGGCAGAACTGAGAGTGCTCTTCCCTGAACAAAATGTGTGTTTCCTAAACACACAGTGAGTGGATTTCAGGAAGAAACCAAGACATAGTACAGCCTGGCCTGAAATCCTCACTGCCTTTGTTAAGACAACCAAAGTCTGGGAGACACCCTCACTGCTAAGCTCCAGCAGTGTCTGCCACCATCCTTCCCACATGTCCTGCCTGCCCAGCACTACACCTTCCCAAAGCCTGGTAGCACCAATTCCAGCCCTGTGATACATCATCCATTGAAAATGAAGCCCCAAACCTAAACTTAACTCCTAGGGATACAGTTGTTCCAATATATCAGAGTCCTATTAAATAAATGGGAACTGATATCATGGCATTTATCCTGTGAGATTTAGGCTGCCAAGGGAAACTGGGACAAGGAGAGGGAGAAGGGGATTAAACGCATTTCACATTCAACAGATTCATTCTTGGAATGTACCCACGAACACATTTGTCTCATTCAGCAAAATAAATGCTATGCACTTTACACGCCCCAAAAATAAGCACAGACATATAAAAAATAGCAGAATCATAGAAATAATTTCTGGAAAGGATGTATAGAGATCTCAATAGTCCAGCTGCTTGCTCTGAGACGTGACCAGGGTAAGACTAGGTGAGACTGGTTAAGGTTTTCTCTTGTTGAGTGTTGGATTTTTCTAAGGCTGGAAAACCCCTCAAGTGTCTGGGCAATCTCTTCCAATATTGCACTCATCACTAGTGAATAGATTTTTCCAAAATGAATCTTCTAGGCCATAATTTTTAACCCTGGCCCCTTGTAACATTGTATGGCACTGCCCAGGACATCTTGTCTCCACTATGCCTTAATTGCTCTTCAAGTAGTTTTAGGTTGCTATTAACTCACTCTTAGGCTCTTCATCAAACTGAGCAAGTCCAGTTCCCTCAGCCTGTCAGTAGGTCAGGTGTGCCAGAACACTCATCACCCCACTTGCCCTTTGCTGGACCCTCTTGGTTTTCCCTTGTATCAGTAACTAGGTAAATGTTCCAGCTTGCATAATTTCTAAAAGAAATTACTGATATGATAATACTCTGTTTACCATATAATAGAAATAGCCAATGTTTCCACTGCCAGACTGATGAATATCATTCAAGGTGAAGGGTAAGGTATCTCCAGGTGCCACAACGGTGTGTGGGATGGTGATGCTGAGGTAGTTTGGGGAAGCTGACTGGTATCTTTCAGCTTTAATACTGGCTTCAGGTGATTCTAACCTTTCTTTACCCTCTTCAGCCTTTACCTGTCAGGGAAGAAAAGGCCAGAGTGAGTAAAGTGTCCCACAGCAGACAGTGCATAGTGTCACCAATATTTCATATATTGTGCCAGGCTATTTGGAAAATGCTGTGAAGTAAGAGGAATAATTGCTGAGACCTCATTAGCAGAGCTTAGCACCAAACCCCAGGATTTTAATTACTTTATTCTCTCACCCCATTTTGCCTCTTGCTATATCTACATTTGGTATTTTTCACCCTCAGCTCTAAGTGGGAATCAATGGGTCAAAAATCACAGTGTGATTTTGTACTCAGACAAGTTTTTTCCCATTTTATATCATCCACATAACTGAACCTTCTGAGTGGAAAGGTGTAACTGACACTCTGCACTGCTCAGGACCTTTCCTTCACTTTCTTCTTATAATTTTTTATCACTTTGCATGGTTGTCTGTTGCAGTCCCATTTCTGTCCTTCAAGCCAGGCAAATGGACATCCAAAACACAAAAATGTACCATTATAATCAATGCATGTACTCCCAAGGCTCTGATGTACAAGTGTGTCCTTCACTTGAGACATCCCTTAGGCCCTCTCCAATATATCTTACACTATTTGGACAAGGATCTGCAGGTGGTGTAAGAAATCATGAGATCATGTTCCACCCTCTGTGCTAATTTGATGAAAAGTGATCATCTTCACAACCATTTATCACAGTCTTATGAGCAATTCTCAGTGAGATACCTTTAAACATGGATGTTTGCATTTTCTTTACCTTTATTTCAAGCATTTGAGCATCTCTGGGTATGTCAAATGTAATGGAGACCAGACCCTCTCTACTACAGAAGGCAGTCTTCTTCACTGGAGGTTTTCCAGGCAAAGTAACAGTGGCAGTGATAGATAGGAAGGCAGCAGGAGCACCATCAACTGAAGTGGCAGATGCCTATTGGAAAAAAAAAATAAAAATACTGTTATTTAAAGGAAATCCTGTGTTTAAAAAATGCCCACAAACAAGAAGTAATTATAATTTATAATTATTATAAACTGAGAAAAAAATATAAAAATGTACACACCAGCATTCAAAAATTTAAGCTTTGTGAAAAGGGGATAGCAATTGACTCAGTCTGGACTTCAGTTAAGGTAAAAGTCTGTGATTTTAGATTACAAAATGCCTCAGATTTTTGCTTAGCATCTATTTGGTCTAAGCAGATCCCAGAGACACTTATCATTAACTATTATAAGGTGAATTTCTGACTTTAACTCTAGAAAAATGAAGGTGTGAAGTTTCAAGCCACATAAATTTAAATGAATTTTTTTTAAAAAGGCAATACTCTTTTTTACTTTTCAGAATTTTAATTTGATGTGGGATTAATTTGTCACAATATTCTGGTTTCAATGTTTTGATAAGGAAGTGAGGAGGAGATTGTTATGTTTTATAAAACCTTGCAGTGCAACAGTAACTTCCAGAACAGAAAACCAGCATTTTCTGGCTGTTCAGGCTCTGAGTATACAGAAATGAGAAAAACCAGACACTAACAAACAATAGCTCTGTGTTGGACCTATTCTTGAAGGTCTCCGTCCTACAGAGCTCACAGTGGATCAGACAAGGAAAGAGGGCAGATACAAATTCATTGCTGTGGAGGCAAATGGATACAGTCAGAGCAATACATACCATAACAGAGAATGGAGCTCCAGGCACAAAATACTTTTTGGTGTTCGACAGATCAACAGCATAAGGAGATCTCACAAACTTCACACTGCTGAGCTCCTCTTCCCTCATCTCACCACCTGTTAATATCAAACAGTATGTCTTGCTGTGGGGGCACTGACAATGGACTTGCATACCTTGGATTTTCTGAAAGATTTTGTTTTCATTTTCAACTATTGGTGAGTTAACATTACCTAATATCATCTTCTGCAACTTGGAGCTTGAGCAGCTGCTTTCCATCTAAGATTCTTCTAGTAAATTCCCTACAGCACGAGCAAGCTTTGTGGCAAAAATGGATCCAGGGAGACCAGATTCCCCACGTAAGAGATTACACCAGAGAAAGATCAATGTCAATCTTATAGATGGGATCAAGCCATACTGTACTCACTTGCAGTTTCTACAGTAGTAACAGCAACATATAAATGAAACCCTTCCAGAGTGGAAATACTCTTTCTCAATTTCTCTTCCAAAAGTGGTGTATTTAAAGTAACTCTTCCTCTTCCATTTTGGATCTAAAAAAAAAAAGTGGAGAAGGAAAAAAAAAAAAAAAGAAAAAGACAGCCCTTACTGGTTTGTTGCCATTAGAAGTAAAAAAGTGTTGCTCTTATCACAGCGAAAGTATTATGGACTTCTAAGTTTCCAGAATTTCTGACACTATTCAGCTTAGGTAGGATAAATCAGAGTAGTTCCACTGAATACTTACTGATAGCTGTTGCTCCAGGCCTGGAATAAATATTTTGTTCTCATTTTCATCAATTATACCAAATCGAACATATGCAGCACCTTGAATCTCTTTCCCATAAGAATGTCTTTAAAAGGAAGAAAAGTGAGGACAGGGATCATTATCTTAATAAAAAACAAGCATAGGTAAGTCTAATCATTTTATGCTGGAAAAATACTGGAATGTTTGTAGGCATGCCATTTTTAACTAACACCTTGAGAACTAAATTTAGTCCCACTCTCTTGTAACTCAGCCATGAAAACTTCTACTGATCTTTGTACCAAGTGGTGATTTCAAATACAAAGATATATATAGAGTAAATCACATTGGTAAAATCACATGGGGAGACATCATCTGATAAAATTTGCGCTAGAGTCGATTTTCATTTTTTTTAACAAATTAATGAGAACTTCAGTTGCACAGAGAGGTCTTACACAATTCATCCCATGTAGCTTGGCTGAACAGCTGCTTCCTTTGCAGGAGACACCTCAGGAGCAGAGCATAACAGATAAGGGATCAGAGAAGCATTTCAGGGACTGTTATGAAATATTTGGTGCCTCTGAAGACCTAAAGCAGGAAGATCCTACCTGCTGATAGTCTAACACCTGCATTGGCTAGACTGGACATCCTCTGCCCCACATTGCTCCTACAGATTTGGACAGTATGGCATAAAGCTCCTCTTGTAAGTGAAATATTTTCCAGATTGGCATCTGGCCAGGACACCCCTGAACATTTTATAAAGGTCATGGGGAGAGAGGATAGGGCATCAGGTTGCACCTGGCTCTGTACTCAAGGAAGCCATGCCAAGTGTGCAACGTGCTATGTGAGACCTGTCAGAGTCGCAGTGTTATCTTTTGCTTGTGGAAATCCTGCTTCACCTCAGTCCTGTAATGGCTTATTTTTGTTTAAACAAAGCCTCTTTCAAATTGACCTGATCAGCAGCACTGATCTGTACCAATAAAGCCAACGGAGAGGCAGCTCTTAACAAAAATGCAATTAAATGTCAGAGCTAATAAATGGGAAACAATAGTCAATTACACCAAGTAACTTCATCCCATGCATGGCCAGTTCAGACAAATAAGTTCAATTATCAGGAATTCCATATGCTGATGGAAGTCATGCAGGCCTGCGTAGCACCAGTAAGACATTTTCCAAAATGGAAAGGAATGGTATCCAGTTACTGAATGCCAATTTTTCTTCTTAAATAATTATGATTTTAATAACAAGTCAAATATATAGGAAGTTCATAAATTCAAAATAGAGTGCTTCAATAGCACAGAGAAAAATTTAGAAAGGATTAAAATACTAAAGCCAGTGATTTGAAATCACTTCATATCACAATATCAAATGATCATGACTAAAGCTAGTAATTATTCAATAGAACCAAATAAAGAATTGAAGGTGATCAAGAGGATATAAGAAGGGTTGAGTTTGTTCAGGCAAGCTCAAGGAGGTAGATATAGGTTCTGTCTGCTCTCTCAGGGTGTGCTGAGGAACAGAAGGACCAGCATGGCCAAGGACAGCAGGCAGAACTCCAACAGCCCTCATTCCTTTGAACAGATTTCTCCCAACTGTGAAGGAAGGCCAGCTGCTTCTACCTGACTCTTCTCATTTCATAACATTTATTCCTCATTAGAAAAAGAAAAAAACCCAAAGGTATCAAGTTCTGATTTAGACATTCTCCTAACAGGCAGTTTCTTAGCATTCCCCCTCTTATGAAACATGAAAATTCAATAACCAAAAAATTATTTTTGTTAAAAATATTTTGATGGGTTATGTTTTCATCGTCTGCCTTCCTTAGTTACTCTGTGTTTGATGCCATTCTAATCTGGTATGGGACCAGATGTAACTCATCTTCCATTGAGCCCTGCCCCATGGCTTGGCCAGTCTGAGGGCTCTGCAGCCACGGCACACCCAGACCAGCGCACTGCTGTGCTGCAATGGACATGTGATGCTGTAGTGATAGCCACAGAAACTCCTCCAATTAATTGTGTTTATCTACCTGGAAGATTTCCTGTATAAATTGTTACCCTCAAACAAGCACTAGCTTATTCCTTACAGACTTCACTGTGCTTTGAGAAAATTCCATACCCAAACTTGGATCCAGCTCTGCTTGGATCACGTAGCACATTGAAAGCTTTAGAATGTTTCTAAATGTCTAAACTAAAAAAGTGTAATGAAAACCAGGTGATCAGTTTGCCTGGAACCTTGCTTAGAAAAACAGAGGAGAATCCTAAATAGCCACCTTTGCTAGCAAACTGAAATATTCCGAAAATCTTGCTCCAGTTTGATCACCATGATCTGAACCCAGGTAGCACTTTACACTGATGTCTCACATCAGTGGTGAAAACAGAGTATATGAGATTAGTGAGATACAAGTAAAGCCACAAGCTAGTTAACTGTTAATGACAAGAAAAAGGAAGAAGTCACAAAACTTGTATCTGCTTATCAGCCTCCTAAACCAGCCTGGCTCTGAGCACACCTACTTTGCCTCGATATCAAACACAAAGCTGTCATTCCAGATGTGGTAGTATGGATGAAGTGGGATGAGTTTGACTTCAAAACTTGGAAGTTCTGCATGAAAAAAAGAGGACAAAAGGTCATGACATGTGGGTTTCAAACATACCTTAAACTCCTGACATGTGTCAACACACACTGAGACTGCTCATGGACCTGAAGTGCCCTGGACTGGGAGCAGGCTGAACTAAACCCACCCTGAAATGGGTTGAGTGTGGATACAAGCTCCTCAGCATCAGCTGTGTCACACTGAATTTGCTCCTACAAAGCCAAACTATTTGCTCCTGCAGGTAGACCAGAATGATTTGCTCCTGCTTGCAGGTGTTTGGAGAGGAGGCAGCAATCTCCACTATTCTGCTACCTCCACTAGCTAAGCAAAAATCAGTTTTGTTAAACTGAGATTTTCATGTAGTCTCAAGGTTTTCTTTTATCTTTAAAGGAAAAAAAATGAAACCCACATTAGTTTTACAAGAAGGTATAATTTAGCGTAAAAAAATCAAGTCATCCCAAATTGTCACATTTTTATAATTTTACTTTATTCAAAGGGCACTTATTTTCCTTAAAAAATGTTCTTTGAGGATAGGAATAATTCTAGTAAACTTCCTGACTGAATTTGACTGAGACAAACTGGGCAGCTGTTTTTTTGCTTTTTTTTTTTTCCATCCTAGTCTTCACTGCAAAATTTACCCAGAATTGCAATGACTTCAAAATGGAACTCATCTCATTTATATTTTTTCTGTGGTAGGAGAGCCCTTCAAATGTTTTGTGACAAAATGTTAAAAAAGTGTTAAAAAATTACTAAATCTGTATTAAAACAGAGGTTTGGTTTTTTTTAATATAAGTGGAAGCCACACAAACCCAGAGTTTTTCTTCTGTGCATCAGTGATAACAATGATGCACTGAAACACCATGAAAGTTGTCCTTAGTGCCTAACTACAGCCAGATTCAATTACTGCACTGTGTCTTTCAACATGTAGTGTTAACTTCTTATATTTATAATGCAAATTTTATATATCTCACCATATCTTTTAACTTCAAATTCAGTGGAAACATTAGACATTTCATGTTGATGAAACCAGGCTTTGATTTTCCAAGTTCCAGGCCTAAAGTCCAGATTCAGCAGAAAATAGTTAATTACAATTCCTCAGATATTTTATGATGCCAACATATAAATTATCACTGAATTACAATATTTTTCTTGTTTTGATCTCATCCCTAATTAATTAATGGCTTTCTTTTTGCTGGGAGGAGCCAGCAACATATTTTGAAGTGTCCTAGGAAACACTAAAAGTAAGTATGAGGAAGTGCAAGATAACATATTTGCAAACTACTACCTTTGAAAAGTCTGCAGAAACAGAGAACTCATCAAATATTTCTTACAGCTTATCTTCACTGAGATATCAAAATCAACCTAGGGTGCCAGAAGACCTTGAATATTAAGTAAAAGCTTGACTGTTTGAAATCAGAGAGAATTAATGACACTGTAGAAGTGCTCTCTTGAATGCAGTCATATGCTTGAGCAGATATTAAAGCAGTTTGTTAAATTGTTCTTTACCAGGATACATTTTGCTAATTGCAGCGTATTAACAGTAAATTCTGGACTCATCTCTCCCAGATGAGGTACTTAAAGGTAAAAATATATTGATCACAGGCTCAATATGTGCCCCATGGTTAAAGAAAGACAATTCTGAAAGGTAATTCAAGAAGTTTAGCAGTTAAAAATCTTAATCTACAGGTTTTGATGCAGAAGGCAGAGCAGTAACATACTCAGCAATGTCAGGTATATCAAAGTGTTCACCAAACACCGTGTTTATTTTCTGGTCTGACTTTTTAACCACAATTCCCTTGGAATTCTGTTGAGACAGAAGAAGCAAACATGAAATATTGCACCAGGTGTCAAATACTTACATCCAAAAGCTCAAGGTCATATCCTATTCCAATGGAAGAGAAAATGCTTTGCTTACTTTCCCACTGCAATATTCACATGTGTCTCCATGTTTCTCATACAAGCCAAAAATAACGACAGATATCTCACTATGTGCAAATACAGATTTCTGAAGAGGAGTCCCAGTTATAGTTCTGCTCTTGGATGTTTTGTACACATTTTCCACAGCTCCTGTGCTGCAGAAGCACTCCCCAGTGGTGTTTTTGCATACTTACTAGCACAGTGACTGTAACCGTGTCATGTGTCGGCCTCATAGCATTGTCCAGAATGAAGATCCTGTATCTGACTGTTTAACAGAAGAATAAATATGTTCAAAATTTCTTTCTGGCCTTTCTAGATACTAATAATTTCAATCTGTAAACTGAGTTACTGAATTTAAAACACTTTCTTTTAGTGAAAAGAAGGCTGAGAAAAATAATTGCACTCTTCCATAGACTTTGTATGTAACATGCCTAGATAACTTTTTGGAGAAAATTCTGAAAGTTACTCAGGGAACTTCACTCACATTTTCCTTCTGTAGTTGAGGCCTGAAACTAAACTCAAAAACATTTTTACTTCCCTCTTTTGTTAATTAAATTGCTAAGTAACAAAGCAGTAGTGGTCTTAAGGAGCAAAGGTAATATTGCTGGTGTTACAAGCAAAAGCAGTTAGGGGTTCGGTTTTTGCAAATTTCTCATGAATTTTCTTTCCAAAGTAAAGTCATCATTAACCTTTTTGAACAAAAAAGGTCTGTCTCCCTTAAAAGTGACAGTGGTTCTGGAGGCATTTCCACAGCACTTGCTGCAGAGCAGACCCTGCAGAAGCCCTGGATGCTGGAACAACCAATAACCAGGTGGTTATTACTTTTTCTAATCCTGTCCTTGCAACCTCCATGTTCAACACCTGAAGAGCAGCATTTGTACTTTAACCTTGAGAACTTGGTGTGTATATGGGCTTATCTGTCTGGATAAAAATGTAGCCTTTCTTGGAGGACAGGAGGATGCGAGTGCTCTTGGCAGTCGAATAAAGCTCCTTGCTCTCAGTGACCAGTAGAACATATGGCAGATTACTCTTCTTGAGCAGGTTCTGCTGCAGAGCCCCTGGCTTGACCTGAAGAGAATAAAAGGGAAAACCCCACAGAGTCAGAGATGAGCCTGGTAACTTTGGGACCACGTAGCTGAATCCTCACAACAGCTGAAGTGCTTAAATAATCTTATTAGTACCATTCAACAGAAGATTCGCAATGATATCTTTCTTACTGGGTGTTACATTTTTCTTATTAGGTGAATATTTCTTTTAAAGTAGAAATAGTCTCTAATCCTCCATTTTCCACCACAGAAATACACTTTCTTCTGTCCAGTGTCAATGAATCCAGGTGGCAGACTTCAGTCTAGATGCCTGTGATTTACATGTACCCTGTAATCCCTGTTTATGCTAAAATCTGGGTTATGAGATTGCTGCTTTGCTTCATGCAGTTTAATGTGATGCTTCTAAACACCGCCCTCAACATGAACCCGATTTGAAAGCTCAGCTGTTAGCTTTGGGAGTGACCAACCAGAGCTAAACTGAATATTGCAGTGTGCATTTTTTCCCAACCAAGTAGCCCGAACTAGTGCTACTGAACTAAATCCTGCCAGACTTCAGAGAATCGTGGCAGGAGCAAATGATGTAGGATGTAAAGAATTAATTGACTTCTTAAAAATCTGCAGAAAGAAGACAGGCTGTGGTCTGATAGACTACACATTTTTAAAGGCTTCTCCTGTACTGTAAAATGGCCAGCAGTAACCCAAAAGCATGAATGCAGTCATAGTTTAAGCGAGGCAGAAAACCCAACAGTGATAAAACAATTAAATGTGTATAAATTAAATTTCATTTACCAACATACGACAAATTCTTGAGCTTGTTATATGGGCACAAAACAACATTCACAATCACCACTGAAATTGCATTAGGCATTGTTTTATTAGCTGGTTGGGTGAATAGTGACAGGTTGCTGCTGTCACTGGAATTGGTTTTGTCACGTGTCTCTCGGGATCAGTATTGTCTCGGTTCCAACCTATTCCAAGTAGAGATTATGTGCTTTTTATCACCAAATAAAAAAAGAATAAATCACTGTGATGGCAGACTCACCATTATTTTTTTCATCTCTTGGTAGCCATTATTTTGATTAAGGTTAAAGTAGATCCTCTCTGATAGGAGCTGATTTTTTGTCTCATCCTTGAAGTATGCAGTAACTTGCACAGGGCTCTGTGCCCCGTGGACTTGAACTGTTATCATCTCATGTGTGCCCAAATGCACCACATTTGGGGCAGTAATAAGAAATCTAAAACAACAGAAAAACAGATTGTCCAGTATGTTCAATGAATGTTCAAACAATATGAACTTTAAAGATAAAACATGCTCTCACAAAATAGCTGAGCTTGTGGAGAACACCTAATACATTGCCCTTGTTAGTCAGAGTAGAGGTTAAAAGACAATAATTTTCTCTGATCTCCAAATTCTGAAGTGTCCCATTTAAGTCCTATAAAGCATCAATTACTATACATAGGCAAGAAAAAAATCCTGCAATATGTCCCAGGGACTACCAATGCAATTTATAACCTAGTGTAACTCAGAGAAAGCTCTATAAACTCAAATTTCTGAAACAGAATGAGACCATGCATTGAAAGACAATGAATACATATTCATAAATACACAATTAATGCTACAAAGTTATACATCTTCATGTACTAGCACCCACATTATGCCAGCTTATACTTTAATGTGTCAGGAGGTATCAAGTCCCTATATAACCATATATGTGGGGTTACAAGTGGCTGCTCTTCCTTGCAATATCACTGGGAAATGTTGGAAATGAGAGATCACAGAAGGCAAGACCACATCCCTGGGAAGGGCTGAGTTGGAGGATAAACTGGCTGGGATTTAACATTTTTTTTCCTCTTGATTATGTTCCTTCATTCTTAACTCTACTCTGGTGCTTCTTAATAATTGGATTCATGACCTTTAAAATGTAGATCATTATCCTTGCTCTCATTTTTTTCAAATTTATTTTACACAAAATGATTTTACAAAAATCAGAGAACTTTGTGAAAAACCAAGTCCTGTCTCTTCACTAAGATGTCACATAGACAAAGAACAGTTCTGGGCTCAAGACAGGTGCTTTTGGAAAATGATTATTCTGCAGAAGGCTTCTAAAATGAAAGGTGAATGATTTTGCTATTATCAGAATGTGTTGGCTGAACTCTCTTTTTCACTTTTTGAGTAAAAAAAAGTTTCCTCTTTCTTAAATGTATAAAATGAAAGGTGGGGTATAGAAATCAGGAAATAAAGCTGATATTTAATTTAATTCACTCAGAATCTTTTGGCTCTAGGAAAAGGTGACACAAGGCCTGGCTTATATGTAAATCTCTACCGAAATAGAAGATAAATGCAGAAAACCGAAGGTCTCCCAGAAGTTAAACCTTTGCTTTTTACAATGTATCAATCAATTACAGAATTTTTTCCCCCAAGATTTTTCAATCCAGTAAATGTCACAAACAATAGATGAACAAACAGCAATAAGAGAGTGAGCAACAGGTTTAGTAGTGCATTTTTAGTTATTGGTTCCTGAGAGAAGATTTCTTCCTTAGAAGGGTAGTTTTAAGCTTTTTACTTTTTAACTACTTAAGGTTACACAAATTTTCAGTGTAACCTTACTCCAAGAAACTGGCTTTTTTGATTCTCTATTGAGAAAGAGAGAATATTTCTATCTTCACTTTCAAGGGATTTGTTAGGATGGAATAATTTGTAATAAAATATACTTACGATGGTGCTTGTTGTGTATTGGACAGCAGCAAACAAAAGCTCATCAACAATACCAGCCTTTCCATTGGAAAACTCTACAACATCTGCAAAACAGAAGCACCAAAGAGCCACCATCAATCCAGGTGCTGGCTGTAGGAAATGGGCTGACAGCACATTGCAGCGAATAATGTTGCCTATCCTGGTTATTTATTAATAACTTGCAAAACTGTGGAAGTAATAGCGATGGACCTGCTGGTGGTGTACACAGTAATACCCTAGGGACAAACATTCTGGACTAAGTTACAATTTTATAATTTATTGTTCATCCATTCTCTTCCCAGTTTCAATGTTTTCACATGATTGCAACTAAAAATCAAGGGCAGAGAGAAGTTTTCACAAATACTGCAAAGGCATCCCAAAATCCAAAAAAGATACTGTGGCTTAAAGAGTGGCTTTCTTTTTACTTTTTTTTAGAGTATTTCTAAATGGGGACAAATGCAGGTGATAGGTTCGTTCTCTCAGCCTTTGTTTAAGCCCAGGCATCTCTGTGGTCCAGCAAGGGTGAGAGAAAGTTCCTTCTGGTTTAGACAGTATCAAAGGAACTGTACTGGAAATCCACCTGTACAACTCAGTCTCAGTCTGTGGTGCTTGGAGGCATTCATCTGCTTTGACTTCATTGAAAATGAAATTGATGCCTCTGTCTGAGCTACTCAGCCCAGTTTTCCTTTATGCCCAAGACACTGGGCTTTTCCAGAGGGCAATTAGTCTCATGTTACCGTAAACATGTAAGATGAATCATCAGCTGAAGGCATTCCAGACTGCATGAAACAAAATGTCTTGGAAGACAGGATACTGATAAACAGGGAAAAAAAAGCCCATCTGAGGAATAACTGTTGTACAGGAACCAGTTTTGATCAAAGGTATATGAAAGAACTGAAACCCTCATCAGGTTTCATTTTTGCAAACTTTTGCTGGGCAGTTGTCTCCCAAACATAATTTTGTTGACCCCTGAAAATGGAAACATGCCCATCTGATTTACAGGAAGGTCAAATCCCAGAAATGATCACATGGCTGCTCCCAGGCTCTGGTGATAAACTGCCCTTTAATGCACCTTGGCTAAGTCTGTGTCTTTAATTATTAGCAATGGATGCCTAAAATCAGCACTCCCTTATTTGCTAGGTGAATTCATGCTCACAGCAAAGGCTCATTGCCCACAGTCACAGGACCTTCCCCTCACCCCACTGTCTGCCTAAGTGACATCTTAGTGACATCATGACAGTCTTGCTTTTCAAGTCAAGGAGGTAGGGAAAGAAGAGAAGCTGACTACAAACCAGTTCACTATTTTACACTGAGTGTGCTGCAAGTGTGGTAACTCCCTCTGAGGCAAAACCAGACAGAAAGACTCTCTATCCATTGGTGGTCACAGAAAGGGTGGGCAGAAGTAGCTGGCTTCAAACTCATGTCATGGAAAGCTGCACTTTGCCTGCTCTAGGCATAGTTGTTTTCTGGGTTTTTTTGGGTTTTTTTTTGTTCCCCAAGAGACAGTCAGTTTCCTTCACCTCTTCTGGTTTTCATTCTCACTTCAGCTGTCAGGAGGGAGGAAAAACTTGAGGAAAAATACATGTTGATCCTCAGAGTCAAAATCCATGCTTTTTGGGGATGTTTATAGGAGTTCAGACTCAGGAACCACTAAGAACAAAGTTATTTTCTCTCTGCCCTCCCTCCCCATCTGCTAATTCCTTCTGCAGTTATGAACTCACAAAACTGATTTATTTCCATGCCAGAATAATTTTCATTAGGGCTTCTAGCCGCCCAAACCCAAGAGAGATGATGAGGAAGAGTAGAGATTTCCACCATAAATCTGGTCTGTGTTCAAGGCAAAGACATGTGGAAGAAAAAAATCCTGTTGGGAGTTGGGCTTGTGCTCTCCCTAGGGAGCAGAACAGTCTTGTTAAACCTGCAGGTGGTAAAACAAGGATTCTCACTCTTGCAGAGATAATGGGCAGAGTTAATTAAGAGCAGCAGTGGCTGCAGAGCATGCTAAAGCTCCTGCCCTCTTCAGACACAGTTCTGCTGTTCCATCTTGCACTGCTGCCATCCAGGGTTGGAGCTGATGCAATCACTGAGCAATCCTAGTCACTAAAACAGGACAAGAAACAACTGTGAGTGGGTCATTTGCTTTTCTTCAGACAAATACAGATTAGGAAAAGAAATAACATCTGCAAGGTCAGTGCCCATTCCTTGAGAAAGACATAAGGGAGTTCTCCTGACTGAAAAGCCAACAATTTCCAGAAGATGCAACACAACACAACCAGCAGGGATTTCCTACTCCTGAAGTCACAGGAAAGGCACCTCTGCAGTGCGAGGTCACAGCAAAATCTTGCTCTGTGCCCATCTTTCTCAGAGGGGAGGAGATGGGATTTCCATTGTCCAGGCTGGCTTGTTTGTCAGGGGCCGAGGTCTGTTTGCACAGCTATACAAATAACCATGTATGAACTCACAGCTAGACATTTTCACAGACCACTTTCTATAGGGGACCTTGGAAAAGCTATTATTTTGGTTTCACTTATCTTTAATTGGATTTGCACACTTTTGCTTCCTTAAGTGAAGTGTGAATAAATATATGTGAATACACAACCACTGTCCATAGCAATGTGCTGCATAACTATTTTATACTTGAATTTAAGGAGGTGTTCTGACTGTTAAAAAAGGTATTTTTTTCACCAAAATGTAGACCAGTGACTTCAACTAAATAGAAATTTTTCTCACTGTATCTCACAAACATAAAAGAGAAAGCTTATGCATAACCAGTTATATAATGAGAATTAAAATTCCTTATGCTTAATTGTTCTGTCTCTGGGTTGGTATAAAATAACTATTGCACCAGCTCTCTACTATCACAGATTCTTCACAGTGTGATTTATAGCATAATGTAAAACATTCCAGTCCAAAGCCGAACTAAAATAAAACAAAATGAAGCAAAATAAAATAAAATAAAATAAAATAAAATAAAATAAAATAAAACAAAACAAAACAAAAAAAACCACCTTGGTTGAAGGTCTCCAGCACATGCATGAGAGAGATGTCAGAAAACTCCATTTAAAATAACCCATATGCCTGTTCTTTTCCTAAAGGCAAAGTCCTTTGCTGTTTACTCATCAGCCACTTTTCCCCTATTGATCCTTCAGCTGGCCCACAGTCCAGTGTGGACTGTGGGAAGCACAGCCTGGGATTGATGTGTGTGTGAACCCCAAACCTTGGGAGGCAGAATTGCTTTATTTTGAGTCTTTGCTGTCTCTCCTTTCAGTACCTTCGTTTGAACTTGGTGGGATTTCACAGTGTTTTGAGCACCAGCAGTAGTTTTTGTTCTTTGGCTTGAAGAACTTCCCAAAGACTTTTTCCCCTTAATCAGCCTAAATACTAACGAGACCAAACTCTCCTTTCACTTTTGTCCTGCACTCTTTCACCTCTGCCTGGCAGAAGGGTACAAAGGACAGCTTCACAAAGCCCATTTGACAAATAAGCACTGCAGTGACATCCTCTCTGCTGAGTTACAGGGAGTTGTGACAAACACAAAAGGCAATACTTCACTTCTGTCATTTCAGAAAATTAGATTTTGAAATCCTTTTTTCAACAGCAGACCATGAAGTGTGGGTCTAATTGGAAAAGTTCTTCTTAACAGCAGGATAGCTTCTCCTTAGTGTCAATATAAATTTGAATTGTAAATTAAAACCATGTTGGTTTTTTGTTTTTTTGTTTTTGTTTTGTTTTGTTTTGTTTGTTTTTTACCATAATTGATGTAATGAAATGAAAAGGCTATGGCTGCTTTTGCCATTAAAAAAAATATTTTAAAAGTTCTGCATTTAGTGCTTCTAAGTGTATCTACTGAAAAAGAAAATAATGTACTTAAAGGAGGAAAACAAATATTTCTCTGGCATTTTCTGCTCTCACTGAGGAGTCCTGATTTCAGGGAGATTAAGTAACCAGGCTTAGTTTTTTTCTTGTGGGTCTCTCCCTCCCTTCTCTCTCATTCTCTAAATTCTGTGATTTTCTGAATGTCACATTGAAAAAATAAAATTAAGGATTTTTGAAAAAATACACAAAACCAGCACTACTTCTCTAGAATTATTACGTTGCAAAAGTAACGTATGTAAGACTAAGGGATTCTTTTAGTTCAAGCAATAATTGCATAACATCACTGACATAATATTTCACCATATTGTAATAATGCATCCTGGTTTTTTGCTCAACCATGTTTTTCAGAATCTCAGTGCTTTTGGCACCTTTACGAAGCCATTGAACTGGTCAGGAGGACAGGAGATAAACTGAGCATGCAAGTGACTCTCTCACCCCAGGTGAAAGCACAGAGCTGCTGGAAATGAGGAATAAAATAATTCGGCCCAAACAATACAGAATATTTGGAGTACTGCCTTTGTACTCAAACATCCTGATACTCTGCCTAGAGGCTTGTTCTCAAATCTATCCTTTGTTGTTTTCTTTTTTTTTCTTTCAATTTCATGATAAACCCCAAAGGAACCCAAATTCTTCCATATTACCAACTGTAACAAATACAAATTACCTAGAAAAATTAATGAGTTTAAAATAACTTGATTATTCCCAACTTCTCCATTCCTCTGGACTGTAATGAGCACAATTGTCTCTCTAGGGAAATCTTTTATTCTGAAGGTAAGAATAAGCCTAAAGAAACAAAAGGCATCTTGAACACATCAGTGGAAAAAGCAAAAATTTTAACTAGCTGAGAAGAGTAAGGACAAAAGTTACATATCCAGTTCTGTGGATTTGGAGGCATGTTGTGAAATCAAGTAAAACCAGTCTTTTGCAGGAAAAAAATTAAAGAAGTAATTTATAACTGACCCTCATTCCTAGGATTTCCTAACTTGCTGCATAAAGACACTCTAAGGTTTCAGACAATTGCACCATTTTACCAGAAAAAAGTTTTACAGGCACAGCAAAAGAGAAAAGAAATCCCATACCCTGTACAACCACGGCTAGCCTCGTGCCTATCTGCTACTGGCAGCCTGCCCTGTCCTGATCTGCAAATTAAATCTAAAGCATTCACTTCACCCAGTAACTCAGAGGGACGCCAGAAAGGAGATCTCCTCTCCCTAGATGGGAAAGGGCTCAGCTCCCACCTCCATCACACCCAAGCAAGTTCAGACCAGCTCCACTGGCTGATGGGAAGCTGCCCTACTTTTTTGATCCCTTGGTTTTAATGTTCAAGGATGAAACACAACGAGAAAGGAGGAAAGGGGACAGGATATAAGGGTCAGGAGAATTTTGTTTTCATCGTAAAGGAGAAACTACTTTCAGTGTCAGGAGCTGCAGCACCTCCCCAAGCGGCAGGCCTGGCATCTGCTCTCCTGGCAGAGAGGGGACAAGTCTGGATGACTTTTGTAGCAGCTCAGTGGGACAGCTGATCAGGTAATGTATGTTGATCTCTTCTTTCTCAGAAATTTAGCCACGGAGCTCTGGCTCTTTGTGACACTGCTTTTTAGGCAGCTCTTTGGATGAACAACGTGCCTCTTTGTCCTGTGAGGCACAAGTACCTCTGCCTGGACATGGCAATCATAGGAGGAATCTTCCCTCACAAACCCAGTTTTACAGGAAAATAATGCAAAATAAGTCAGCTCAGCTGCCCTCTCAGTGGCTTAGATGCTGAGGGGAATACTGATGCCTTCAAAAGGGGACTGGCTGGACATCCCCAAAGCCCTGCTGATGGTACTTGAGTCAGACTCACCCTGCCCAGACTGTACAGTTGACATTGCATTGTACCTTCAGAAAAAAGGGTGAATCTTTAAAAAATGTGAACAAAAAGGATATTTTAATGTATTTAGTCAACACATCTTAGCAGGCACATGGATCTGCTCTTGCTAATATGTGACTACATGTCTCTCTACCTTGTGCTAGTTTTGGCAGGGGTAGAGTTAATTTTTTCAAAGTAGCTGGTTGTGAGGCTGTGTTTTGGACTTGACCTGAAGGCAATGGTGATAACATGAATGTTTTCATTACTGCTGAGCACTGCTGACACAGAGCCAAGGCCTTTCCTGGTTCTCATCCACAGCAGGCTGTGGGTGCACAAGGAGCTGTGAGGGGACACAGCCAGGACAGCTGACTCCAGAGGGATATTCCACACCATAGCATATGGTGTCATGCCCAGCATGACATAAAGCTGAGGGAAGGGAGGAAGCCAGGGACATTTGGAACGATGGCCTTTGTGTTCCCACTGTCCCATTTCTACTCTTATAATTCTCTCCCCATCCTGATGCAAGGGCAATGAGTGAGCAGTGTTTTGGTGCTTAGTTGCCTGGGGTTAAAACACACATACGTATTTTTATGACCTGGGACACATTTCCAGGCTATTCATCCTTGATTTTTACCTGACCTCTGAATGAGGAAGATGACTGTTCAGTCATATTAGGATGTGGTCTAAAAACCACATCTGCACTGTTCTGGTTCAGCCTGCAGCCCTGCTGTGAAAGCAAGTATGGGGCTGTACCTCTGCTCTCCCTTCTTCAGGGTGGGAGGACAGAGATGGCAGCTGGTGCCATCCACATCTAGGCATCTCTCTTAGCTTTCCTTCTTCTCCCTGCACTGTGTGACTGTCTCTGATCAGAGAAGAAATAAAGGGCAGCTTTGGAAGAGCCAGTGACCCATGGCACTCTGAAACTCAGGTAGAAGCCCAGGTCTGTGATCCAATTCCCTGGCTGTTTATGCTGTTCCTGGGCTTGGACACCATCTCGCCCTGCACTTGGAGCCCACTGGCCTCTGTCATGTAAATGGTGAGGCAGATTCCTCCTCGAGGTTACACACAGCTTGGGGCTGCCAAGGCTGGCCCTTACCAAGCAGCTCAGCCTCGGGCTGCAGTGTTCTGCCTTGCAGGCTTTTCTCACTCCTTGCTCTGTGTCTTTTTCATCAATTCCACCTTCTGGTTCTACCCTTTTCTGGACTCCCCCCTTCTTGGTACTAGCTGTACTGTGTTGATGAAAATGTGTCTCGAAGGGCTGGTTTTTGGCCCTTGGAAGGTGTTTTGTCTTTCTGCTTAAGGAAAGGAAAACTACTGGGAAAACTAGACACTAATACAATACCCTACAAATATATGCTTAAAAAATACAGAGAATACACAAAAGAAAAAGGCAAAAATCACCAGCAGCAGTTTCTCTATATCTGGGGCTGGCTCCTATTTCCCGGACTTTTACACTTCTGCCTGAGCAGTGATAAATAAATAAAGATGCAGTCATCAGAGATCATTAAGAATTACAACATAAGGTAATGGATCCCTAAATTTCCAAACAGCTCCCTTTTCTTTGATGACTTCTGTAGAGCTTCCTGGCTTCAGTAACTACACTGCAGATGTACATTTAGGCAGCAAGCCCAGCTCTAGTGGCTGTGGAGAAGAGTATTAACTTGTACATTATTCTATAAATATCTGCCACAAGTTTGCTGCATGCATTCTCCACTGAAGGATCAAAAAGTGTTGACTCACAGTGGCAGCATTAATGCCTCTGACCCGGCTCACATGCAGGATGTCAATATACTTTAGGACACACAATCTTGCAGCCACAGTCTGCACAGCTTGCAGCATTTATATACTGCTGTTACTGTAGCCTGAAGCATCAAGAATGAAGATTTGTAAAAATATAGTTTAAAAAAATATAACACTTTTCCTTCTATCCTATGGTTAGAGAGTATTCCACACCTGTGATTATTCTCTATGTGATTATTTGGAAATAGCAGCTTGTATGGATAGGAACATAAAGTACTCTGCAGAGCATTCCCATCTTGGTTACACACCATAAAATATCATTTGCTCCTTTAAAAATATTATCCGTGGCAGCATCGTGCACAGCTTTCACACCTCTAATTTTCCGCTATCATCTCGCTTCCAGAGTCTTGCTCTGCCTGTTTGCAAAGCATCCCAGGGATGGATGGGATGGCTCAGGGAGGCTGGAGGGGAATGTGCACACACGCACGGAGTCCTGGTGCCATCCAGTGGGCATCTGTGCTCTGCACCGTGCAGCAGCTTTTGTGGAGGGCTGTTTGATTGCCAGCCCTGCTTTCTGAGACCCCAGCTTTCCACCTCTCAGGCTGGTACGTGGAGTAACAGGGAATCAGCTCCGGATTACCATGTCCTCAGGTGGTTCTCCACAGCCCAGGATGCTCACACGTGAGCTGTGGATCTGAGCCCTGTGACAGTCAACACAGCTAAGTGGGTTTTAAAAAGAAATTTGGGTTACTGAAAAGGGGGGATTCCATCCTGGTTCATTCCAGGATTAAACACTTAATGCAAAAAATCACTTATATGCCAATATAACACTTGTATGCAAATGTTAAACACTTGTATACACAAAAGAAAAAAGGAAAAAAAAAAAGAAAATAAAAAGAGAAAACAGAACAATACTCCCCAAACAAGTCCCAGGGAACCCACTGGCATCACAATCTTTACTCACTTGTCTCCAAAACCACTTTGTCTAGGTACAAGTCCAGGAATTCCAGGTTTTATCCAGCTTGCCTGATCTATCATTTTATCAAAAAACAAAACAAAACAAAAACAGCAAAAGCAGTGCAGTTCAAATCAAATTATCAGGGCTTTTCATAAAGTCAGTGCTCTCAGTTGGCAACACAGTTCAGGGCCAGTCATGACCACCTTGCTCTACATCAGGTGCATCAACCTCATGGCATTAAACCGTTCAAGGCAAGATTAAGAGGTTTGTGCTGACCACTGCAGTTTACTGCCAAGTACAAGGTTTATCTTATTTCAGTCCTTTCTGGGGTGATTAGTGCACTCAGAAGTTTGACTCCACTGCATGCTTTATGGAGTTTCTGATTTACTGCAACACACTCTTTCCACTCCCTGAGAATCAAGAGCTTATCTGGGAACACAGATGCCTTGAAAATGTGGGGCCTCTATTCTCCGTTCCAGATAAATTCCACTTACAACTAGAAGGGAGGGTAAAAGATTACTTTAAACCATCATTAAGATGCCTCTATTTCACAGTAGGCAGAGGACTAACTTCACTTCTAATAGGAATTAAAGTGCCTTAAGGTACTGTGATAAAAGACCAGCTGTTTAGGAATGCTAACACCTTTCTGCCAAAGAGGAATAGGCAGAGAGAGTCTCTTGGCTTCTCTGTCATAACATGTATCTCTGAGGCTAAGAAAACAGAGAAAAAATATACTATCTGAGGATATTTATTTTACTACTCATTCCTTTTTACAGTCTGCAAATAGCTCTTCTGATGTGGGAGTTACACTAGAAGTAAAGACTGTGTTAATTATATTTACCATACTCTTAAAGAATAAATAACACTATCTGTAACTGAGATATCTTAAAGCGCCCTCTCTAAGGAGTCAGACAGGCAGGATCCACTTTCATGGAGCAATGCAACACCATATAAAAGCAAGATAATAGGTATAAGGTAGGTACAAAAGAATGCAGCTATGCACTCCTCGTGCAAACTTAGATAAAGCAAAATGACATTCCTCCCTTTTCTGCAGCCTTGAGAGAGGTACAGAGTACCTCCCATCTGCCTGCAAAGGTGACCCACAAACACCATTTGTGTGGCTGTCTGCATCCCCCTGCCCTCACCCAGGGGGCTACTCTTCTCCTCTGTCACCTAACACAGAACTACCTCCTGCTTTTCCACTGCAGAGTCCAGGGTGAAAGGAATCCAGGACCTCAGAACACAGCCCTAGCTGCTTAGAAAGAAGCTTATTCTTTGTTACTGGTTAGAGGAAAGAAAATAAAGCATTTCTCATACCTTGGGGTTTGGAGAGTCGGTCTGGCCTTGTCAAAGTCCAAGTTTATCTTTAGTTTCAGAGATGCCTTAAATGGCAATAGAGGAAACATGGGTAGAAAAATCTATGCAGAGGAATCTGCTCATACCCATAAAGCTGAGCTGTATTTGGAATAACAGAAGACTAAGATACTGGGATAAACTTGTAAGAGTTGTGACATAAGAAATTCCCTTGTGTTTTTTGTTTGTTTGTTTGTTTGTTTTTTAAATTTGTTTTGTTTCATTTTTTGTTGTTGTTGTTTTTTGGTTATTTTTTTAAAGAAATTATCAGCCATACAAAAATGCATGTTAAAAGTCAAGAACAAAAGCACAATTGTGGGGCTGGAACTGTGTTTCCTTCTCCCCACACCACTGTTTTTGTTGTTGTGGTGTGCAAGTGAGGACACCCAGGATCTGCCCTAGCAGAAGCTCTTCAGCATTCCTGAATCAGTGAAAAGAGAGGAGGGAGATTTTCCCAGAGCAGTTCTGAAGGGAAATGTGTACATGTGGGTGTATACCTGGCGATAAAGGTGATAAAGTTAAGAATTTAAAAAAGCAGATAGAGATCTTCATTCAGTGCAGTCATTAAAGAGAGACTGGATGAAGTCTTACCTTCCTCATCTCCCTTTACTTCCAGCAACAATGGTCAGAATCGGCCTAATTTCTGGTTTCCTTGAAAATCTTTAGTGAGGGCAAATAAATAATAAATTAAATAATAAATTAACATTTATTCTAACAGCTGGAGTGAGAACCTTGTAAGTAAAGAAAAGCCTGTGAGTAAAGAGATGTAGATAGCTCAGAGGGGTTTCAGAGATGCGTACCTCTGTAGGTTTACGTGAGCGTGCGTGTGTGCCTGCCAGGAGCTGTGCACAGATGTGCACGTTTTACACAAGTTTCCAGGGGTTATACATTTTCTTTGGGACACTGTGCAATGGCTGAAAAGAACAGAAGGTGGCATGTTCTCAGCATTTTCATCCAGCAAGTAAGTGCAGAAACGGAAATGAAAGAAGGAGCTACAGTAAAGGGAAAAAGGATACAGGAGAAAGAAGACAGCTAAACCCAGACCACACCTAATTTGATAAATATCTGCTGTTAAGGTTTGTATTGATACTGAAGACTATTTATGTTCCTCATTTTAGCTGTGTGATTCACTGGTGCCATTAGGGCTGATTTTACTGGACTTTGGAAAATGCCTGGTCAGTTTACTACCGTAATATTTTTATAAAAATTGCAAAATGCAAGAGTGCAATTTTTTTCTGGGTTGTTCTTTTATTTGTTTGGGGTTTTGTTTGGCTTTGTTTTTTCAGTGATAAAATTCACATAGTATGACCAGTTAATCAAGAACCATATAAGGAAGATAAAAGTAGCCCTGATGGATTCCCTTTAATGTCCAGATAAAGTGGGAGATTGCACCAAGCAAAAAGGAGAATTAATTTACATTTTCCAAAAACTTATGAAGCAAAAACCCAAAAGAAATAAATCAGAAATTACAGAACCATGTGTTCTCAAGTCATTAAATTAAGACCTTTCTGAATATTTAATCAGGCTTTGTGCAACTCTTACCACAAGCAGGTGTTTTTTAGTCTACAGGGGCACCCTCTCGGCCTGCCTGCTTTTCTTTAAAACACAGATTTAACTCTCTTCTCTGACCCTCCAACCTATGAGAAACAACAGGTTCTCCATGCCCTGAGTGGCAGCAGCAGAAAAAGCCCCATTTACAGCCACTGTTGGTGACTCACCAGGTAGGAAGCTCCTCTTCTTGAGCTTTCTTTTCACTCTCTTCTACGACTAATTGCCACAGCTCCTTTAATGAGAATCACACTGCTCCAGAGAGGTGGTGAGGGCTGGTCTGAGCAGGACCAAAGCGACCTTTCTTGCCCCAGCTGGGGGTGCCAGGAGCCACCAAGGAGCTAAGGTTCACATCCCGTGGGAATAAAGCAGCACTTTTGTTGCCCCGGTGAGAAATCTTGGACGGCGTCTGCCAGCAGACAGCCCTTCTTTGTTTAGCAGCCAAACGCCCTCATTCCCTGGGCAGTTGATTCGCTTTTAACTTCATACCTTCACCAGATGAAAAAGACTCCCTTAGAATGTCTGGGGAGCAGGGAGAGAGGTCTCAGGTGGCCCAGAGGCTGGCAGCATCCCCTGCCATGGACCGCTGGAGACACGTGCTGACTGAGGGAACCTGCTGCATTCCCCCTCCTGGGGAGCGCTTCCAGGCCACTCTGATGAAGAGAGGCCAAAACCTGCTCACAGCAGTGGCAGAAGGGGAGCCCAGAGCTCACAGCTCAGGAGAGGAACACAAGGAGAAGCTGTTGCCATGCATTACAGTTTTCCTGCCCCACATTGCCGGTTTTTGGGATGCGGAAATTCTGGCGCTGCAGCATCTTGACATAAAGTAAATAGAGGAAGCATGGACTTTGGAAAACTAATTTAACTTCTCTTTTTCCCAATGCATTTCCTTGCTGATCTCCAAGCACGAGGTATTTTGAAGGAATGGCTGTGCTCCTCTTTGGCAGCCTGCAGCAGAGCAGGACTGAGAAGCTCAAAAGCTGGGGGTATAGATTGCAGCTGCTGATCTCAGCTACAAGTGCTGGTCCCCATCAGGGACACAGCCCAGAATGCCACCTGTTTGCTTATTTTGGACTCCAGAAGAGTGTATCAAATCAGTCTCCCTGGCCCCAAGGCTCTAGGAGGTGCATTCTCAGGCTTTGACAGTGGGTCTAGCTGCTGTGATTCCTTCCAGTCAAATACACCCACCCTGAATTCTGCTTCTCACTTTGTAACACTTCATCTTTGTCATCTTATCGGTGGAATTACATATAAATATAAATTTTTTGCATTAAGAATACAAATACAAATACAAATGAGTATAGACATACTCATAAAATATCTACAATTTATATAAATCAGTACCTATTACAAACTATATAAAATGCACAGATACTACTCTATGTTGTACACGTATGTTTAGAATACATTATAAAATATATAAAAATTTATATCTTAATAAAAACGTATTTTGCGTCTGTGTGTGTTTGCGTGCTCATGTATGGATGCTGCAATCATGCTTTGAAAACAAACATTTTGCTAGAGAATGGAACTCCCCAGCACTTCTTGAGAAGACTGGGGAAATGTATATTACCACAGCTGGCAGTCCCAGATGTGAAGTACAGGCAATGCCAAAATGCTGCAAGAATTTTTTTGGAATTGCTGGCCTCACATTTATCATTCAGAGTGATGTTACAGATGTCAAATGCAGTTCCTGAGGAAACTGGATCAGTTTCCTGGGGCAGAAATATTTCCCTGGCACCTTCATTTTGAGAGCCAGATTGGAAAGGAAAATCCAAGCAGCAGCTTACCAAGTCAAATAGCTTGGACAGAAGCTCTTATGGGTGGTCCTGTTCTGAGGGTAGAGAAATCACCACAGCTGAAGGAAGAGTAATAAATGAGTGCCCCAACTGTTGCAGGAGGTATGCACACATACATTTTCATTCTAATGTCTAATAACAGAATGTGAACTTCTCAGAAAATTTAAATACCCAACTAGCTCAAGAAAAACCCCTCAGGTAGAGAAAGCAGGTATTGAGCTGCTCACATGTAGTCTGGCTACATAAAAGGAAGGATTGGGTTCTGCCTCTGATGCTCATCTTTTTTGAGGAGCCATCCAGGTTAATAACAATTAAGTTAGCACCAAAAGAGCTTCAGGAATGCACCCCTCTGGGTTACTTCCCGCAGCTGGGTTAGGTCTCAGGGTACAGCATTCTGTGCTGAGAACCACTGCGTTTCCCATAATCAAGCTTTTCCCATAACCAAGCACAGCATGTAGACCCTTAATCAGCAGTAAGAGTTGCATTTCTCTGTTTTACTTGTGTTCAGAAAATCTTAGGTGTCTGTGACTGACATGATACTGTCTATAAAGGGGCTTTTTGGACCTTGCTACTAAAGTTCACCTGAGTTAGGATCTGAGAGGAGTTCAGGTGAAGTGAACATGCTCTGCTAAGCCTTTTGCCACTGATATCCTGGAAGACGTGACATACATGAGCACATCTCCTGTGCAGCATGGCAATGTTGTGTTTGACGTTACAATCTGTGATGGAAGAAGTCTCCTGGGGTGCAAAGGAGCCCTCAGAGTCCCTGTGCTGTACTGCACACCTTGATGCATTAGGGTTGCCTGGGATATTAAGGGCATCATGTGGCACCTCTGCTGAATCCTGGGCAGATGAAAGTTGCTGCGTGTGTGCTGCACAGGCAGCTGCTTATGTCCATAAAGCCATTAAAAGTCTCTCCAGCTCTTTGAGGGTGGATCCAAAACTTCCCTTTCCTTCCCTCCTACTGGGAGAGAGTGTTTCAAAATCCTGTCAACAGGAGGCCAGGAATCCCATTCCAGAATACTGCAGAAGGCACACCACTGATGAAGTGGTCTGTGGCACAGCTGTGTCATGAGATGTGGGCATTGGATGACGCCTATGAAGCCAGCCTCCTGATACAGCAACATCATTTTTTCCTCAAAGTCAGAGGAAGAATTAGAACAATTTTATTCTGAAGAATTAGCCAGATCATACTCCTCCCTTAGTTTCACAGGCTTGACAATACTGGGGACCCATCCCTGTGGGACATATTGCAGTTTGCTGCACTGAAATCCAGGTGCCTTGCCAAGAAATGGAAGCAGAGCCCAGCCACATTCCCATGAGCTAGTACTTTTAAAGAATTAGGTATTTGTACTTCTTTCTTGCCATGATCATTCTGGCACCATTAGAAACATAAGAAAAAAAAAATACATCAGTGAAAAGGATGTTTGAGAGCCCAAGAAATATTATTTTAACCTTTTGGTACAAACAGCAGAGAAGAAATGGAGCATGTTTATAAGATAAATAAAATCATCAACAGTATCTTTTACCTTGGCCCCCAAGTTCCTCACTCCAGATGCTTTACCTCATTCTGCCCAGATCATATGCCTTCCCAAGTTATGCACCAGGAAAACACGATTGGATCCTGCTACCATTTCAAGCATTCCTCAGCAGGAGGTTTAGGCAGATGTGAGGTGCAGGTAAACCAGCTGTTAGAGGCCTAGGGTGATGAAAAATGAAAACTTTCATTCCTCTTTTACTCCAAGAATAACAAAATCCGTAAGGCATTATAGCATTTGTACTTTAAATTATCATTTCCAAGTCTGGGGCTGGTGGCTCTTTGTACAACTGGCAGGGCCCAGGAGGGGAGCTGTAGGGAACAGAAAGGAAAGAGAAGATGAATAGCTTGATCCTTCTCCTGAATCCTACTGGCTTTCCCTAGTCCAGGCTTTCTGAACCAGCTGTTGATACAAAACAGCTGATTGCAATTGAATTATCTGCCATGAATTTCTATTTTTTTTTTTTCCTTCAGTAATGAGTCCTGCAAGTTTAATTTTAGGTTGTATGGTTAGGTATTGACTACTTTCATTCTTGTAGCCAGCAAATTTTATTGTCTGGAACCTCTCTAACATTATAACAAGAAACAGTGAATCATTACTCACAGTCTCTCTAACTTTCAAGATTTAATGCACCCCTATCATGCTCTCCCTTGGGTAATTCTCTCCAAGGCGGAAGAGTAGAAGAGGGTTTTATCTATTTAATCTCTCCTTATGGTGAAGGAGATTCCTTACATTTTATCATCCTGTTTGTCATTTGCTGTGTCATTAATTCCACTGTATGCTTTTTTTTTTGTTTTTTGGACGGGGAGGGAATGAAAGTGGGAGAAAAGTAGAAAGTAATATATTATCAAAGAGGAGGTAGAACACACACTTATCTAGACTGCCTCCTCTTGCCCTACATGCTGAGTAAGAAGTTTTGCTATAGAAGTGATCAAAAAGACGCTTGAGATGACAACTGTTACATGTGATCTTCCAGTTGCACTGGTTTAACCCAAGCACTTTTACTTGGAAAGCTACAGATTTATGCTCTGCATGTAAACTTACACTCAGGAAAACTTGTATCATGAAACTGCAGGTGTTAGGAGGAATCCAGCACATGCTGGAGTATTGGCCAGGAAATGAAACAAGATGCATAATTTAAGAATCTTCTAGTTGTTTGCTTCAGTTTCAGTGGAAGTCAGTGGTTACCAAAGCAAAGTGGTGCAAGGTAAATTCTGGTGAATTACCTCTTGAAGTAAATAATAAAGCCCCCAAAATCATAAAGGCAGCCTCAAGACTAATTTACTGAACAGCTTTCAAAGCTCAAGTACTCCATGGCATGAGCTGAATTCCTTCAGGGTAAGAGCTGAGTCATTCTTTCAAAAAACAGTGAGGATGCATTAAAAACCTCTGACTCACAGAGATGCTGATATGGGACTGTGCTTGTGCTTTGAAATAAAAATCATCCAGGACCTATTGAGACATGCTTGAACACTTCAGGAATACCAAAATTCTTCCACTAAGTGCCAAAATGAGTGTGATCATGGATGTGTGGGGACATGACCTGATTGCTGCAGAAGATCTTGGAGTGTGAAATTAATGTCCTTTGATTTACTGAAAATGCCATACTTCTGGGACTAGACTCTTCATTTACATCATACATAGCTATTTATATTGGAGCAGGAGAGAAACTATTTCAGTGTGATTTGTCCTGGCAGAAATCACAACCCAGAGCTCATGGAAATGACACAGGGCTTCTCAGCTCAGACTAAATAATTGCTGAGCATGATCCATGTGAACAACTTTAGGTAGCAGAAGGAAATACACATAGCAAATCAGGAATCATTGCCTGCAGGCTTATCCCTCCTTATTGCGAGGTAAGTTGGTAAGTATATTGTGTCACTCATGTAACTAACCATGAAATACAGTGAAGGAGGTAAGTGATTGCTTAAATTCACACAGAAGTCAGAGATCAGTGCTTACAAAGGGTGGCTGAGAAGGGAAAAGTTCAGAGTGGCCTTTTCTTTCTGCAGCACAGTTCTTCGCATATGTCCACATCTATCAGTGATAGATTTGCCAATAGGGGAAAAAAAAGATGATGACCTGGCACAAGAAGGAACACCAGCCCTACAGGAACAAGGGAACTGCTCCCTGCAGAGTCACTTCCTCTTGTCACTGAGATGAGTAAAATAAAGCCTGCCAGCAGCACACAGGAACACAGCAATCCAGCCTGCAAAGGAGTTGCAGGTATCTAGCCATTTCTGATGTTCTGGAATTGAAAAAGAAATCCCTCTCTGAGCCAGGAGTGCAACTACAAAGATTAAAAATCAACCCCTGTGCTGAACCCTTCCTGAACAGAAAATCAAGGAACAAAGCAGTGAGATTTACTGCAAACACAGAAACTTTGTGTTCTTCCACTGATGTGACAAATTAAGTTTTTCTTAACACTGCATAACTGACCTCTCTCTAGAGCATGATAATCATACACAAGCTTTAGATCAGTAACCAAACAGAAGCAGTTTTATTTTTTCCTGATACAAATGCCAAATATCACAGCCATAGACATTAGCAAAAAGTTGTACCAAATAAATATGACAGCTTGATAACAAATTTAAACACAGTAATTACTGTATAAATGGTTAAACAAATGGTATTATTGCTAGCAGAATAAGCATCTCCAGGGAAGAGGATTGAATACATAATCTGGAAATAGATTAAATATATATATAAAATATACTCAGTTTATTGCTTGGATAGATAAATATTAAAATATTTGTGCACATCACCGGGAACGAGGCACTTATTCAGGTTAGTACAAACAAGGCCACTTGTTAAGTAAAAAGAAAAATGTTAATAAGCCTCCAAAACATCTTGCTGAAATCTGAAACCTTGAAGCCTTAATTAAAAAAAAAAAAAAAAAAAAAAGCAAGCATGCTGTTACAGACGTATTTATAGTTCACCGAATTGTAAAAAATCCGATTTCTTAA
Source organism: Pseudopodoces humilis (assembly GCF_049639895.1). NCBI lineage: Eukaryota > Metazoa > Chordata > Aves > Passeriformes > Paridae > Pseudopodoces > Pseudopodoces humilis. Next base: position 64,104,619 of record NC_142201.1, read on the forward strand.
GAATGGGACAAATCCAGCATGCCTTACTGAAAACATTGGGAATTTTTTCCCCAGGAAAAAGACTTTGGTATCTGACTTATGGATCCTACTCATGCTTGTCCAGCTTTTCAGTGTTTGCTTTGTCCTTTTCTTTGTTATCACCATTTTTCATTATTATTTTATATATTGTTACAAAAACATTAATCTGATTATCCCCATCAACCTAAATATTTCACAAAGTTTTAATCAGACACTGTTCAAAGCAGTGATCAAGTTGTTGACTGGGCTAAATATCTGGCTTGTAGAACACATGGGTTTTGATTTGATTTTACAAAAACAAGTAATAATTAAAAAAAGATTCTGCCTGCAAGCACCTTTAATGATATTTTGGTCTGGTAAAATTCAAAAGCAGAAAAATAGCTCTACTGATAAACACTTAATTTCTGTATTTTATATATATATTTTAAAAAAGATCATCTCTGCTTATACAAAACAGGCATTCCATAAATATTAAAATGTTCTGTTATTTACATGTGTCCATTCTGCTGTAGAATCACTGGCTGCTATTATCCAAACATGCAAGTTCTAGGAGAGAAATTCTGCTTTTCACATAGTGATGTCACACATAGGCACAAAGGCAAATTTGATCTTAGTGTACATTTGCAACTTAGTGGTGAACTTACTAAATATAAAAAGGATCCGTGGGTTAAGTCTTTGATCTTTCTTGCGCACATAACACATGGATCACAAAACCAGAAACTTCATTACAAGACCAAATTGATGTCAGGTGCCTGGGGGAAATGTCTAAAGCATTGGGCATGGCTTATGGATAATTTTTTCAGGCTAAAACTCAGAATAATTACAATAAAAGATGGCTGCAAGAGTTTAGTAATGGAGTTTGACCCTTCAGGTGCTGCAAATATCCTTCAATTAAGCTGTTTAATCACCATCTTTAGAAAACCTGGAAAAGGTAGGACAGCTTCTGACCTGACTCATTTTGTGAAAGGTTGATGAAATCCTGTTAAATAAGTGAAGTCATAACAACACAAATCCAGAGCAAGAGATACCAGCATGAGTCTCTCTGTGGGCATATTCACACTGTACCATGAATCACAGCACAGATATTCCTAGGCTAGTAGAGATTCCTGAGTCTTTATGGCTCACAGGACAACTGTGCAGAATTATTAGGTGAGGTCTATCTGTTGCCTGACCCCTGCAACACTGCTTTCAAATTGAATCCTGCTCTACTAACTGATCTCTGCAGCGCGAGCCCTGGAACACCAAATGCCAAGTGTATTGGGGACTGCCTGTACACACCACCACAAGATGGTGGTGGTGGAAGGGAAGAGACATTTTAGCAACGTCTCAACATCCTAATTCAGATTTTATAAAGTTTAACTCTATTGAGAACTCCATTGACTCCAGTGCTGTTTGACAATTTCATGGACAGTGGGATCAAGTGCACCTTCAGCAAGCTTGCAGATGACACCCGGCTGTGGTGTGGTGTGGTTAACACGCTGGAGGGAAGGGATGCCATCCAGAGGAACCTGGACAGGCTTGAGAGCTGAGCCTGAGCAAACCTCATGAAGTTCAATAAGGCCAAGTGCAAGGTCCTGCACCTGGGTCAGGGTAATCCCAAGGACAAATACAGGCTGTGCAGAGAATGGATTAGGAACAGCTGTGCAGAGAATGGATTAGGAACAGCCCCACTGAGAATGATTTGGGCATGCTGGTGGATGAGAGGCTGGACATGATGCAGCAACATGCACTCCCAGGCCCAAAAACCAAACATACCCTGGGCTATCCAAAGCAGGGGGGCCAGCAAGGTGAGATGGTTCTGGCCCTCTACTTTGCTCTTGTGAGACCCCGCCTGGAGTGCTGCATCCAGCTCTGGGGCCTCCAGCATAGGAAGGACATGGACCTGAGGGAGTGCATTCAAAGGAGTGCCACAAAGCTGCTCAGAGGGCTGTGGCACCTCCCCTATGAACAGGCTGAGAGAGTTGGGGTTGTTTAGCTTGGTCAAGAGAAGGCTCTGGGGAGACCTTAGAGAATCTTCCAGTACCTGAAGGGGGCTTACAAGAGAGCTGTGGAGGGACTTTTCCTAAACATGTAGCAATAGGACAAGGAGAAATGACTTCATTCTGAAAGAGGGTTTATGTACTTAGGAGGAAATTTACTATGAGGGTGGTAAGACACTGGCACAGGTTGCTTACAGAAGTTTCAGATGCCTCATGCCTGGAAGTGTTCAAGGTCAGGTAGGATGGGGCTTTGAGTGACCTGATGTGGTGGAAATCTTCCTGCCCATGGCTGTGGGGTTGGACCTAGATGATCCTGAAAGTCCTGTCTGACCCAGGCCATTCTACCCTTGTATGACTTTAAGGACTTACGTAAAAAGCTAGCAGGACAAAAGGGACAGTTTCCTGAAGGTTGCATAGCTCTCATAGCCAAGGACTTGACAGGGACAGAACAGGTCCTGTCTGGATAGAAACATCTCTGGAACAGAACAGGTAGTGTCTGGATAAAAATTGACACAGGACACTGCTGATCCAAACGTGCCATGTTACCTAAATCAAGAATGCTGAGAGAAAACTAGAATTACTCTTGCAGAAGTAGTCACTTGTTAAAAAATGCCCAACAATGACCCAGCATGTTTGTCAAAATGTGCTATGATTATGCAGCAATAAATACTACTTGATTCAATCAAATTTTAATTTTTTCTTCTCTTTTTGTTACTCAGTATGGCAACTAACTATGCTGGATTCAATATCATGATCCTAGGCTCAGTTCAGCAGAACCTTGTCCTCTGCATTTTGAATCTATCATCTTCTCTAGGTACTGAAATCCTAATGCTTGCATTTCTCAGCAGTGGACATGCACTAAGAAATAAAATCTACCTTACAACACTTCCATGATCCATTATAAACTTAAGAGGACATAAGCATCCAGTTTCAGCGAAAACCAAATTTTTTTCTGGATTTATTGCATTCTTTGGCTTTATATAAACATAAATAAAAAGAAATTCTCATATTAAATAGTTGAACAGGAATTTGCAGGAAAGAGTATGTATTGGATCCTGTGACATGCAACTGTTTATAATGCTACGCTGTATAATCTAGCTGTCTTTTGAAAAAGTTCAGTTAAGTAAAAAAAAAAAAAAAAAAAAAAAAATCACTGGTATAGATTAAGTCAAAAACTTATAGGAAGGAGGATCCATGCCTAAGGCATTCCATCACCTTTCAAACTATTTGTAGATATTGAGTTCTTTGTGAGAAACAGTACAAAATTTTACAGAAGATAGTAAGGATCCCTCTTCTCAAGTATTATGTGTTTATGAAGAAAGAGATCTCTCTTATCGCAGACAGGATATATAGCACCTTTGTTCAGCTTCTTTTATTCTTTTGAAGTGTCAGAAAATACAAAACCACAACAATAATCTCTCCCTTACAATGCAGTCCCTTGAATTGCTGCTGAAAATTAGTGCATGGTATAGGGACATCAGCATTTCCTTTTGTGCAAAGTGGGAGATTCAGTTCAGCTTCTTCTGTTGCTGATAACGGCAGTAAGAGCTCAGGATAGCAAGTTTCAAGTACACCTAGAAACACGTGAATTCCTTGTGAGTCACCATTATCTGCTGCAAAAAATGTGCAGTTCAAGAGTTTTTTTGAGGCACTCTGGAAATTCTGGCTTGAATACTGTGGTCTTGGAATCAAACCTCTGAGCTGTCATTGCTGTAATTATGTGGTAGCATCATTGGTTCGTTGCTGCCCGACTCATTTGTATGTTCCTTCTTGTCAGAATTTCGTTTCCATTTTAGCAGCAAAACAATAATTGCAATTAAGCAGATGGCAAGGAAGATGGCAGCAGCTCCACCAATGATTGTGACTATGCTGATTCCTGCACTTTGGTTATTCAGCTCCCTGGGGAGAACACCATTGAGTGCAACCTCCCTTTGCGGCACCTGTTTCTTGCTGGTGCGATCCAGGGCTATGTGCTGTATATTCGTTCCTCGGTTGCTCTCTGCTCCAATGTCTCTTGCAAGTTCTGGGGCCTGCTCAACTCCCCTCTTCTGCCTTCTCTGTGTGGATGCTCCTGGGCTGCCAGCACTGAGGAGGGAGTGGTACTGGTGCTCCAGGCTTCTTTTGCCGATTCCACGGTTAGCGTTCTCCTTGGAACGCACAGTGTAGATTGTATGGACATACCACTCCCTGCCCAAAGACACCTGGAAAGAAACATTTTGTGTTTTAACACACACATACTAAATCTGGGAAGCACTAAATGCAGAGGAAATCAGTCTGTTCTGAACTGAATGCCTGGAGAAGCACTTTCAAAATCATGCACAGGTAACTCCTGTGTGCCAATGTGCACCAGAAGAGTTGCATTTTCTGACAAAATTTTCAGAGGGTTTAGTCTCCATTCCTCTCCACAGTCAGACGGTGGCTACCAAATGCAGATGAAGAAAACTATGGCTTTGGCATGGTTTTGGTACTATTAGTACCAAAAGCCATTCAAAGTGTCTTCAGCTGTGGATGGGCCACAGAGAAGGACCTTCCAAGCCCAAACTACCAAGCAATTAGGCCCCGGCTCTAATTCCACCTAAACATAAGAAAGCAATTTTTTACTGCAAGGAAGGTTGAACACTGGAATAGGGAACCTGTGGAACCTCCTTCCACAGGGATGTTCAAAAGACAACTGGTCATGGTCCAGGGAAACCTGCTCTAGGTGACCCTGCTTTGAGCAGGGTGTTGGAACAGTCATTTCCACAGGTCCTTGAAAAATTCATCCACTCTGGGTTGCATGAGTCCCTGCAATTTCTGTAGATGATACTACCTTCCTTCAATTTCTCTCATCTATCCTAGATACACACCAGATTTGGCTTCTACAAGGTTTAGTAGGCTTGTCTGAATACTGTCTTAAAGCTACTGCCTGTTAATTTGAATGGTTGCAGCCCAGTTTTGTTATTTTGAGAAAGAACATATTTTCTATTTTATTCTTGTTTTTCCCTGTATTTTTCAAGATATACTTTTGTTTCTTTATATTCTCATTTTTTGGACAGGAAGAGGACCAAAAATCATGGCACTGGAATCCATGGAAATGGATTCTTCACATAAAAAATGAGATTTCATTTTCCTGGGGGCAGATTTGAAACTCTTTTTATACTTTTAAGTAGGACTTTTTTGTTAAATACTCTACTGCTTACAATGGGACCTTCAATACTGAAGTGGCCTGGAGTAGAATCAAGGTCTCCTCCATATTTTTCCTAATTTATACACTTGAGTTGCACATGCAGTTTTGCAAATACTAGAGACAAACAGTGAAGAGAGAACCCTATGGCTGGGTTATATTTATCAAAGGGCTGAGTGCACACAGCTGAAGGATTATATATAATTAAGAAGTAATTCCACCCTTTAGTTATCAACTTTTAGGCTTTCCAGTGTTTCATACTGTGCAAGCTTTCAAGGAAAGAATTGTACAGAAAATGCCAAGTATCAACTTGATTTTGATTAAGTTCACTATAAATGCTTATGATTTTTAATTTTTTGTCTTTGAGAAGTGAGATGGGAAGCAATAAAACAATGCTGTGCAACAAGAATCTCATTAACTTAAAAGAAATGTACAAGAGCAATTTGCATAACTTCTGGTTAGTCTGTGGAATTATACAAGAGAAAAGCAAGAGTATCCCTACAGAAACACTTCAATAAGTGTTCTAGATTTTATAAGTTTCTAAGCTTTTATAATTGTGTTTGACTGTCACTGGAATCAGAATAAATCTTTCTGTTGGTTTCAATTTGATTTATAGTTAACAACAATACTTGTGTGTTTCTTCCTTGGTTCAGTACTCTTGCTAATAAGCTACAGAAATCATACCTGGAACAGAGGAGTTGAATCTACTTTAAATCCATCAGAGCCTGGCTGTTTAACTAATGGAATTGCTTCAGGATCATCTATTGCAAGCTTTGCATTAAAAAGTACATTTCCAAAGCTTGTGGCTTGTGTCTCTGGCTGAGCTTTGTCCTGCATGGAGGGGGAAAAAAGTTTGTAAACCAGATTTATTTATTTGAGGAAAAACAGTTTTAGCATTTACTTGCAATGTATAAATTGTGTACTTTAAACATGCAATTTTATGTAGTCCAGGGAAATACTACTACAAGAGAAAAGACATGAGAAGCAGTTGTGGTCCCATCTGACTTGTACTACTATTTAATCTCTTGCCTTTCTGGAATAAAAGCGGAAAACACTAGAGAACAACGATAGCTACACTTCTTAAATAAAACAGATACATAAATGTGGTCTGAAATGAAAGTAAGAAGTCTATTTCCTAGTCTAAAGAAGCTACATTTAATTTCATTAGCATACAGTCATATAAATTTGTTTAGCTTATTATATGATCATCTTAAAGTTAACTCTAAAAGCTGGGCATCAGGTCTGCAGTTACTCTACAGTTATATTCAGGAAGGAAATTAAATCATCCAAGCCAACTTTAGAAGTATTTCTCTTTCCCTATGGACTACAGAGGCAGCCTGGATGACTAGCTTTGCAGTAGAAACTGGATTTTTTTTCACTAAATATGAAAAAAATTCCAATCCTTCACTTGCATGTCTCCTAAAATTCTCTCTATGGCCCATGGATATAGACAACACAGAGAAAAAGTCTATGATCTAACTTTGGTTAAACACTTAATGAAGGCAGTTCCCAGAAAGATAAAGAATAGAACCAGGAGGGAAAAAGGCAAGATACTGCCTCCGTCAGTTCATGTCAGCCTGGAACTTGAGTAAAAAAATTTGGTGCTGTTGAAAACATTTCAAAGAACAGCTGGGTTTTGGATAAAAGACAAGTTAGAAAAAAAATGAAAAAAAAAATATGTATATATGCATCCTCCCAGAATTAGAACACTTACCACAATCTTAAACCTGTACAGAAGGGATGGAGAATCTGCAAGGCACCCATATTCAGTGTTGGATGGATTATATTTGGGTACATATCCATCGGCTCCTGTGCACAGGAAAACCTTCTCGATGCTACAGTAGAAGGAATCACCCAAATTCTGCACTGGATCCACCATCACCCGACCGTATATGACATCACCTGTGAACAGCATGCACAGCTCTGGTTAGACTGGAACATTTATCACAGCTCTGAGGCTGAGCTAATAAAGCCTCTTGTGAAGCCTCAAGAAACTTAGTGCAACAAGCACAAAGCCTTACTCCTATCTTGCTTTGGGAGCAACAGGATCCTGACAGTGTGGAATACAAATTAAATGTGCATGATCTGTGAACAATAATACCTTCTGAGAAAGCAACGTCAGTTTCTTGCCCAAAGCCCATTGAGCCATCAGACAGCCACAATGTCTTTTTGGAGAGGAGGAACATCTGGGTGTTCAAGCTGAATTCAGCAGCCACTGGGTCACTGACCTAAAACCACAAAAGCATAAGGCTCTTCAACTAGACTTTTAAATGAAAAAAACATAGCATGATCTTAAACTCTTAAAACAAAGCATGATCTTCTCCCAAGGTACATTACTTAACAGCTCTGCACATCTACATGCAATAATACAGTTTAAAATAAAGATCTTGTGCTAATAGAAATATATTTCTATGTATTTTATATGCAAACAACCTTCAGATTATCTGCATCTGTGATATTTGACAGTATTCTAGGTTATTTTCTTCCCACATCCCATTGGGATTTCTTCCAAACCCCAACTAAGGAGGTGTCCAGGGCCATTTATGTGTGGGGTAACATGTGGAAAATTTTTCCCTCAAAAACCTGTCTCTGACTCTTCATAGCCTGCTTTCTCTATCCCATTTTCATTCTTCCACACAAGTGCCACCTCTGTTTCTGATCCTCTGTCAACATTTGAAAGCACACATTGCTGAAGATCTGTTTCCAAGGATCAGTTCTTCTAATGTGCTGCAGGATGTATCAGATCATGCATGTGAAAATGCACCAAACCATTTGAACACCTTTTTATGCTCGCGTTTATCTTTTTATGCTAGTATTTATCTTTACATATGACACACTTATCTATGGTTCTTCTTTGATTACATGAAAAGTATAAAATTAATCAATACTATCAGCAGCAGTTTTCCATGGGACCATACAACAAAAAAAAGAAGGCAAACTATAAAGGGACATGGCATAATAAAAGAAAAATTATACAGTGAATTGAAGAACTGGGGGAGCCTAAAGTTCAAAAGGATGCAAGTACCTGAGGAAACAATATAGAAGACACACATATCCAAAAAAAAAAAAAAAAGGAAAAAGAAAAAATAACAAGAGGCCACTAAACAAATTTTAAAAAAGCTAACATATATATGTATATTTATGTATATATATGTATAAGTGTGTGGACAGGAAGGAAAGAAAACAACGAAGAAAACATTCTTGCTGGCTCACGGACAAGGATCCATTTCACAACAGAGTCCCAAAACTATCAAAGCAACAGGATCTGGAAAGAAGAATGAACAGCTCAAACCTTTTTATAAATGGAGTGCTACTTTTCAGAAAAAGGAGTCCTAGAATCATAGCCTTTGCAAAGAAAAAAACAAAAACAAAAGACAAAAGAAGCCATTCCCTTAGAATGCCTCTTTCTAAATGCCTGAGAAATAGGACATTGGGTTGTAGTTCCACAAGTACTTGATTAGCACAACTGTTTTCCAGCTGTGTAATTTATGACAGTTGTTTAAGTGTAATTACTTCTGTGGGCATTTGAGACATTTTATAGAAGAGTTCTTAAAAAATAATCGGTGACGATCTCCTGGGTGAGAAGAGTACTGTCAGTTTATTCTGCCTATTTGTCATGTCCATCAACTCTGCAGATGCATGATGTGGGGACACTGCAGATCACCCACAGGATCAAAGCCCATGTGATACTTGGTACCTCAAGGAACAGAGCACTCTTGAGATTGGGCCATCCCAGGGCAACATTCTGAGTATGGAAGTGCTTCTGTCAGGAAATAGTCATACACATTGGAAGAAAGGAGATGCTGAAAGGACTGGGATAAAGCAAAGCTTGGAGGTTGAATAGTGTTCATTTCCAGAGAATCCCAGAGTTAGACAGTGGTAATAAAATCCTCACTAGAGTTCCAGGCTATTTGCTTCACTCCTCAGGGGCCACAGAGCGAGGAAAAAGGAGATATGCAGATGATACAGGTTAAAAAAGGAAATGTTGAACCGGTGGGGAAAGACAAAATACATTTTCTTCTTGATTATTAAAATGGCTCCTCACTTGTGACCAGTGAAAACAATTATGAAGGAAATTAAGATAAAAAGTTTCCAAGGAAATAAAAAGCCTCATATTAAAAAGCCCAAGAAGGTAATTCAGTATGGGAGCTGGAACATTAGACTAAGAACTGGGGGACGCAACTCTTGTCCTGCCTCATCGTTTTATCATTAGACTTTGCAGTCAAAAGTAATTTTGTTCCAGTTGTGACACCCATGCTCACTGATTTCAGGGAGTCACAGAGTGGTTTGGGCTGGAGGGCATAGTTAAAGATCATCTCACCCAATTTCTTTGCCATGGGCAGGGACACTTTCCACTAGACAGGTTGCTCAGAGGATCCAACCTGGCCTTGAAACACTGACAGGGATGCAGCGTCCACAGATTCTCTGGACAACCTGTGCCAGTGCCTCACTGCCCTCCTTGTAAAAAGTGCCTTCTTTTCATCCCATCTAAACATACCTTCTCCTTCAGTTGCCCCTTGTCCTGTCACTGCAGCCCTTGGTAAAAAGTCTGTCTTTCTTATAAGCCCTGTTTATATGTTGGAAGGTCACAATAAGGTCTCCTTAGCTCATTCTCTTCTTTAGGCTGAACAACTGCAAATCTCTCAGCCTTTTTTCATAGGGGAGGCATTGCAGCCCTTTGACCATTTTTCTGGTCTTTCTCTGACCCCCTATAACAGGTCCATGTCCTTCTAGCACTGGGCACCACAGGACTGGATGCAGTGGGCCTGTGCAAGGTATCAGGTACTCTCTATTTTAAGGACTAGCATCCTCCAGGCTGATCCTTCAGGATTTTGTTTCTTATTTGCAAATAAATGGATACAAATGCTTATTCAGTTTTGCAGAATAACTAAAAAATTCTTAGTGGTAAAGTTCTAGATTCTGCCTACTGAACTTGTGCTATTGTGCTGCTGCTTTTTTTGGGACCTGCTTTGGGACATAGTGCTTCAATCTGTGATCAGATGGAAAAATCATGGGCCACAGAAGGCCCAAGCCCCTTTTACCTTTTACTATGAGTATCGCAAGAAAAAGAGCTGGTCTTGGCCTGAAAATTGTTGATGATGGGGGTTTAGCTGGCTACAATCTATATTGTTGTAACTTTGCACCTTATGCCTATTTTGAATTGATGTATCTGAAACTTCCATATACTGTATTATTAAAGCCTTATCTGATAAAATAACCCCTACAGTTCCCATTTATTTATTCCAAGGCAGTTCTAATTCTTAGCCATAGCTTTAACTTGTAGGCTACTTCTAGGTAAGAGTTAGGTCTCTTCTTAGGCTACTTTGCCCATTTTGCAATGATTTTTGCACATTTTTTGACCTTTCTTTGAAATATCAACATCTTGTTGTTACTAGGATCAGGAACAAGTTGTGGTTTAGCATTGCTATGAATTGCTTTAGAGTCCCTAGAAGTAGATTAGAAATGCCAGACAAAGGCTGAAGTGCTGAACTAGTATAACTTCCCCTCACTCATTCCATTCAAACTTCTCCAAAATGTTGAAATGTGGTTAACTCTGAGAAGGCAGGTTTCACATCAGATCATGTATCATCCCTCTTCTTTGCCAGGACTTAATGTCCTATCAGGAATCATCTGTTCTACCACAGGTGGCATAATGCCAAATGAAAGCATAAAGACTGCATACATTCCCTTGTGTACTCTGGCAAAGTCAACAGAAAAGTGATTGTCTACCCCTGACTGATATGGATTTATTCTGTAAGATGATTTAATAGCATAATCTATACCATTAATGAGCATGAAACCACAGCCACACTGTTCCAGTATTAGCTGTATTGGCTCCAAATAGCAGAAATGATATAACTTCCTCCTTACACATCCCAAGGTCACACTAGCCCTTTAGATACCCTGGAATGCTGGCAGTTTATGTTCTCTTAACTATCTAATATGACTCTCAGTTTGTTTTTTTTTAAATGAGTATTTTCTACAGCAGAATCCATTTCCCCATGATTTGCTCGCTGCTACACAGCTTCACAGCTGGGCTTCACAAAAGGTATGCTGTCTGCCTGTTGCCACATGTTCCCATATGATTCATATTGCTATGGACTGGATTTGTTCTGGTCTCTTATGTGAGTTTTAAAGCTAAGCATTTTACCTATCTACACTTCCCTCTAGAGTCAGTGAAGGAACTTCTGTCTTAGGACTGAATGGAGGTTCACTCTGGAGGTTCCACTTTTAATACCAGAGACCTAACTCTGATTTTGCATCAGATGAAAACCTTCTGATAATAGTTTTATATTTTCCTAATTATCTGAAAATTATTTACTACCAAAGCTAACAGACACAAAAATAATTCCCAAATGTTACTACTGCATTCCAGTAACTCTCCCCTAAACCAATGGTTATTTAGTAGGAGAGGAGCATGTGCTCTCCCACCAATTTAGGAATGCCTTGTTTATTAGCAAAAAAGTCAGTTTCTAGTACTATTATTAAAAGACCAACAAATGGGAATCAAATTAGAAAGGGAACATGACAAAGGTGTCATTGGAACAGCACAGCACCTGCTGGAATCGGATGTCCAGATCAAAAGTGATGGGCTCTCTCGGGTTGCAGATCACTGGCAGGCTGTACTCCTGGTGTGGGGCAGTGGTGCAGGCAATCAGCTTCACCGTGTACGTCCCAGAATAGTCTCGAACCTGGACACAGAGAGAGAGGGAGCTGTACCACCAACATCCCAACCAACAGGCCTCGGCAGAAGAAGACTTAGCGGGGGCTGAGGTTTTACCGCGAAGTCTGAAACGAAGCTCCACTGCTGGACTGGCAGGTTGTAGGTTGGCTCACTTCGGATGAGGCTGAGGCTAAAAGTGAGGCCCGGGTGGTCAGCTGACATAACCATGGAAGTCAGAGATGAAGCTAGAAACATGTCAAAGAGACAGATTTGTCACCTTTAGCGTTTCTTTACAAACTCTCAGAGCCTGAAAAACATTCCCAATAATCCATAAACCATAATGCCACAGCTGATGTTAATACCTTCACAGGGCACTGGGTTTTATTAACTGAAACTAAAATCAATTACAGTCAACACAGCTGAGCCTCTTTGATTCTTGTTCAAGTCAAGCAGCTGCTTTTGGGCTACACAACGAGAACAGTATGAAGAATAAATTTAAAAGGCAGTCAAAACAGTGAGAGTGGAATGGCAGAGTTCTATAATCCCTCCTGTTTTAAACTTGGAATGTCAGCCCTGGGAAACAAAACATAATTTCTCTTAGTAATTGAACACTCTTGTCTCTGTCTGATAGGCAAAACCAAACACTAGAGGATGGCTGAGAAAAAGTAGAATCACCATGAAGGAGTTTTATGGGTTAAAAACACCTGAGTTAAACTTAAAGAGATTTCCTATTTTTTTTTTTCTCTCCTCACTGTTGTTCAGCAGATTTAATTTAGTTAGATATTCTTTTCCATGGCTGGCATTCATGCTCAGATTTGTGTCTGTAGACCGAGTTTTACACCTGTAATTGTTCTGAATAAAGACACTGGGGTTTAAACAGATTAAATTGCAGGAATGGGTCCTTGGCAATGACTAATTGAATGTCAGTGAGAGTGTTATATTAACAGAGTGATACAATGCCCACACAAGACTTTTTCTTGCTCTACGAAAAAGGTCTAAATATCCTAGAAAAGCTTCAAGTTAAGAAAGAAATTTTAATGCTAAGTTCCTAGGGTAATACAAGTAAACAGTAATTATAACTATGGGATTAAAAACATGTATCTATAGATCCCTAATGGACACAATGGCCTAGATCTTCATCCTTCATAAATCAGCTCTCAATCAAGTGGAACTATTTGCTTTCCATCAGATTAATGTATATTTCAACAAGTTTGACAACCTGAATACAGTCATCAATGACCAGTAAGAAATCTCAAGAAGAGGAAAAACCTGTATCTGAAGAACATAGCATATAAAAAAAAAAACCAAACAGCTATCAGAAGCCAAAATAGAAAAAAAAAAATTAATAGCATCAAATTTGGGAAGAGTGTCTTTATTTCTGTAATGCTGCCAAAGGGTATGTTACACTTACCAGGATGGGACATAACAAACAGACCATGAAACCGGGCTTCGGTCTTGAAGTTGACAACCAAGCGCCCCTCTTCACTGATGCGCATGCTGGTCGGGAACAGGGAACCTGCCAGCAAAAACCAATTAGCAAATGTGTTCCAGTTGCAGGTGACAAAGAAATCACACTCCTGTGTAACACCAGACCCACTCTTCCATCTACCCTTGCTATGTGATTTGTTTGGCGGGGGGCCCACTGGTACTTTTTTGGGTTGACTCCAGATTCTTCTCAAGCAAGAATTTACACTGTGATGCCTTGAGAATTCAGGACATGATGCAGCTTCCAAAGCACATAGGGAACTTCCCTGCAAAGCCATGGTTTTACAGGTTACCATGGACCCACACAGCTGAGCTAGTAGGCTGAGGAAAATCCACATAGCAATCTGTGCTTGGGTTCAGGCAGCATGGTCAGCTGTCAGGGGCATCTGCAGAAGGAAGAATTTTATTTTCAGCAAGTATTGAAGTATTCTAGTATTCTGACTCCTACCAATGAAAGCTGCTTCAGAGATACCCTCTATCAGCGCCTCCCTGCCTACTGTGCCAAGGCAGCAACCATCAGCATTAATTGGAGCAGCTGGTTGTGACTTCCACAGCAATCTGCTCTAGGGTGCTGCAATCTGTGAAACTCCTGACAGGCTTTGCATTGCTGGCAAATTTTGGCATGAATTTGGCACAAAACACAGACCTTACATATTCTAATTTCAGATTACAAGATCTTGTTTACACATCAGAAGTGGTTTATTTCTGTAGCTTGACCAAGAAAAAGCCAAGATCCTTTTTCTCAGGAGTTCAGCTATTTCTTCCAGCTCTCCCTTAAAAACAGCTGGTGATGTGCCACCATTCTGCTTGCCAGGAAAAAGAAGGAAACAGCAATGTTCCCCAGTGAATGTGCTGGAAATCTAACACACCAGTGTGAATACATACCACTGTACAAAATCATCTGTACCAGTCATATTTCTTGATGCAATAGAAATAACTACATATTCATGTATGAATTAGGGCAATAGAAGATCTTGACTGCTTTACTTAAAATTTATGTAGGACAATAATATCAATTGAGAGGTATGGAAAGAAACTGGAACCCCTCCCTGCCCAGAAAAAAAACCTGCTGAAAAAATACAACCCAAATGAGGCTGGGATATGTTGGGATTGTTTTATACTGCTTGTTTTCAAAGGGAACTGACAGTGTTCAGCACCTCCAAAGATGTGGCCATCAGCTTTTTAAACAGAGAAATAAAAATAATTAAAGACGGGAAATGATGGCATAAATGCACCACGTAACTGCTGAGACAGAGGATTAGATCTGGTTGTTATTTTGTGACTAGCACATCACATGATTTGTGGCATGTGGCTTATTCTTTAGGCATGGCATGACATGTGCTTCACTCTTCATGCACTGCAGATTCCCCTTGCTGCTCCTCATTTCCTGCTCTTAACATAGGGAAAGAAACGGCATAGCAGTGATTTCTGTAGTTTATATACAGAGTTGGCAGAAGCAAAAAGTGATTTTAGGTTCCCAGCAGTCCTGAAATTGTGTATGTACATAATCACAGATGGTACCTGTATTCTACTTTAGGTTGAGAAAGATAGGAAACACCTGAAGCATAATGCTGGGAAATATTAAGTAAATTTGCATAAAGCAAGAACAATGCAGCACACAGGTGTAACTACATATTTTAATCTTGCACATACATCTGTATGTTGCTATTTGTAAAAAGTAAAGTAACTTTTTTAAAAGATAAATTCTGCATTGATAAATTTTGACTTGTTGACTACTAATTATACTTACAAACATTTACTGACAGTATCTAACATATTGTAGAATGTCTCAGAGTTTACTACTTTCACACAGAGGACAGGCCTCCATTACATAGTTCTGTTTCTTTTGAATGTTTCATAACATTTTCAAAATATCAAAAGTTTTTGAAACTGGCCATTCATAGTGAGAAAAAAATGGCATCACAGAAAAGCTTCAATTATTTTCATTAAAGTGTAAACATCTTGTGTGCTAACTGAATTTTGTTACATAATGTACCCTGAAGTTCTGAGTAGATATTAATTATTTAAATTATTATTTAATTATTATTTATTAAGTTACTTAAATTTTGCACATGTACTTCAAATATAACAATACGATTGTCTTTCTTTGCAGTAAAAGACTTTACACGATTTTCATACACCCGTGAGTGCTAGGAAATGACAGACTGCAATTGCTAATAAATGAAAATTTTAAATTTGTTTTTACTATTGGAATGATTGAAAAACCATCCTACTGTGTGCAAACTATACTCTTAGTAACAGAGCATGAGTTCTACGCCAAGAAACACGCACCTTGGAGCTCTGCTTCAGGTGGGCTCCCGATGCCGTCCTTCCACAGGATGGCAGTGTCATACACGAAAGTCAGCCGGAGCTCTGACTGCAGGTCGAAATGCTGCCAGCCTCCGACGCCCACAGGAGAGTGGAAAACGTAAGAGACGTACAAAGGGACTCTCAGCGTGACATAGGACTGCACTAGGTTGAGAACCTATGAAAATCAGAATTGTGTTTTAGGGTTAGTGATCATGAATGGCAGCACCACACAGGTTAAGCTGAATGCAAGAGAAAGGGAAGACAGAACCTGAAACAAATACCGTGACTTGATCAAATTATTTTTGTAAACTACAGATGAAGTGTAAAACCACGTTTCAAGGGTTTTCAGCTGAGCTTACATCACTTCAGGTTTCATCTTTGTACTTCAAACTGATAAAACGTAACCCCCTCAATTTTAACTCATCATTTTTGTTCAGGTATTTTTAGTACATAAACAACACAGCTACTAATGAAGGCTTTAGAAATTTTTCCAGTATGGTTTTGAATTTGCTCTATGGTTATGCCTTAACCAACTCTTTTGGTTACTTTCTTGTTACTATCAACTAAGAGACTCTTCTGGAAGATGCTGAAATTGCTCAGATATCATTGCAAGACTGAGTCCTTGGACTCAGTCACCTCTGGAACTCTTTCTTCCTTTGTGCATGGCTAATAGCTAACACGCTGCATGCAAACACATACCATTCTTCACTGCCTGGAAGAGTTAAAAATAGTAAGAAAGCTGATATGGATTTGAAAATAGAACCTTTCTTTATATATTGTACCAAACAATTGTGCTGTAATTATAAAAAAATTACATATTCTTTATATATATTTTTATGAAAAAAAGACAAGAAGAGTAATGTCAGTAATGTGTCACCTCTTAAGCTTACATGATACACAGATCTAAACCTGTCTGAAGAGACTTCACGTTTATCTTTGGTTACAAGTAATTCGTCACTCACATATCTCTGACTAGAAATGTGCAATCCATATTCTTTTAGACCATTCTGGATTTTCTTAGAAGTACATGGGAGGAAAGACATTGAAATCATCTCTCAGTGGGAAACTTTTTAAAGGTATAAAAGTTGAATTCTCATTTAGTTCCAACAGAAATTCCATATATAAATTTGCACACCTGAACATTTCCCTGGAGTGATTACCTTACATCCTCCTAAAGAGTGTTTTGCACTATCAAAAATCCCCAGCATTCAAAGAAGTTTACAAGCTGTGTAAAAATCAAACTGTTTCTGGGTTCAACCAACAGCAAGTCAAGAGGCTGAATGACCATAACCTTACAGCAGCTTTACACTTTGAAATGCCTGACAGAACTTTTACTAATATAATGTAACCACAAATTTACTGCCTACATTGACTAAATACTCTGACCTAATTAAGGACTTCACTAAGGCAAATGTTTGTAGTTGCCACAACTCACTTCCACATGTGACACTCCTTGATCTGCACTGTGCTACCAAAACCCTTTCAACTTACACTGTTTGACTCATTCCATAATATGTGCCAGCATTTAGACAGCAGTCATTGGGAAACACACAGCATCACAGAATCAGAGAATTGATAGGGTTGGAAAGGAGCTCTGAAGACTGTCCAGTCCATCCCTGCTGCCAAGGCAGGGTCACCTAGAGCAGGTTACACAGGAATGTGTCCAGGTGGGTTTTGAATGTCTTCGGAACGGGAGACTCCATGATCTCCCTGGGCAGCCTGTTCCAGTGCTCTGCCACCCTCAGTGTTCTTCCTCATATTGTGGTGTTTTGTATTTTAGTTTATGGCCATTGCTCATTGTCCTGCCACTGGGCACCACTGAAAAGAGTCTGGCATCACTGAAGAACAAAACACTAACACAGATTGGTAGATGAGATGCTACAGTTGTAGAGTATATTAATGATTCTTTGTTGGTTTTACATAAACACCATCAAGTACTTCTATCTGGAGCAGAAAAAAAGAAGAATTTTTTCTCTCTGTATACTGGATGACCAGTTGAAGTTAGACAAAAGTATTATTATTTAGTACCATTTAAGTTGCAAGAATATCTTTGAAATACCTGCATGAGTAGCTGAGAAATTATTCTGGACACAGATTTATTAAATTGTTCAAAATAGCAATGTAACATTCTCACTTCTATTTAAAAAAATATAGTAACGATACAAGTGTCTTATGGTTTGCCTCTGATGCAGGGGTAACCTCAAAAATTTGTCATTTCCTGGACCAGTATCAAGAACTGAATGAATACATTTGATTGTATAAAAAATGTATTACTATTGTAAGGTCATCCCAGACAAACTTTTCTCTGTGCTTTTTTCTTCTATATCTGCATGCTGTACAGTAAGAATTAGATACTGAAGTCAGAGATCTGAAATTTAGTTTGCTTATAAGGAAGAGACAAAAGTATGTGGAAGAGGATTTAATACATGTCCATTATTTTCTTAAATAGAAGCATACATAATGCTTAATGATAAAGTAGAGGACTGCAATATCAAAGTGAGAATTTAATGACCTTGAGGATTAGAGTAATAGCAGTGAGGTGAAATCTTATAGCTTAAACCATAAGGTAATAGAAACCAGCCACAGGGATTTCTGCAGAAATGAAAGACATTCATTAGACACAATAGAGGGGAAAGAAATTTTGTTATGCAAGTTGATCACATCATAACTATGACCTTCCTACCCTCTCCATGTGCTATGATCCTAAGATAAACTGAGGAATGGGGTGGAAGTTAGAAGCATGCATGCCATTATACAGAGCACTAGTGAGAGCTTATCTGGAACAGCTTTGATCATCCATGCTTGAAAAAGTCTCATTTGCATTGTAGACTGCAGAAAAAGAAATCAGCATAATCAGGGGAATGGCAAAACTACCTGATGAGCAGAGTCTGAAACAGCCATGTTGTTGAGCCCAATACAACAAAGGCTGAGAGGGAGAAGAATGCTGTCTATATACATCAGGAGACTAAGTCCAGAGAAGGGCCACAGATGATGAAAGATAGTGCTGACACAGGAACAAATGAGCATAAGATGGCCATGACAAACACAGCCTAGATGAGTTTCCAGCCCTCAGTGTGGTGGCATTTCAGAAGAATAGTGAGGCCATGAAATCCTGTTACGTTTTAGATTAAGTTTCCTAGTGTCAGAGTGACATTATAGCGACTTAAGGCAGAGGCCTGGATAGGGTGATCCACAAAACACCTTCTAGCTCAGTACCTTATAACATATTAAGCTAAAAAAAAAATCCCTCATTACAAAACTTTTCTTGGCTTTGAATGCACCATTGTCTCTTCATGTGTACTGTACATAAAGCAATCCACTAATGAGGTTTGTAAGCCACATTTTAGGGTTTTCTTGCCTCCATTTGATGGGACCATAGTGTTAGAGAGCTCAGCTTATTGTACTGCTCTAAATCTAGTAGCAGGATCCCTTCTGGGGCAAGTCTGCCAGGATCACTGCTCCTTTTATGTATTACCACTGCCCTGGGCAGAAATCTGAAATCTCCCCATTTCTAGGACTGTAGAATTAAAAAGGTTCTTCCCTTCCAGTAAAACCTGCAAGAGGTGTCTGGGCTGCTTACTTCAGCCTGAAAATTTATTTGTGTACTTATGTGCTTCCATCAGTATTGCTGTCCTTATGTGTGATTCATGGCATGAATGGGGGAGGAAGGATTTCTTGCTAAAAGCTCATGGAGTTTTTATGTACACAAACCCTTCTAGAGACACTCATGGATTTGCAGGTCTGGAGGCAAAGCTACAACACTGATAGTCAGAGAATTACTGAATAATTCTCTCTAACAGTAAATGAAAACTTCTAAGAGCCTCTCATTCCTATAAGGGGGTATCTACTCTTCTGTAGGCAGAAGAGAGAAATCTCAAGACATGGTATATGAAAGGATCTTTTAGATATAGTAAAAAAAAATAAAGAGCACGTCAGCTGCAGAGGAAAGTTGTGCCAAAGTGAGCAGACACTGCCCCGCCCCCCAAATGAATCGATGGAATGTGTTACACAGATGGAGGAGTTTGACTTCTCCGGCCCCACTAATAATGCTGTTTAGACAAACATGAGAAAACATTCTTTCCACTGAGTTATCTTTCTCTTCCAGCACCACATGCAAAGCCTATTGGGAGCAGCCAGCTGTTCATTTTATATCTCAATGTGACACTGATGGAACCAAAAGGGTAACTGAGAGCTGTGTAAGTGTAGGATCAGCTTAACTGCTCTGTGGAGAGACAGGACAGGTGCACTATGTATCCATGCATCCTATGAACAGGAGATTTTACCAGTTACACTGACAAAATTACATTCAGTAATGTTGATTTTAAACAATAATATGTGGGTGTGAATTTTAGTCTTTTGATACCAGTAGAGAACTGCAATATAAATGTGAATTGGAGAGAAATGCAGACTATAGCTACACCACAGATGAACTGGGGAAATTCTGTCTCATGCTCCATGACAATGCCAGGTCTGGACAACCTGAGAAGACAGAACAAAAATTGTTCCAAGGAGGAAACAGACTCTTACAGATAACATCTGGAAAAATTTAGATAAAAAAACATCAAACAGTGCACGTCAAAATTCACGTGTGTCAGAAAACAATACAATTTATACCAGACATTGATCTAAGAAGCAGAGCTTCATATAATCACAGATCATAAGGTCTGGTTCAGAATACTGACAATTCCCATTTAAGACTTAGAAAGCATTAATGGGAGTTTCTATAAGTGTTTTTCTTTTCTTTCCCTTTTAGATGCAATCTGTCAAACTTCATTAAGTAAAATACACAATTATTTTGAGAATCTGTCAAGTAACAATTTAGGATATTTACAATAAAAAATATTTCCAATAAAGCGTTTGTGGCATGGACTCTGTTCTACATTTATAGAGTGCTTTATTTAGCTGGCTTACATTTCCAGAGGACAGAGCTTGTCAGTGTTTGTGTGTATACATGGATAGTACTGATGAAATTAGAATTAGACATTAGAAATAAAACAAGTTTATGTTTTATTTTGTGTGTCTCAATGAAACAGGCTTTACGTGAAAACCATATTTTTATTTTCCAAATTACCCTAAGTCTCATTTCTATTGCATTTACTTGTGATGTTTGTGAATTTGAGTCACACAAGCTTAACAATGTTATCAATTAACTGTTTACACAATGTCAGTATGGCAAAACCAAGATTTGGCCCTAAGAAGATATCCAGACAGGTAGGTCACAGGTGAAATGCAAAGCAGGTTTGTTTAAAGAAGCCTGAATGGAGAAGAGAATGCAAAACAGCCTTGAAATGACAGTCCCTTGAAAAAATTTAACCTCCTTGACTTTGTTACACATCTGGTGCATTCACTTTATAGTTTTTTATTCTTTACAGTTTTACTAAATGCACATGTTTGCAGCTAGAGAAAAAATGTTTGCCTTTTAGCGAGGTTCCATGTCAAGGGGACATGAGTTGTAGAGTTTTATTAAACTTGACAGGGGCTGCTAAAGCGAATATAAAAATCTGAAAACAGACATTTCTGTCTGTTTACATTTTACAACATCTAGTGAGATTTTCAGAATAGGTGAGTTTTCATCTTAAAGAATGATTTTGGTAAAACTAGTTCCAATAGAGCTGGAAATATACTGTTTCTGTGTAATAAAAACCCTCTGCAAGCTGCCTTGTGTATGGTGCAGCAG
This sequence comes from Pseudopodoces humilis, assembly GCF_049639895.1. NCBI lineage: Eukaryota > Metazoa > Chordata > Aves > Passeriformes > Paridae > Pseudopodoces > Pseudopodoces humilis. Next base: position 64,125,915 of record NC_142201.1, read on the forward strand.
TACATTAGTGATTTTAAAACCTGTATGCAGGCGGGATTTTGAAATGCTCAGTGCTATAACATATATATGCTATTATATGCTATAGCATAAATGGGAGCTGAACATATTGCAAGAACGACATTTTCAGTTTGGGCCAAAAATAACTGGTTTTGAAGAGAAAAAGGCGAACTGCTCAGCTATACTCAATTATCATAGTTTCAAGGTATAAAGTTATACATTCAAGTATTTTAATACATGTTCTTCACCTCCTTGTTCCTATAAAATGCTTGATTAATGAGCTGTCTTTAATAAAACTAGTCTGAATGGTAATTTCCTTTCTTCCCTATTCCAAGTCTAGCAATGGACTGGAAGTATGGAAAGCAACATCCATATATAAATACTTGGGCAGAACCACACAGAAGCCTTCAGATGCCAAACTTCCTGGCTCTAGCAAACAGTTTTATCAGCAGGAAATGAGATCAAATGATACTTCACACTCCATGAAATAAATGTAGGCTAGTACTTCAACGAACACTTCATTAAAGTATGGTCACCTGCTTGGTTTTCACACTCATTTTTTCACGTCCTTTCACAAATATCTTTCATTGTTTTAGAACCTGTGTTGTGAGAATGTGGGATGTCTATAGTGCCTGACTCTCACAATGTCCCCATGATGTTCAACCTTTGTTACTTGAAAATACCAGAAGACTGTCCTCAAATAGGTGAGTTCCCCTTTTTTAAGGCCTATACATATCCAAATGTAGACATTTGAATTTTAGACTGTGACTCCAGGTTGTCCTAAAGAAAACTGCTAATCTTAAAAGCTGACCTTAACTTTAACAAGGACAGAACTCTAATCCAAATTAATTAGCTCAATTTAAAGAAGAGCAGGTCTTTAATTTTCAGTAGAAGTTCTTTAAACTGCACAACTAAGTCCATAATTTAGATACATAAATGCCTGGCTTTTCAGTTGTGGGCAGACCCCAGGAACAAACCGTCAAGCTGTACACTGAAAGGAGTGCTGCATCTAGCTCACACAGGGTTTGCTCATGCACAGAATAATTGAGAAAGAGAGTGGGTCACAATCAAAAGGCCTGAAAGGGGAAGAAAAAAAAAAAAAGAAAACTAAGACCTTCTCTGTATGTATTATGACAGTTCATGAGTTCATGGGAACTAGCTAAGACAGCTGCAGCCTTCAACAAACACTAGGAGCTGTGCCAGAAGACTTGCACCAGCTGCAGGTCTCCTACCTCACTTCTTGCTTCCTAAAGCTCATCTTCCTTCCATACCATAGCAGGAGCTCCCATAAAGTGAAGGTCAACATCATTTAAGATATTGCCAGTTCTCAGTGTGAAATCTTTCTGTCTGAATCAACATGGCTGTCTTTGTTTGACCATACAGGTACTGGAGAACTAGAATCAAGAAACAAAATTTTGAGCCTAAAGATCTAACTGAAGTATCTGGTAAATTCAAGATATTAAATTTGCAGTGGTAGCAGGATATGGTAAGAGTGTTTTTGTTATTTATCTGTTCTGACTGTATAATAGAATTTAGGCTTCCTTTGTCTGCTAAAAAAAATGGTGAAAACCATAGCTGCCAGCTTTCCTCTCACAGAAGAGGATTATTAATTGTTCACTGAAGGAGAAAAAAACAACAATGGTGACAACCACAGAGATAGGGCACTGACTGCCTCCCCTCTCAGCTGGAGAGGGTCATGTGAAGATAAAGACCAAACCTGGAGAAGAATTAAATGGAGGTGGGGAAAACAGGGAGGGCAGCAAAGCGCGTACTGGCTGTGGGGTAATACTTCACTGCTACAAGTAATTCAGCTTGATATTTCACTTAACACACTGTAACCTTTTATACATAACCTAGAAGGCACTAAAGGACGACTTCAGCTGCAGTTTCATGGCTCTCACAGCTCATATTGATCTCTCTCTGCTTGTAAACCAGGGAGTTTACATGAAGTACATAATACTTCTGAAGCCTACAGAAAGTACAGCTCTTTATTTGGCCACATTGCAACTTATGTGTGTCCTCCAAAACCAAATATATAGGTTCTTCCAATTTACTAAAATATTGGAATAGTACGTATTTCCCCTTCTGTTTATATGAACATAGACATAAATAATGAGGTTTTATTTAGATACATATTTGTCTAAGGCAGCTATTCAGCCTTTTCTCTAAAGGGGCACAGAAGTACTTAAAATGGAAAGGATTCATACCAGGTCTTCCTTCTTTTTCACTGAGGGAGAAGTGGCTTGTGTAGTTACTTCGATGCTTCAAGCTCTGTGTGCTTATGGTTGTGTTGCATGGGAAATAAGAATATATGGTTGCATATTGCCTGGGCATAAGGAAATAGTCAAAGGAATGATGAGCTGAAGAAATGAAATCATTCTAAGAACAGTGAAGACTGCTGTCATTTTTATCTTGTGGGAATGTACAAGGTTTACATCCCACACTTGGACGCCTTCCCTTTCCCTCTGACAGTTTCATAGATCTCTTGGAATGCACCTGTAGGAGGATCTGCTTTCAGCAGAGGCCAAGCCCAAGAAAAGCATGGACAGTGAGCTTTCAACATGAAGGCAGAGACCTTGAACTGGTCTCTGTAACAGACAAAGAACCAGAACTGATGACAAAACAGTGAGATAGATGAAATATCCATCAAAGCTTTGCATCTGAGATGGGCAGAAGCTCCATTTTATTCTTGTCTTCTGATTTAGAGCATATAATCTCTAATTAAGAGGGGCAGAATTAATTAATCTCTAATTAAGAGGAAGTTAAGCAACTGCTAAAGAGATCCGGGTGCAATTTCTTGTCCAGAAATTTGACGGTATGATTACTGTGAACACCCATGGAGTAAGATGGACTTTAGGCATGTAATTATAACAAAATCAAAACAAACAAACAAACAAACAAAATCAGTTTATCTGATTAGATATCTGTATGTCCATTGGTGCCTACACTTTTAGTAGTAAATTAGCTCTGCTGTTGCACATGCTTGTATGTTTCTGTGGGCAACTACACACTTTCCAAATCTACTTTACGCCATTTGGGACTAACAAAATAAGAATTTGTGCAAATAAGTTTGCTGGGGTCTCACAGAATATGTATCCCTGGCAAAATGTCAAAAGAGAAAAGAAATTATGGCCATTTCACAGAGCAAGCTCATTCTTTTCACAGTGGTTCAATAAGGAATGTTAGTGTACTGGGAAAGTGAGCTCGTATGGACAGATTTCTCTGAGTCTTTCTTTCAGCCTATTGGATTATTCCCCAAATATAGTTTTCTATACTTAAACTTCATAGTTACAGCCTCTATAGTCCAGAGCCTGAGTGGGATCATACAGGCTTATATAGTAATTATACAGGGAAGATCCAGGGATTAATTTCACTGTCACTGCTACAGAAGAAGTCCTGCACCATTTTCCTTTCACATTACTATGGATTTCTAGAAATCATTTTCCAAAGTACACCTGAAGTTCTCTCCCATCTCTTGCTTTTAACTCCCCAACCAGTTTCACTGCTTTGTTCTTCAGCCATTCCATACTGGCACCTTCTTTTGCTTTCTGAACAAGTAATTTTCTGCTGGGTAATGTGAGCACTATGCTGTCTGCACTGATGGGTCACGTTACCCAGTGAACAAGAGATCAGCAAAGCCAAGATGCCAGCAGGACATTGCAGTCCCTTGTGATCAGCAAGAAGTCTCTTGACAATGTTTTGAAACTGCTTTTTAAGATATACCACAATGAATATTACATAGCCCAGTGCTATCTATGTGCTAAAAGCAATTCTTCAGAAGGCTTTCATTTTAAGAAAAGACTAAGCTGGTTCACTATGCAGTAAAAGGGGGACTGGTTTGCCCCAAAATACCACAGAACTCTACTGTGAGAAAAGCATTTACAAATATAATTCAGAAGAAATTATTCTCTTATTTCTACTAGCACAGATGTATTATCAGAGAAATATCTTATTACAAGAACACAGTAGAAAATCGAGTTCCAGTTCTGTACCTGTCCATCTGTCCCAATGGTGCCTCCACAATCTGTGAGGAGCTCAGACATGTCGTAGTAGCTAGTAAACTCCCACAAACATGCTTCCAGGTTCAGGTTGCGGTAGAAGCGCAAGGTATTGAAGCCTCTAATTGTTGGGCTGTACTGATAGGGAATGGCCTCTCCAATCACATCTGGATTCTTGGTAGAGTCAGTTAAAAAGCCATGGTGGGTCTTGACTTCTGTGTAATCCAGCAGGTTGGAGCACTTATGGTTTCCAACTCTAGTTCCATCAGGGCTAAGTGTCAGCTCAAAGTTGGAGAGCTCTCTTGTAGAAATAACAGGCAGCATGCCTAAAAACATTAATTTATAGCACTATCACTACATGTCAGTTGTCAGACCTGCTTAATTTAGCCAGACTTCGTCGAACACTAAGCATGTTATGCAGTGCTTTTGTATTTTGTACTTACACTAATTACTGTACTTTAGAATTCAAAGAAAGTTGATATTCCAAGTATGTATGACAATTTTACACACAATAACTGTCTGTAAACTTTGAAAAGACAAAATATTTCTAAACATATTACTATTTAAATGTGTTAATATACAACATGTTATGAAATAAAAAGTGTGAATAGTAATTAAATGCTGTATTTCTATGAACTTCAAAGGAGTTTTACATGGTAAAGACTTAGGTCTAGCCCAATTTTTGTAAATTATGCAGTTAATCTGAAAAAGCTATTCTTCACACCAGAGACTATGTATCAATACAGTGCCTTATGCACCTTGTTGCAAACTGCAACTGAATCATTCATAACATTTTTCTTTGGTCCTACTGTTAAAAGTTTATGTTATTAACTTGTCTATTTAAAATAACCTGACCAATAAAACAGCTCAAATAACAGCATATTGTATATGTTCTCCTAACCCCACAGCTGATTTTCTCATACCATCAATATGTGGCATCGTGACTGTCAGTTTGATGAGGTTGGCATAGTCAGGATCTTCTGGGCCAGTGTAGCGCAGTTTGGCAGAGAATGGCTCTGCTCCAACTACTCCTGATATACGAGGCTGACAAAGACCTAATGGAAAAAAGAGAAAGCAACCTTGCTTTATGTCCATAGGAAACAATCTATACTTTCCCTTGCACTCTTTTAGATGTATTTTTCTTCCACAATACAGGTATCCAAAGCAACGAGAATTTTCTTGAATAACATACAAACGCTTTGAGAAGCCTTTTCCAGAGGTTTCAACAGAAATTTATGCAAAAGAGGACTCAAACAGAAATGATTACTTGATCAACAGGATCACATTTTCAGAACAAGGTGATGATATTGCATTGGTGTCTCTTCAGTTGCATGTGTCAACCATACTTGCAAAGCCAGTGCCAAGTGCCATACTTTCTTATTGAGGTCTTCAGAGGAATATGTTTTAATTTCCCCCACCATCCTAAGTTTTATGGAAGATATCTAACCAGTGTTCGGTTGGTTTTGGCACTGGATTGGAGTACACAGTGATATGACCTCACAGACATTTATGAGTCTCCTGATCCGTTAGTAACAAAAGTGTAGTTAGAAAGATTGTGTCACAGGATATCTAGAAATAATTGACTTAGAATAGAGCCAGCTCCAAAGCTGGATCAAGTTGGCCTAAAGGCCTTGTTAATTTGAATTTTGAATTTCTCCAAGAAAGGAGAATGTGTAACTCATTTTGGTAATCCTTTCCAGTGTTAGTTTAATGAGTTCCAGTATTGGTCCAGCTTTGTAGGACCAGAAAACTAGGTTTGTAATCATATGATCTGAGACAATGCAGAAATGTCTGCATTCTGGTCGCTTTGTCATGTGATGGCCAAAGGATTACCAGGTACTCTAAGTAAGAAACAAGCAGATGTGAAAAATCGAAACAGTTCTCTGGCCATTTCTGAGGGATTTCAAGAAAAGAGGAGGCAGGACCCTCCTCTTGTAGAGCTTATTGTTTCTGGAGGACCTCATCTTGCTCATCTCCAAGTTGGAAACTTCTTTCAGGATGAAACAGAATTTCTTATCTGCACATGACAGCTTTTTGGTTGGTTGGTTTGGTCAGTGGTTTTAGGTTTCTTTTTCCTCAAATGCAAATAACATTGCTAAAGAGACTAAATGCCTTTTTTTTTTTTTTTTTTTTCACAATCTGAATTCCTTTTGAGACTTTGGTATATGTACTGGAGGCAAGGCATCTTCAAAGTGGAAAAAATTCAGGATTTTCGCGGCTGCTGTGAACATTGCACTTCTTTCCTTTCACATCACAAGTAAGCTCAAGTACTGGAAGTAATTTATGCATCACAACTCAGTCCTGAGCCTGAGCTAATTAGCTCTGCTAATTTGCGAAGTGTAATCCAAATAATGCATTTTTACAATAACAAAGCCAGTCTGTTTCATATAACAAGAAGGATGAATAATTATGAATGCTTTGACCAGGGAAAAATTTTGTCCATACCCTGTTATTGGGCGCAGCTGCTTTAGTCTTTAGTCAAGGAAGACATCAATTCTCAGGTGTTCAGGAAGGCCTGAATGCCAAATGAGGTTTTTCTTCTGGCTAGGCTTTCATACACCACTCCCATGTGGATTCTCCAGTGTCTAATAGGAGCTGAGACTGTACTGCATCATTACTGCAGTTGAATTCTAAAGTCAACAGAAACCAGCTTTCACTAATTCCATTGCCTGTTATATGTTGTTCCCATGACCATACAAGTTTGTTACGTGGATTATTATTTAAAGATGCGGAGAATTAGGAGAGAGGAAAATCTTTTTTCTTTATACAATGCTTTGCTGCATCAAAAGAGTTTTTGCACCAACTCTATGAACAACAGAAGAAAAGCTGAGACAGTAATGTTAAAATTCCTGATCATGTAACTAGCTTTTCTTAAGACTGGATTTGGAATCCAAGAGATCTGTGAATTTTGCAGTAGGTGATGATGTCTTACCTTCTGATGTGCTTATAGTGACAATAGGGCTCATAAGCTCAAGACCCTCATTCCCATCTGAATTCACAGCCCGAGCTGCACACTGGACACGAGAACCAGCTTGAAAGTAAATGGAGTCAAGTGTAATCATCTTAGAGGAGGTGAAGAAGGTGTCAAAGTCAACCTCCTTCATGGGGCTGGTCACACCATCGGGGCCAGTGGGGGCACTTACAAGCCACCGGTACTGTGTCAGAGTGTTATTGATGTTCTCACTGGCACATATAGAGCCAGTCTTGTCAAAGTCTTCATACTTAGGATTACAAGCCTGCAGAACAAGGCACATATGTTAGGAATTTATTTGCTTCACAGAAAAGGAGCTTTAAGTCATCAAGAGTCACAAAATTCAACAACATGGAACTGACAATCCCACTAAATCTTATAAGAAATCACCTTATTTTGACAGTGATGTATTTAGCACTGTTAGGGTAGATTAAAAGGCATATCTAATTATGATTACTGAAATAAAAAACATTATTTAAAATTGATTTATAGGTGAAAACACAGCATAGTTATGAAGGCACAAGCTACACTCCCACGTACTACTTTAATTTTAACTTCTCCCGATGTAGTTCTGCAAATATACTTTGCATTTAAAAATTTATTTTCATTGATTCTTTTTTTACTTAGAAGAACCATTCAACTTGTGACATTCCTGTGCAAAAGGAATGTGCAAAGAACAAACTGAAGATGGACAAAACATTCTTCAAGGTATATGAATATTTATGCAAACTTTTCAGTTGCAAGTGAAAAAAAATGAAAGAAGCCTGTATTCCTTCAGCACTCATTTTACAGTCTGTGGCACTCATTGAAAACAATGGCCCATCTGTTATCTCCAATGATTTTAACTCGGCAAATTAAGGCAGGATAATGCAGGAAATACTAAAGTCATGCAATCACAGACACAGCGTATCAATATCAAACTATTCTTAGTGAGGAACAAGTTAAACATCTTTCTATGCTTTTTGTCCCCCTGAAAACAGATTCATTATCCAGACAAATTAGATTAGCTCTAAGGATAATTCTAGCTTGTACTAATATGTGTGACTAATATGTGTGACTCATCGCCATATGGATTGATACTAGGTGCCTAAAACCCACTGAACAAAATCCATATACAGATTTTATTCTGTTTTTGCAGAGATACTCACTGTGATACAGATGACAGGATAGCCAGCAATGGGACTGGTTCTGTCTTTGGCTTTAGAAGTATCATCATATATCAACAGAGATGCAACTTGAGGGACAGAGGGAAAAGTGACATCTGCCATGCTGTTCATTTCTTCAATGTAAACAATGGCCTTGGCTGTCTGACAATGAAAAGGACAGAAACAGTTCTCTGTGAAAATTTAAATAAAAAGCTGGACATTGATCAGAATATAGCCTTTGAAACATTGCTCCGAAAGTTCTAAAACCTCAACTGGATGAGCTATTGAGAAAGGGCTGAGGCACTGAAAGTACACTGCAGAGTGCAAAAGGAAGAGACAAAATGAAATTTTTCTTTTCAGGACAGTGAAGATCCCAGACCTTCAACCTTGTCTCGCAGCTTTTTTGTTATCACTTCAGTACTCTGGTAGAACCTCCTATCTATGTGCACTGTATGCTTTAATGGCTGTGGAAATGGGGTGTTTGCCATCAGCAAAGGCTATGTCTCTTCTGTCTGGCTGTCTGGAGTCAGACTATATATGGTGTGACACTGATGAAGCAGACAGGGAGTTTCAAGAACATTTTAAGCCAAATCAGCAGAATATAATGTTTAAATTAAAAGTATGTAAGATATAATGCTAAATAACAAGAATGTGTGGCTATTTCATCTTACACAATAAGAATAATATTAACATGGCTTTGACAGCAGAAGTCATATTTCACCTCAAATTGCTCTTTTGACAGCATAGAGGTTATATTGTATTGCCAGAGAGTGTTTCCAAGAGGACATAAGTTTCTAAGACTGATTATATGAGAAGAATATGTCTGGAACAATACCCTGAAGACTTCAGTGTTTCATTGACTCTATGCCCCCATCAACATTATTGCCTTGACAGCAAACTGTTTTGTTTAGGTGTTACTGTGACAGTTGGGATGGCCTTTTTGTCTTTTAATATACAAGCCCAGATGGTGTGAATAAATCTTAAAAGAAGAGTAAAACGATGAGCCACAAACTGAGTAGGAGGTCTGTTTACCAGATTTTGCTCTTCAGGACTGTTTATGAACTTGTTACCTGTATTTCTGCAACCATATTCTCATCAGGTTTCAGGTGAACGGTGAAGGCTTCTCTCATCTCCCTTACTCCATCAAAGAGAACTTCAATCTCCACAAAGTGCTGTGTTTCACCCTCCTTGAACTCAATTTCTGAAAACATGAAACACTTAAAATAAATCTGTTGTTCAGAACAAGCTATGATTCTAGGTCCAGCCATGAGAGATGGTAGTTAGTACTCAGTTTTCAAATTACAGATGTCTGCAAATTCAATTTAACCTATTTTATCCTATAAATAATAATAATCAATAGCAGTGGACACATGTGGAAATCACTGAATATAAGACATAAATCAAAGAGATTTGCAAAGCTCAAGATTTAGTCTAATGGAACTTAATGTTTTGAAAATTATGTGACTAATCACATAAAGGTTGGTAACATATGTGAATGACCAAAAGACTGAAGAATTCTAAATAAATAGCATTGTTACATCTTGTTCCGACAAAATGTAATAAATGCAATGGTATATATCAAAAATAAGGAACAAAGCTGTAGCGACACGAGAGTATTGTATTTCGAAAATCATTGTCTCTGAAAAAACTTCATAAGTCATGGTGATAAGAAGTTCAATCTTAGGCGATTGTATTTGGTTTGCATGGCAAGGCTGTGGTAATGGGGGCTGCAGGAGTGGATTCTGCAAGCAGCTTCCAGAAGCATCCTCTGTATCTGACAATGGCAGCTGGCTCCAAGATGGACCCGCTGCTGGCCGAGGCCAAGCCCAGCAGTGACAGTGGTAGTGTCTCTGGGACAACAGATTAAACAAGGGAAAAAACTGCTGAGCCACATCAGCTGGGAAAGAGGAGTGAGAATATGTGAGAAATCACTCTGCAGGCACCAAGACCAGTGGGGAAGGAGGGGCAGGAGATGCTCCAGAAGTCAGAGCAGAGATTCCCCTGCAGGCCCTGGTGCAGACCCTGGCGATGCAGCTGTGCCCCTGTAGCCCATGGAAGCCCATGGTACAGCAGAGATTCACCTGCAGCCCTTGGAGGACCTGCAATCAAGCAGGTGGATGCCCAGAGGAGGCTGTGACTTTGGGGGAAGCCTCCAGTGGAGCAGGTTCCTGGCAGGACCTGTGGCCCCATCAAGAGAGGAGCCCACAGTGGAGAAGGTCTGCAGGGAAGGTTTTGGCAGGACTTGTGACCTTGTAACGACCCAACACTGGAGCAGTTCAGGAAGAACTACAGGCCATGGGAAGGCCCCATAGTGCAGTTTCTGAAGAACTGTTTTCTGTGGGTGGGACCTCATGCTGGAGCAGGGAAAAGTCTGAGGAAGAATCAGCATCAGAAATAATGCATGACAAACAGATTGCAACTCCCTTTCCCTTGAGTCAGTCAGAGGTAAGGAATTTGGGAGTGAAGCTAACCCCAAGAACAGGGGAGGGGTGGGAGGAACGTGTTCTAAGATCTAGTCGTATTTCCCATCACTGCGCTCTTGTTTGATTGGTAATAAATGAAACTAATTTTCCCAAGTTGAGTCTGTTTTCCCTGTGTTGATAATTGGTGAGTGATCTCTCCCTCTTCTTATCTCAGCCCATGAGCCTTCTATCATGTTTTCTCTCTCCTCTGTAGCTGAGGAGGGGGAGTCATAGGACAGCTTTGTTGGGCCCTTGCTGTCCAGCCAAGATCAACCCATCACACTCAGACCGAGTGAGGGAGTACTATGATTCTCAACTGTATTAACTACTAAAAAAATAAAAAGTACAGAAACTATTTAACATTTGTGCCTGGAAAAGGTGAGAGAGGTAGTAACCAAAATAGTAAGTGCTTTTCTAGTATTTTTATTTTTAAAGACTGTCAAATTCACTTTGAGGATGTACAGAAATAACCAACAGAAACTTAGGGCCAGAAGAACCTGAAGAGAGTGATGTTCTCACTGGTATATAGAAACACCACCATAATCAAAGCATACCAGGTGATAAAGAGCTCTGCACTCTAAAGGGACAGGCACATAAAGCAATAGCGTATCAAAGCTGAATTGCATATGGGAAATAATGTGCACTTAGCTGATAGAGACTGATCAGTGAAGCAAAATGCTGAGAAACACTTCCTCTCCAAAGCCGTCAAACCAGGACTGGATGCCCTTTCTAATGGATATATTTTCTCCAGCTAAAGTTATTTGGATCAATACAGAAATAATTCAGGAAAACTCGGAGAATCTTGCAATCCACAGTGAGTATGATTAATTAATCTAAAGATCCTTCCAATCCCAAGTGTTATTAAGTCAGGGAAATACTCCTTGTGGTAATAAACATATGAACTCTTAGCTGTGTGACAGCTAAGAATTTTGCTGTTTTTCAGTTTGCTACACTTCTTTCAGAAAACCCAATTAAGGATACAGGTTTTGTACCCATGGCTGAATAGGCACGCTCCCTAAACCTGGAGGTATTCTGAAACCTGTGGGGAAATTCTGCACATTACAGACCTTTCTCGAAGGCTTGGGGACAGAGGCTGAAAGCCTCTTGTTCTGCAGTAGCACGTTTCCCCTAAAAACTTTTCTCCCATGTGCTGTTGGTTCACAGCAGGGAGAATGAAAGCACAATGCCTACAACAGGTAATGTGCAAATAAAATAAGTATCAGCTGACACTAGAAGTTTCTGTGGTTTTCAGCGGGAAAGAGCAAAACTCTAAAATGCAGGAGCAAAGTGACTGGAATTAGCAAGATCTGGGTTAATGATTTTCTTGTGGTAAAAAATTGACTCTTCAGATATCACTAGTGGCAAATGCCACTCCTATGGAATTTGAAGATAAAGCACAATGTTGTTGCTGGATGTTCTAAGGCAAGTCATATATTCCAGCTGGACTGGATGCCAAAATAGTTTATCCAAAACTGTGAAAACACTCCAGCAATGAAAGATTAATCTTAAAACACAGAGTAATATCATGTATTATCATAAACTTTAAAAGAAAAAAAAATCGTAATGCTACAAACTCCATTAGTCATTGCTTAAAGCATGTAGGTGGGCTATTAATGGAAGGAAGTTTATCACCTAAGAAATTTCTCATTCTGTTGCACAACTTCTCCCTTCATTCATTAGTAGCATGGAGCAGCAGGCAGTGAATTCAGATATACAGAAGGAAAGCTTTATTATTAAGAACATAGAAAATTAATAAGAAATATACATTAATTCCTACATTAATGAATTGCTCAAGAAACAACCACACAATCATATCCTGTAAGCACATATTTCTTCAGAGTAATATTACACTCTGCAAATATAACTAAGGTTATAACTTACACATCTTCCACAATTTCTTGAGCCACAGATGCTTTCAAAGGAGTCATAATTCTTTTGTAAATATCCTCACTGACAATTGGTATTCCAACAGCAGTTGGCTGTTGTTACAACAGCACTGAATTTATCCACACTGAATTTGAATAGGAAAATGCATTTGGGATGTGGTTGCAAAGTATTCTAATCACAAAGTTATTTCATTTTTGAAAAATTATGTTACAGTCATGAATGAAGACAAATAGTTGGATGTGGTAAGTATGATCCTACCTTCTGATATAGGGTGATAGTCTTCTCCAGAAGTAGCAGATCCATCCTTTGTATGAACTCTCACAACAGAAACTTTGGAAGTGTCTCCCAGACGAAGCACTGGGATTTTCACAATTGCTACTTGCCTTGTGTCCTTTGGTTCACTCACACTAAATTTGGTCTCACCAAACTTAATAACAGCCTCTGTCATTAGAAGAAGAAAATGGTTTTAGAGCATTCAAATGGGCTTTCAAAAGCCAGTAACAGTAAACTATTATCTTACTGTCTGCATCATCCTGAATCTTTATCAGCGTCTCGTTTTGCTCGCCAATAGAGGCACCGAAGGAAGAATCACTTCTTGGAGTGCCAAGAACCAGGCGTAGTTCTTCCTCCTCCTCATGGAAAGTATCATCCATAAGCACCAGTGTGCAAGGCTTCTCAGTTTCACCTGCAATCATTCTGAAGGTAGTATCAGGAAGAACTTTGCTCTAAGACAGAACTCCTCTCCAAGCCCAAGGCACCACAGGCTGCTTCTGCTGGCAAAGGCATCCACCTTGGCACCATACAAGTTAATGAGCAATGACAGCAGTGAAAGCAGAATTAGCAATCATTACCTTTCTGTGGAAACTCATTCAAGTGGAATCCCCCATTTTGGGACTTCTGTAAGACAAATTTCTATTTGGTATGTCCACTTTACATGTATTAGTCTTTTTGTTTTGCCTAAGAAGAAAATGCTCCTTCTCAGTGAACTCTTCTAACGAGTGCACTTAAAAAGTAAATACTTTCACAAGGAAACAGAGTAATAAAACCTTTCTAATGGTAATACTAATTACTAATTACCATTACTAATACTAATGGCAATTTTATCCTAAAGTTTTATATTTCAAGTCTCTTTTGATTGGGCATTCTCCAACTGTGTGGACCTTCACTTATATTATTCTGTTTGACTTTGAAGTCTTTTGAACTTCCTCTGATCCCAACTGACAGTGAGTATTGCCTTAAAAATGCTTTGGAGTATCAAACCTCTCAATTTTGCAATCACAAATTAATGTGCCCTGACCTAGATGTTCAGGAACTTGAACACCTTCACTTATGCCTTCTACACAAGCAGTAAGACCTATGAATGGTGTTCAGTGTCTGGCACCCAGAATGACTTGGTGGGCTCTTCGTCATGGGACTGACTCCTACACCCCAGACAAAAGGAACAGCACAGCAAGAGAGAAACAAGGTCAATTTGCTGTATTTTTTTCATCATTACACCTGCAAATAAGGTAAAGGGTCCTCAAGATGAAGAACCAGACTAGGATGCTGACTGCGTTCATTTCCTGAGGTTGCCTTTTCCCCTGACTATAGAAAATAAATTTTCCCTTAGGAGGAGAAAAAAAAGGCAAATCACTCACCCTGCTTACTGTTACATGGGGAATGTAAAAACTGAAATGAAACTGCTGCATACTAAACGTGTGTAAGAAGCTATGGAGACAAAATATAATTCTAGTAGACCTCTTTGCTACTTGTCTTTGCAGAGAAATAGTAGGGCACACTCAAAAAAAAAAAAAAGCCACTTCCTAAGTGGCCCAGATCCATTAATTCTTATTAGCTGGACTCTTTCCTGGATGCACAGAAGCTACAGCAAAGGTGTAGAGTACAGGGCAGCACTAAAAGCTGAGGCCCACCCTAAATAAAGACTGAACAACTCACTTTTTCAAGAGAATGATGATATATGTCTACAAAAATATGAAGGCAGCAATTTCTGTGATAAGGGCATACCAAGGATTTCATGCTGATGACAGAACTTGTTTAAGACTTGTAAAAAATATCACGTGTACGTGAACTGCAAAGACTAGAAGACCAAACTGCCTTCTGCGCAAGTAGAAAGAACTAGGCAATATTCTTTCAACATAGTAACATTTGATTTATTTGCATTTCATCTCTGATGTAAGATATTAAGTACCTGATATTGGTGGGCGGTCTTAGGAAAGCCTTGGTGGGAGATAAAATTCAAACAGCAATTAGGGAGCTATATACCCGTTGAAAGATCTATTACTCATTTCAGTGGAAGTCAAATGTATTTAACAGAAATCTGCTTAACAAAAAGCAGAACTTCTGAAGTTTCCTTTCTGACAGCAGATCTGTACTTGTACTGTGTTATGCCAAATCTGCTTTTGCTATCAGCATGCAGGCTGAACCTAAATGAATATATACTCTTTTGGTTCTTATTGATTTTCCTTCTAAGTCAGAAGTGAAGAAAATAGAGGCAACATCATCCCATTGTGTAAAAAATAAAACAACCAAAACCTTTGTTTTTCAGAGTGATCTTTTTGGAACTGCTTTATGAGAAGACACAAAACACATCAAAACAAAACAAACAAAGCAAAGGAAAGCAAAGCAAAAAAACAAAAAAGAAAGCATGGCAGACTAAAGGCTTCTAAAGCAAGATCAAGAACTTACCAGGAAGGAATGTGATGATGGAACTGTCAGTATTAGGACGTTCTTCAAAGTCCATCATAACCTGAGCTGAACCTTGCCTTGTATAGCATCTCACAGTGGATGTGTATCGGATATCCCCACTCCTATATATCATGGCAGAAATCTGCCCATCATTTTCATTGGCTACATACACAGATTCTTTAAACTGCATCTTTGGCACTGGGAAGAAAAACATAGAAAGCACATGTAAGGTACAACAATTATGGTACCTTCCCTCCACCATTTCACATTTACTTATGCGATGCTGCACCAGATATAGAACACAAGCAGCCAGACAGCCAACAACTTAACACAGCATCTCCAAAATACAAAAAATTACTCACAATCAGACACTGAGTCATTAATGAAGATGGTGGTCTTGCTGGGTTCTCCAAGGGCAGCATTCATGGGCATTCTTAGCACAAGCTCAAACTTCTCTGTTCCTTCTACCACTGGCTGTCCAAGATCATCCAGTATTATCACACGAAACGTCTGCATATTGACTCCAGGGGAAAAATCCAAATTACGACTGATGCCTACATAATCTACTCCAGCTACCAATGGAAAAGAGATAAAAATAGCATTACATATAATTTTTTTAAAAAATTAAATCTATCATTTGGCAGTTAATTGTAGGTAAATATTTTTCCTTTGTAACATTAATATTTTCCAGATTCTCGCATTCATGTAAAACAAAACTATCTTTTGGTCATTTAACTTGGACTGCGCAATAAAATAAGTCAATATTAATTAGTTTTTTGTTTAATGATTATTTGAGTCACAAATTTAGGCTGATTCCATTCTGTTGTAAATCAACAGTTATTCCAGAAAAACTAATGAAACTTGCTTGAAGTGAGAAATGAAAGTTAGCAAAAAGCTTTGAGAGAGATTCAAAGGAGGAGATGAAGCAAAGTCTTCTGGAAATAAATTCCTTATTATTTTGTAACAAAGATGGAAGTTTTAAGATTAATGTAAAAAAGAAAGGAGACAAGGCCAGTGAGCTGACTGGGGGAAGAAATGCTGTTCAGAGGAGTTGTTTAAAACAGAATGAATGGAAAACAAAGAAAAAAAATCTGCTCAGAGCGTATCAGGTGAGATCTGCTTATTCTTAAAGGAAGATTGATCTGGATTTGTTTTCTTTTAAGCAAAGCAAACCAATCCATAACATGTCAATGTGAAGAAGGAACAAGATCCCGACTAAAACATGTCTTGGAACCAAGGCATTAAAGCTATCTAGGACTTTAAGGAAGGACTCAGTTTTAACACTAGTTTTTGGGAAGAATAAACAGCCGAGCTGTTGAAACAAAGCTTTGGGGGAAACACTTAAATTGAAATTGAAGTCAGGTTTGGAAGTCTGTGAATTTGACAAAATTTGGCCAGATTAAAGGCCATCATCAGATGGGCACTTGCCTAAAAGCCCTACTGCTGTACTCCCCTAGAGCTAAGCCTCTAAGGCAGGATTCCAGGACTGAGAGCTCAGAGCAGCAGATCCACTGCTGCACTGTGTAAGGCAAATTCCTGGTTTTACAGGGAGATAGCCATGTCAGAGCTTTCATGCTGTGACCAACAGACTAGAGAGCTCAAGAGGTGAGCGATTCCCAGCTTTTAATCCTAGAGGTATTGGCACAATGAATGAAGATCCTTAGTGTAAGGAAAGGTATTCTTTTACCAGAAATAAAATAACTTATATATTCAAGATTTGATAGAGACATCAGATCATAAAAGCAAGTTCAGAACTGAAGCAAACGTGTATTTTTTCAGACTTAGTAATTTTCTTTTTCATAAAAAAAAAATATATATATGTTATGTATATTATGTTATGCATATGTTATACATATATATTATGTTTCAATATTCCTGAAATAACAGCAAAATGATATTCAGGATAAGCATCTAGGAAGATAATTTTTATGCTGCCTCTATATGAATACCTTAGTTTAAACATTATGATATGTTTTGTGAAAAAAAATAGAGTATTTTTTTCAAAAAATGTGCTAAACACTTCTGCAGACAAAGGTTCTGCTGAAGCATCCAAGAACCACACAGCTCCTGAACAGGACAATAGCTAGTGATTTCTCATTGCCTACTGTACAAATGAGAGAAGCAAACTCAGCACACTACCAGTGATCATGACCATGCCCAGAGTATGCTCTTGAGGCAGCAATCAATCGCTTTTGTAGCAGTCTTTATATGAGGATTTAAAGGCATTTCACTTAGTGCTATACTTCCTAGTGACTCTTACTCCTGCTTCTCTGAAATTCTGTAACCACTTAATTTGTTCTAAGAAGAGAGCAACTAAGAGCAAGACATATAAAATTTTCATTATATGTGGTTGAAACTGTACCAAGACCCATTGAACTAGCACTTGTGAAATGTAGCAGCATGTGCCAGCACGTGCAGTGTAGCAGCAGTCTAAAACTGGAGCGGAGCAATAACTCACCCTCTGCAGTTACTGGTTCGGATTTGCGAGACCTCACCGTAACAGAGGCAGCTTTGGACAGATCAGTTCCAGTCCTCCAGACACGGACCTCAACATAGCCAGCACTCTCATCAACGTAGTATTCATCATTTCCAAAGTAGAATGCTGGTTCTGGTGAAAGAAGAATAACATCCATAAACACTTCTTTACCTTACATTGAAGTTAATAGAGAATGCTTTGCTCATCTCAATAAGTGAAATAAAGCTTATTTTTTTAAGGGCTAGAATTCTTCTAGCTATTTTTGGCTTATTTTCAAGTATTGGTTTGTATGGTTTTAGTAGCAACTTTTGTATCACCACTGTGCTCTTTTTCTTGCCTCCTACTTTTTCAACTTTTTGTGTCAGCATATATGAATCTGTGTACAAAACCAAATGTGGTATCTCATTAAACTTGTTTTAGTTGAGTCCTGCACATAAGCCAGGAAATTCCTTGCATTTTTCACTTTGTTGCAAATATACGAAGGTGAGTACAGATAATGAAACTTTCACTTGAATGTTCTCACAGATTGCTGTTGCTAAAACCAGGCTGGAACATGACATGCAACTGGAACTACTCTTGGTAACATTTTCCAGCTAACTAAAGGGGCAAATACTTAATTTTAGTTCTCCCACACCTAGCATTTAAAACAAAATCAATCTTATTTCATGTAAATTGAAATTTGAACAGTCTTTATCTTAATACTGAAGTTCCACAGCTCATAAGATAGAAAAGCAAAAAGCAAAGGAGATTAAGAGCTATTCCACTTAACAGACACATTGTTTAACTTCGTTTTTTCCTCCCTTTTCCAGTTGTCCTACCCACAGTAATTTCACAAAGCAAACAGCCTTGAAAACATATCCCAGCTTAATCCTGGATGTATATCATCTCCCTTTTTCTATCCTTTCCATTCCTGTTTCAAACATGCAAGATTATCATGCACAGCCAGTGCCTCAGCTTTCCCACTGCACAGCAGAAATCATCTCTACCTCAAGCATAGGAAGACCTACCCAAGTTCTCATGCTTCATCACAATTTTCTTATGGTGTCTTGTGAGAATTTATTAGAATCATGAGGCTACAGTATCACAAATGCATTTGAAATACCGTGCAGCATACAGCCAACTTGAATTCAGTTGACAAAGATGACAGCAATTGCTCAGGGCTCTATGAGCAGCACTGTGTGTACTTCCCCTTCACCAACCATAGGAAAAAAGCAAAAAATTCAAAGACAATTACTGGAAAAGGTTATGGCTCTACAGAGCTATGCCTTGCTTACAGAAAATGTACAACTTACTCAAAGGAGGAATCATAAATACTTATTAATGGTAATTGAAAGTTGGGACCATCACTTCCATAAGTCAGATTTTTTAAGATTATATGTTGGATGCAAAAGCTATGACTTCTATTACACGGAATAAATGTTTTGGAATTGAAGAATCACCACAGTGTATGCAACCATCTCCTCTGGTCGATTGCTGAACAATGTAAAATAACAACTTAATTAAAACTAACCAGAAATAATATAAAATTTTACCACGCCAAAATTTAATCTGAGAAAGCAGCAGTTAGTATTTTGGAACTGTATTCAAGAGTGAAATTGCAAGTTTTGGAGAAAAGAATTTTCTCTTCTGAATTCAAGACTTTCCTGTATTTCACAACTAATAAAGTTAAAAAAACCCCAAACCAAAACAAAAAAAAACCAAAACAGAACCACCTCCCCCGCCCAAAACAAAACGAAAACCACAAAAAACCCAAACAAAAAATGAACTCCTTGAATATTACTCATCAATTGAAAACCTACAGCTGCCTCCCTACTTATCCGCTAAAACTGAAATCTTGCAATAAATTGATGGAGCTGAATGTATTTATTGAAAAACAGTGCAGATTCATAGACTTGTTTGAGCATTATTGAAGCCATCAACCTTTGCAGGATGAAAGACAAACTTGGAAGAAGTCTAACTTTGGAATATGAAAACATTGTCAGTTCCAATTTATTTTTTTATTTATTTATAATTCAAGAGTATGTGTATTTAAACATGTGTGTATTTGTGCGCACAAACAGGCATGCATCAATCTTACCTAATTTGCCCATATAGGCTGGCTTGTTTTTGTACTTGGAACTGTGAAGCTCTTATCTGAAACATTTTTAATGGGTGAACAGGATACACCCTCTGTACCTTTTGTGTAACTACTATTAACTTTGATGAGAGATCTACTTACAGGGATACTGAAGCACTGGATATTAGATCTGCAAAACAATGTTGTCATTTCAGACATTAAATATTCTTCTAAATTCCTAAGATGGATAAAGACTTCCCCAGCCTCCAGACAACAAAAATACAGAATGCCTACTAAGACCAAATCATTATTAATGTGCCAATAGTTAGATAAGAGCAGTTAAAATAATATTAATTCTGATACATGTCATTTCCTGAACAGGTATGCTTAGAGCTCAGCAGCTCAGCACACTTTCCCAAGCCTAATCTTGTTCTTATGTCCCAACGGTTCCAGAACTTGATCTGGACTTGGCTGCACCTCATTTTAAGCACTTTAGTGAGAGGTACTCACATATAGCCTGCTTGCTCTCAGTTTGCAAGGACAAAGATAGACAATTTCAGGTTTCCCAGCACAATGAACATGCAGGAGGACAGGTGGAATGGCTCACTCACTTTCCTCAGAAAAATCTGAGGAAGTGTGGAAGCATTCCCTTCTACTTACTGGCTACACAGAGAACTTAGATGATCTGCCTTAAACTAGATGGAAAGCATAAAATAAAATATTGTTTGTTTCTTACAGCATTATCCTAACACTTGCTTTATTGCTGCTGAAGAAGAATCCTCACATACTATTCAATCCTGTAGTCACAGCCAAACAAAAAAAATCTAAATCCTCAGCTAGCTTGCCTTGTATTTCAGAGTGAGTTTTTCACACTTTTTGAGGTATGTATGTTCAATGAAAGACACATTCTGCATGGTTACCCATCCTAGGAAACAAATCCTTACAAATGTTTTCTAAATTCATTTCCTGTAAGCTGTGTTAGTAGCTCCCCAGGGGAAGTAGCAAAGCCAAGCTCCTAACAGGGAAAGCATTGTCTATCTCAGGTCATGTCTGGAAAACACTCTGCTCAATGACTGCAGGCTCACTTACAGCAGACCTTTAATCTAGTAATCACTCTGAAGAGAGACTACTGCAAATTTAATGGTTCTTCTTAGAGAAATAAGAGGAAGTTTTTGTTCAGACCCACAGATTTCACTGGCATGAAGTTACAATAATCAGAGGAGAAAGGTTAGGAGCTTTAGTCCCAGGTTTCTTGGCACAGAAATGAAAACTTTGCCTTGTCCTTGTACTTACAGAGTCAGGCATATCTCAACGACAGCACTAGTCAGTCATCAAGAAGGAAAACAAACACACTTCTCATCTTGTTAGGAACACGTCTAACTTTGAAGGTACATCGTCAAATCAGTGTGATAGCACACAAATGTTTATTTCAAAAGAGGCTTTACCTTTTAAAATTATATCCTAATAAAGTGCATGAGGGAGACACTGCAAAAGAGTAGGTTGTTTATAAAAATCCTGTTGGCAGGATATTTAGGACAAACACAAAAGAACAAAGACAAAAGTCTTTTGTGCTGACACCTTGGTAAGGCTTAAAATGAAAGTGAATTTCACACACACACACACACACACACACACATATATATACACTCTCAGGAGGAAAAAAATAATAGAAGAAAACAGACATGGCATTTTGACATATTCAGATCCTGGAACCAGGAGGAGCAGTCTTTACAAATGAATTTATGGCTCATCTTTTCTAGGGTTAAGACTATTTATTCCTAAAAGCTTTTGCCTTCCTTCTTTCCATGAACAGTACAAACAAGGCTGTGAACATGATGAATTGCCAGAGCTAGCAGAAGTCTGTTGTGCTAATGCAGAAGGTGCAAACCAGTGCTTTGCAACCTTATGAGCCTGCTCTGGTACAGTCTGGACATGCTAGGGCCATGCTGAATCAGATGTAAGGAGCCTTGGTGGCTGGCACAGCTAATTAACTTGGACACAAAACCAGACAAACATGGCCAGGTTTGGCAGGACCTGATCTGGCTCATACTCAGGCAACGTATACATCCCTACACAATGTCTACTTGCATTTCAGGATCAAAGCTGGCCTTAAAGGACTGATCTGATGACAATCTGATCTGTAACATAACAGATTCCAGTGTTATAAACGTGAAGTGTGTGAGTTGTAGGTAGACCAGTTAAGAATGAGAGTTCCATTAAATATAAGAAGGCATGATCATCTACTGTTTAATAGCAGTAAAGGTCAACTCCTGAAATCTTTCTTATATATGCGTGCTAATAGCACCAAAAGAAAAGCCCAGAGAAACCATCCATTACAAAAACTTTATACTAAGACAATATCAAAGAAGACTTTAAAATTTGAAACTAGGTAGCACCATTCTGCAGCTATTTACACACACTTGAAACTATGCAAGCGACTGAGCTTGCATTTAGCACAATGAATTTAATTTGCCAAGTCATTTATTTTCACTGAATGCTGTAGAAGCAGGGGTCAAGATTACAAAGCTCAGTTCTGTAGCAGGTACCTATTGTGCAAATGCCAATAGCTTTTTATTTGATGTGGTCAAAACATTGCTTTTCAAATTAATATGTTGCAATCTTAACAGCTTTCATCTTCTTAGCAGTGTTGTCATAACTTCTGCAATCAAAAAGTAAATTCCTCTCAGAATCAAAATTGTTAGTTTCAGCCAAATCGCCACAAACATTATCTTAAGAAAATAATGTCTGCTTTTCCATTTGTCTCAGCAGATCATTTATTTCAATTTACTTTAAAAGGTTTCTTAAAACAATTCTGCAAACACTGTAACAGGTAATAGGACAGACTCAGATTAAGGCAATCTTTACCAAACACACTTTGATTTGGTAAGGAAATTGCAGTTTCTTTTTTAACCCACAATGGCAGTGCCGTACATTGATTAGACTGGTTCATCACTTGATTACTCTCATTTTATTCAGCTTAACCTAGTAACTTCAGTAGAATAATATGGTGTGAAGCAGCAACTGCTATGAACAACATTATATATTAATTAATATATAATTAATTAATTTATGACACACACTAATTTAGTGTAACACTTTACATTTTAACTCACCCTTTATGTTACTGCATCCATGCTTCAGTTTCTCCAGACACAGTACTACCACAAGCAGCACCTGCCTGGCGGGTTTGCAGTCCATATCTAAACTCTCTGCTACATCAATAAGCAAAACTCAGATGTGAGCAAAGTAGCATGCTAAAGGAAGCAGACTACAGCTCCATCTGCAAGAGTGAGGATGGCAGTGAGATGGCTACAGTGATACTCCATCTCTGATCACCTGTACTTTCCTTCTTGACAGCCTACAGCATTTTTTGTAGCCTGGAGAACAGAGATAATTCTGATTTTGTTTAATGTCAGGCTGCTGGTCATAAATGGTGTAGTAACAGCTCGATGAGCTACAGAGTATTCCTGAACAATGGAGAATAAAGACAATTGAGTGTATGAGGACAAGCTGTAGCTCAACTCATTGACGATGTGTGCCTTTAAAGTGAAAATGAGTTTTTCAACAATCAATTATAATGTACAAGATAGTAAAGTGCAGTCTTAAATTGTTTCCCAGCTACAAATGGCATGTTATTAGAAAGGCTAATGTGTGCAGTTCACTCTAATATGAGACCTTCCCTTGAAACAACTAATTTACCTCTGTTGGTTTGCTAAGAAACATTGCTACCTTTCCAAAACACTAAATTCATGTATTGGTGAACTAGCATATACATGAAAATATTTATTAGTAGGGTAGTATTCTTACGATTCTTCCACACACCTTCAGAGTATAACCTACAGATCTTGGTATCACTGAAACTATTACACGTGTTGGAATTTTCCTATGTTCAGTCTGAGGACAGGGCCAAAAGATTTTTCCTGCTGTACACATTAAGCTCCAATCTCTTGCCTAAACCATTCCATAATGCAGGTAATTGCCTCATTTGCCAATGGAAATACAAATATAAAGACTTACAGATGAAGAAACAGACACTGGAACCTGGAGACACACCCAGGTATCATATTGCCTGCAGCAACCATCTGAATTTCACATTCACACTGTTTTCTACTGGCTATACCTCCCACAGAGCATGAAACCAACTCAGAGTCTTCTAGATGCTCTGTTTTTAAGATGAATTAGATTACTTTTATATAACAGGCCTGGGAAATGGGATCAGTAACAAATTCTCAACAAACTGATGAAACAGAGGCAGATAGATAAATGGGAAGGGTTGGCAGCAGCATTTAAGTATACCACACACAAGGTTTTTCATAAGGAGGCCAAGCTTGAAGGTGCTTACAGTCAGTGATTCACACATCAGGTAAAAAATGAGGGCTACAAACAGAAATAGTATGAGAAGTTCAGCAGCATTTTAGAAATAAGGCTAGGTAAAGATATAGTATGTAGCCATTTCTGGCTGATCCGACTTCAGATTTTTGCACTTTTTCTATTCAGTCACAATGCTAGTTGCGCTGAGTTTGCTTAACCAGTGGAAAAAATTTCTTATTGGCTTTTCTGCCCACATACAATCAGAACATATTTAGCTCGCCAAGGCTGTAGAAGAAAAGTATGACAGAGATCCCTTTACCAGAGCTACTGTTAAGGATGGGACTTTGCAGAGAAGACAGAGCAGAAGTGCAAACAGAGCAACAGCCAGACTTACCAGACCACAAAGGCAGAGCTCTAACAAAAGAAAATATGCACTACTGTATGTTAAAACTTCTTGAATTCTGTCCCTTGGACTTTTGATCACATTTGTGTGTGAGACAAAAGAGTGTCGTGACAGTGAAGTGAGATAGTAACTGAGTTAATATTTTGAGGATTTACAAGTTCAAAAGGAGAATCCATGGAAGTAAAGCCCAATGGGCTACAATAGCTACAGTATCTTTAGGGTCTTCAAAGACTATTAGCAAACCAGCAAAGTCTCTGTATGAGAAGATTCAGAATAAGGAAGATGATTGAAGAAGCCTTAGAAAACTGAATGCACCAAGAGATCCTACTCAACTTGATTATCCAAATCTTAAACATACAAAGCACTCACTTGGTCACTAAATTCACTCCCTACAACCATATCCAACACTGAACAAATGATTAACTTAGAATGGTTTGCTAGGCATTCATTACATTTCTAAACAGTGTATAATAAGTGCAAGATCTACAGTACAAAGATCAATGCCACCAAAATACAAGACACAAGAGAGAAAGCAGTTCAATGTACTCTCCAGTGAATTGTAATAAACCAATAATACGTTAGGGATGCAATATAAGTTCACACAAGAATACCACTTCATTAAACTCATTCTAAATTTAACAGAAGGTATAATTTTTTAATCTCGTGCATTTTGGTTTTTGGCTATTCTGCGTGCTTTGTGTACAAAACTAAAAGTTTTCTGTATTTCAACACTCTCGTTGAACTATTACTGCAATTCACACAGAAGTACAATACTGCTTGTGTAAGCAACCCATTTAAAACATGCAGCAATGAAGGCTGAAGAGCTCTGTGCTCCACCAGCTGCATTCCAAAGAGCCATCTGAGGTAGATGTGACAAAGTACTGCCTGGAGGTCATGTTCTGCCCTCCTCACCTATCAAAGGAGCCCAGACCATAAGGCTGGACTGTATTTCTAGTTAATAAGCAGATAAATAAAGATGAGATTAATCCAACATCTGTAGTTCACACACGCACATATATACACACACTCTAATAAAATGGGTCATACATACACAATAAACTGTAAGCAACAAATAATGCTAAGAAAGCAAATCATAAATGTTCCTACTGCAAGGTATGACATTAATTTATTTCTGTGATAGGCAGCAAACAGGCACTTTCTGAAATCTTTAAGGCTATCATCATAGATTGAACATTTTTCACTCTGTTGAACTGGTGATAATAAGAAGCTATTAGTAAAGAAAACTGGGAGTATAATGCATGTCATAAGCTGGCTGTCATCCACTTTTTCCCTTGATTAGTTGCCAAACTGGCCACCTGCCACCAACTGGGGAAAGGGGAGGGGTCATATTGAGATTTTACTTAATGGGAGGACAAAAGATGTTAAAAGCTACACAGAAGTGCCAGAGGCATCAGACTCACAAGCACTGTAAAAACATAAAAGGGAGAAAGTAATCAGAGATGGATGTAGACAGGAAAAAAGAACTAGTTCACTATTTTAGGCATCTCCAGAGAGTGGTGATGGATAGTTGGCCAAATCCTGACTCCAGTCCATAACAGAACAATGGGCATGCTCTGCCTGTAGTGTTCAGATTGTAATAAAAATTGGACAAATAGACTAGCAGATGTTAACTACCAAGATTAATCAACCACCTGTTCAGTTTAAGGTCTGACAGACCTACTGGCAAAGAGAAAAAGGCACATTTGACTGCCCGCCTTGGAGACCAATGGAAATAAGGAGATGCCAACTAGCCTTGTGAGATAAGGACGTTCCTCTGATAAACTATGTTACTAATAAAACACTTACTTATCACAAGCTGAAAAATTGACTCAGTACACACACTGAGAGTTAGTTCATACTGCCTGCTTTCTAGAAGCCAATGCAAAGCATGCATTTCTAGTGTAACATTGCAGTGCTGACTTTTCAGGCTATTGATAGTAAATATCAATATGTACTTTACTACTCCAAGGAAGCTGGACAAGGAAGCTGGGTACCAATTTCCAGAACATGGTCTAAGGATTTTCAAAATTTAATTAAGTGCATGGAAAGTGACAGCGAGTGTTTTAAAGAAATCTCCATAAGACTGAATAATTAATCTATTCTCTTTGAGCTCAACATTTCCTTTCTGCATTAGGATACCATCATCCAGTTTACTCATCTGTAAAATATTCCCAGACAGTGCTATCCTCTGTCATGTGGATGGTATGAGTGATTGATTCTGTTGATCAGGTGTAGAGATAATGGTCAGCAAATCTCCAACACAAACCTGAGTCCTTTGCTTTCCCAGCCTTGATGCAGAAATGTCAAAAAGATGTGTGAGCAGCTTCTTGCCCATCTAATGTGAATGAAGTGGAAGAAATGTATTTAATGTACTTCCTGCTGTGAACAGCATGAGGCTTCAACAATTCCACTAAGGCAGGATGACTGTTTGTCAGCCTGGCTGTAAGGCTGCGTGCTCTCACGGCAACACTAAATACAGTAGCATGGAATTAAAATCACATGGGGAGACAGCCACTTACAAAAAACTTGCAGCACACAAAATAATTGTAAGCATTTTCCCCTTAGGTGCAAACTTCCAGATCTGCATTCACCACACCTCTTCAGGTTTCCAAATGTGATTACAAACTGAGTTTTAAATTTGCCCACAACAAAAACCAAGTAAGTAAAAAAGAGTCTACATTAGCACAGCAGTCTAAGTACTGGGACCATGAAAAAGCAGAGCTTTGACTCAAGGCTTGTTAAAGCATTTTGTGTAAGACTTACTGCATATAATACAGTAACATTGTTAGTGCTGGAACCAAATTACAGGCTCTTCATTTCCAGATGAATACTAACAAAAGAGTTAGAGCTCATTTTTTCTCACTGTATGAAATTATTTCAGAGTCACTGCTTCAGCTAGAAGAACAGAGAGCACTTCCAGGCTGATCTAGTTTAGTTGCTAAGTGCTTGAGGATTAAGGCATTTCCATGGAAGAATAGGGTCTGAGTGTTTGTGTGAGTCTTAAGACTGAATTTCAGGATTCCTCTGTCCAAGGGGAGTGAAAAGTGCACATTAACCTCCTCTTCCTTTTCCTAGATGAATAATATTTATCTATTGTCCTGGGGTGACTTTATGATACTGGTCCTCTTCCTTTTCCTAGATGAATAATATTTATCTATTGTCCTGGGGTGACTTTATGATACTGGTCCTCTTCCTTTTCCTAGATGAATAATATTTATCTATTGTCCTGGGGTGACTTTATGATACTGGTATCCCCAATCGTCTGGTTTATGTTATATATTAAATTCTGCACCTTTAAGACTGGCTTTGAGAGCAAGAGAGGGGGAAGAAGAAGCGCGCAGTTTGTGTTAAGGAAAAACATCACTCCCACACATCCCGCTCCTGGACTGTGGTGTCTGCAGCACGGACAGACAGTGGGACAGAGCTTCTCTCTGGCTTTTAGTTAGTTCTAGCTAGCTGAGGCAGAGGAGTTCCCTGGACCTTTGTTTGTTTTTTTTCCCAATTTTCTTGGATCTGTGCAAGCCTGCTCTGGACTGAACACCCAGCCAAACTCCGGGAGCTCACGCCTGTGGCCCACCGGGGCCTGGGCCTCGGCACTTTCCAGCGCCGGAGGGACTGATAAGAACCTGAGCGAGCCGAGCTACACCACATGAAAAGGACTTTTTTCTTCCTAGATTTGCCATTCCATCGAACAGCAAGAGGTTTTATTATTTAATATTACTCAATTTCTGTTAAATAAACAGCTTTTTCCACTTCTCTCCAAGGAATTTTTTTTTTTTTCTTTTCCCGGACCAGTTGGTGGGGAGGGGCATTTCCCTGGGGAAATCCCCATTTGGAATTTTCCTTCCTAATTTGCCCTAAACTAAGACATCTATTAAGTAAGGTGCCTCCTTCAAATGACCTTTATGCTGAACTCTGTGCTCTCCATGCAGTACAGGTATGTCCTTCATGCCCAGTAGTGCTTACACTTTTGTAATTGCAAACTATATTTCAGTGGTGGGGTTTAGATCTACTGTCATAAACCAATGAATCAATGTATTCAGATGCACCAGGTACCCCTGGTGATTGAGCTCAACAATTTAGGTACTTGTCCTAGGATGGAATGTTTCCTGGGAGTACATCTCTTTTCATTAACTATAGAAGAATTCTGTAACAGACTATTTGAATCGGATGTCTAAAGTTTTAGAGGCTAATGCCAAGTGAGATTAGTGCCACCCCAGAAGTGAATGATTTACATAGATCTTTTCCCTATGCATGCTTTTCTGCCATGGTTCACAGTTAGTAACCATCACATCTGACTCAAACAAACCATTTTTGTGCCTTAACTGTAGTGGCATGTGTAACTTGAAATCCAAGATTTCCATGTGATGTTTTTTCTGCTGCTGACTTCATTAACTTAATCCTTTTATTTTTTTCTATCTAACTTTAGTACCTATCAGGAAAAGTCCCTTCCAAATTAGGAAATGTCCCAATAGCAGCACAAATTTGAAAACCATCATTCACAATATGTAAATATACCAGTGCATATTCTACATGCTACAATTTTTTTTTCCAGATTTTGCTTTGGCAACACAGCACAACTGTATAATCCCCAATTAAACTTTCCAGTTGTCTGGAATTTAGTGAATACATTGTAGTTCACTAGAGCACACCTCTTACTTTTTTTATTGCCATGATTATATAGCAACTACGACATTTTAGTTAGACCCTAAGGAGAAATAAAAGACTGGATGGCAGGTGCTGAAGGTGAGTGTTAACTAATTAATTCACATTGAATGCCAAAGGAGATAAGGCAATGTTGGTAGTGCTGACTTGAGTTCCATAGGAAAGATCTCATGTAGTATTATTAAACTTTGACCTTTGCTATTTCTATTGTTTGGCCTGAAGGAGTCAATGCATAATGTTAATTCGCTCACATTACTCAGAGATACCACTTAATGACACACTGTGACATTTGTCCAAAGCAACTCTGTTAAGTAGAAGACGAATATAAACAAACAGAAATATATATCAGTAGATGTGAAGTAGAGACAAAAGTGGACCACAGAATTTAGCATTACAGCATTACTACAGCTGATAGGCTATTATATATGTGCTAAATCTTCTACTGACCTCTTAGACATCTGAATTAAATCTTACTGTTAAAAGCTAAAGAAAATTCTTTTTTTTTTTTCCACATACCACACTGGTTTAACTTAGTAAAATGAATTTACTAATAATAATTAATAACCAATGCTGCTTAAAATCCTCCGCTTATTTATGCAGAATTTCAGTCATGACTGCCGGGGTGCTAAATTGCTCACATCTTACATAAATATGTGCTTGTATATATATATTTTTAAGTGTGTGTGAATACATAAATATGCAAAGTGTAATCTATAATTTATCTACTCTGTAGTCTGTACTTTGTTTTTTATAGAAAAGGCAGTGCAACAGATGTCAGATGAAACAAAATACAGACTTTTCATTCTTTATATTTTTATGCAAACTAAAAAGAATGTGGTAGGAAATTTTATTGGTAAGCGAATTGTTGTTAAGTTTTTGCATGTGCTGGAATTCTTTGTGGGAGTTCTTTCACTGATACGGAAAGCTAAAAAGGAGTTCTGTCACATCATTCCAAATACCACATATCAACAATTTGGGTGTAAAAAGAAAAGTGACTGTTTGCAAAAAAGACTTCCAAATCTTTCCTTCAAAGACACCTTATCTTTCAATATCCCAAATATTCTTTACTCCTACCAACATATATATGTCAGTTGCTACATAATGAAAACGTTCTATTCTAATTTCCCAAACACTTCCCCTGCTTTTTTAATTAATAGTATAAGATTATTCTTTGTTAAATTAATTTGTGTAGAAAAGTTTGTAGCTCTGAGGCAACTTGTGCTCATAAATGCAGAAACTTAAAACTGAACAGTGGTACACAAATTAATTACTTCTGCTTTCTAATGGCAGTGTTAAAAGAGATTTCTCATTTGCTTCCCTAATATTTTGTGTGGGTTTCATAAAATATTAAGTTTTATACTCTCTTGTGACTGGGAGCAACTGAGATTCCCACTGAAGTCAGATGGTCTAATTTCAGCTCATTTCTGATGTTAACTAGTATCTTGGAGAATCATTCTCTCCATCCCAAACTCTCCATATATATTTTAAGCAGTCAGAACACTTCCAATTTTTGAAGAATCAGCTTCTGCATGAATACATAGTTTTAATAGCTGCTCTCAAAATATTCTATACTCTGCTATGTACAAACTTTAAAGTTCATGAATTCATAAAATTTATTCATACAAATCAAACTGTTGTAGAAGCTCCTAAATGAAAATTTGTGTTTGCTATAATATCAGAGTCAGATAAAGATTTTGGCTTGCATTCAGTATCAGATCTCTTACTTTACAAGACATCTTTTTTCAACCTGTTGTAGTCATTAATGCTATATGATTACCCAAATGCTGCACAGAGAAAACAAAGTCACCTCTGTCACAGGATTACAGGTGAGAAATTCCAGGCAGACTGAGTATTTATGAGGCAATTAGATGGGTGTGGACTTCCTGCCTTTAAGAGCTGCCTTTTGTATCCTTACCTAGAGAGAAATCACTGTGCTGATAATAATGGTCTGTTTTGGCATCAGACTTTCAAAGAGTACTGTATTCTCTAATTCCTCCCTTTAGTCTTTAAGAAATATGATGGTGTCACAACAGATGGTTCATGGCCTCACAGAGAGGACTTAAACAGCTTATCAGTAGTCCTATCACAGAATTTGCATTTGAGATGTCAGTCTCCAAACTCCACGCATAAATGAGGGAAATTGTACCAGGAAGCTTTCATGCTACTTCTGCTAGAAAAAGAGTTGTCACACCAATGCTGAGACATTAAAGGAGAGGCTTGAGGCAGCAATAATACATGTATTTTTGAAAGCAGTTGGCGATACTGTGTGCAGATTCTACTCTACCCCTTTTTCTAATCACCACCAGAAGTGCCCCTTTCAAAGCAATGCTGAAAACTTAAAGCTATTAACCAGTTGAACAAATTACATAATTCGGTCAGTATTTCCTTACTGAGGCAATTTCTAAAGTAACATTACTCTTATTTGAATATTTGCTTTATTAAAAAGACAAGGAGAGTACAAATGGACACTTCTGCACAGAAATTCAAATGCATCAAATCAGAAGAAATATGCCTCTTGGGATCTGCCAGACAGCTTCTGCCCCCTCAGGGCCACCGATAGGGCCCTCTGCAGCATGACCAAATGGGCCCAAAGGCTTTGTGAACACAGAATCACAGAAACAAGGCTGCCCATGCAAGGTGACATCTTGGATTAGGTCTGTTACAGTGTCAGAAGAGAAAGGTGTAGCTCCTTGCTCTGAATCACTGCTCACGTGATTTTCTCAAACAATGAAATAGCAATACTAAATACTTTCAAAAACCCACATAGGTTTCCAATAGTATTTTCTTATCTCAAGATGGAAGCAGCATGTGTTTTAACCAGCAGGAAGAAAATCAAAACCCTTTTTCTACATGCTGATTTGATTGTGATGTTATTTGTAGTTTCTATCCTGCATTGGAAATATCACTTCAATTGTATGATGTCTTACCATCATCCTTATCAGGTACAATGGTAACGCGAGTACTTGGGAATTCTGTGCCAATTCTTCCACCCATGGGCATGCTCAGCAAAACATCAAAGGTCTCAGCCTCTTCATACAAGGAATCATCGATGATGACGATCCGACACATTTTTTCTCGTTCGTCTTTGTCAAAACGTAGAATGCTGATGTGATCCTCTGGCCTGGATATGTAGTCAGAGTAGGAAAGCACAGAGGTTGGGGCAGTGCCAGAGGCTGTTCCTGTGGCATAAAAGGAAAACAGTCACTATACATGCCATGGTTATGATAGTCTCCTCATAGAGGTGGTATTTTATTTTCATTATCTTTTAATTTCTGTTTAATTTTTGGTGATAAGATGGGCTGTGGACAAGTTCCCAGGTCCATGGACTCGATTCCGAGGTCTGTACTACTTTTGTATACGATACAATGGAAAAGTGTGGTTCTTCAAATCATTTGCACCTTTTCAGTCAGAAGGAATTTTGCCTATCATAAGAGACACCGAGTGACAAAATAGCCCCTGTGAAGATTGCCAGTTAATTACCTTAGTACATTTGACCCATATTGAAGATACCAGTGGGCTAGAGCAGATAGAATTTCATGAAAGCAAATTATTGAGATTCTATAGGACTTTACACAAAATATTGCTTCAGCTTTCCAATAAAAAATAGTAATAAAACTACAGGTTTAGAAACCCCATGCCCTGCACATGTAAAATTAGTAAGAGACTGAAAGTCAGATGAAGGACAAATTAGACAGTTAAGGAATATCATTTTGTATAATTTTTTTCAAGATGAAAACAAGTGAAGGATAGTCAGGGCAATCACTGCAGTGCTTTCAGTTCCCATCATTTTCAGATATATGGGGCTGCATATAAAAATCTTGCAGAAATATGAAGAACACAGATCCTCTTCACCTCTCCGCGATTTTTAAACTGCATTCAGTAATACTCTTTGACAGATTGCAGAGATGAATACATTTCCAGTTGAGACTGAAGATATTTAGATGAAAAAGTAATTAACAGAATTATAAACTATTTTATCATAAAATAGATAGAATAAATATTTTTTAAATTTCTGTCTCTTTTCCAATTTTGCCTTTTTTGTTATTCTATAGTAGATTCTACTACCTTGTTGAGTGTAGCAGATGACCATCAGTTCCTGACTCACATCTCCACTTCTTCTGACTGGAATAAATAACTCACCAACATCTTCTTCAATAGTATAGGTGGACTGAGGAATAAAGACTGTTGATTCTGCAAAGAAAAGAACCTCATAAAGTCACCTGTACATAAGCTAAGAGCATTTTTGATAGTGCAACAAATAGCTTGCATGTATTGGCAACGCTACAAAATTATAAGTAAAACTTGGAGGGTGAGAGAAGTAGATTTTCTTAGTGTTTCAGAAATGAAAAAGAAAATCCCATCATTAGGTCTGAATTCACATGTCCTTATTAAGTGGTCTCTAATGTGACTGATTTGTTTATCTAGGATTAATGGTGCAAGCCAGTGTTTGGAGAATTTGTCCATAAAGTCTATATTTTTATTATTTCCATGGTATTTAATTATTAACTGTTAACTACAGAAGCATCAATAGCATAGCTCACACATAGGCTGTGGTTCACCAGGGCCGTTCTTTAACTTAAAAAATAAAATAACCAGGAAAATCACTTGGCATTGAGGAGCAAGGTTGAGCTCTTGGCATCTTACTCGGACTTGCACATTTGATTTGAGTTGGTTACTTGTCTGCACTCCTTTTTTACTAAAAGGAGACCCAGTCCATACAGCCAGTGAAGTCTGAGAAGCAATCTCACCCTAAAATGTATCATACAAAAGGATATCAGATCATTTTTCAGGAAAAAAACCCACTAGGATGCATTCTGAACTCCTTCATTATTTTATGCTCATATAATCAGATTGTGGGGTTTTATGCTGTTACTGGGATTCAGGATCAATTTCGTTGCTCTCTCAAAAACTCAAGAACAAAAGGTTGCTATACACATAATTATCAAGCACCTTTACAGTTTCATTAGTCACTACAACCCAAACAGAATATAATTCCATATAATATAAAATTAAGTGATATCAGCTGACTGAACAAAGTAAATTTTTCATCATTTCACAGTACTTTGGCAAACAGTGTTCTGAAAATTGTAAAGTGACTTCTTTGAAAACATGTTCCAGGTTTTATTTCTTCAGCTACTACTAGCATGACTTAAGGTCAAAAGCCTGCCTTAAAAATGCTGTAATTCAGGTTTGATAACATCTAGGCCACTCACTATTCTGGCAAGACAAAAATTCAACATGAAAAATATCAAAGTCCTATTTTTTTTTTTTTTTGTTTTAAAGTAAAGCAAATGGAAGTATTAAAAAAAAAATCCCATTTCATTACTTCTATTTCTCCCTTTAGAACTTAGTTGGCAAAATAAAAAACTCATACCTTCTAAAACATGCAGGAATCTGATTTATTCAGTTTCCTCTCTCTCTCTCCCATAATTATTCAACAAGGAGTAAAATGGCACTACAAAAGTTTAACAGACCTTATGAACAGCATAAAAGCTTGGAGGAGAATGAGCTACACCATCACAGCCAGTATGAAAAACCACATCCCTATGCAATTTATATTTGGGATAAAACATTAACTAATGTCCCATACCCCAAGAGGCTGGTACAGCTTTCTGAACAAACTCACAGTTTTGATCCTAAAGCTACACCATTCAAATCAATGATTTTTTCACTGGAAGCAGAATGAAACTTTTGATGGTTCCTATTCAGTGATCTTTGTAAACCCTGAGCTTCAAGAGACTGCTAACTGTAAACACAGTCCTTCCCCTCAAAGTTCTCCATCTAGTTTTCTTCTAGGTGTTCTTTGATTTGCAGCTGTGCATTTGATTTTGCCCTCTGCAACTTCACTTTATGTATGATTAATACAAATTTTCTGGGACTGCAAAAATTTTATCTTACTGAAAGAAATATAAAATACTGTTGTTGGCATAAAGAAGACTCAGCCAATTACTTTTAACTGTGCTATCTTACTGATCATAGAAAAGATGAGATTTAACACATTTTTAAGCAATTTCTGTGTCTCATACATGCTGCTATTCAAGTTAAGCACTATTTTTCTCAGTGATTAAAAATGGATGTGAGATAAGCTCTGGTTTAACCTGCATTTGTAACCAGGAACTAAGACACATCTCATAGTTTCCATGCCCAACACTCTTAAAAAGTTAATTAGGGAAGACTATATAGTTTAATTTGTAATGATCATCCAGCACTTAAAAGATTTCTTAAGGACAGTTCTGTGTGACTACAGCCCAAAGGTTCAAGCATCTGGATGCAGCTGAACAGATGTAAAGCAACCAGAGCATGCTCTACTTATTTTTAATTTTTTTTTTTTTAAATCAGCTTATTTCTTAATTTATATTTAATCATAATTTTATTTGTTCTTAACACAGTGTGCGCTACATTTGGTCTAATGAACTTCACAATTACTGAGCTTCTCAGGTTGATATCAAGGCCTTAAGAGATGCAAATAGTTTGCTCCAAGACCAAACCTGTTGTGATCAACCAGGATAGACTTTCCTATACCATCCTCTCCCACATGAATTACTGTGGCAGAGTAAATCAAATCATCCTCCAGCCTTCTCTTCAGACACATTCAGTCTGCAAACACATTTAATGGAAAACCTGTTATACCTAAAATGAAAAAAAACCAGAACCCCTAGAAATAACATATCATAAAAAATGCATGTATTTCCTAAAAACTTCATAAAAAATGCTACCTGAGTAAGCCCTTCACCATACAAAGTGATAGAAGACAAATGGCTACCTGATGCCCAAGACTCTTTTCAGAAATATTTTGAGGAGAGTTAACCTTTAGTATCCACTGTTACTCACAGCATTTGCCCTCCGGTTTATCTTTTGGTATATACACATACTGGCAGTACAGTTCTGGAAAGGTTCTCACCATCTCCTGGGTCAATAATTTCCACTGTGGATGCAGCAGGAAATTCCAGAATTGCCATGACGGGCTCAGAAAGAACAATTTGAAAGGACTCAGAATGCTCATGTTCACCGTCACTCAAAATCCGTACTCGCCACGTAGCTGAGGTTTGACCAGGATTAAACTGCACTTGCTTCTGGGCTTTTCCTCTGAAGTCTTTATCTTTCTTGGCAGTACCATCTCTGGTGCTAATACCTGTTAAAATCAGAAATTCAGGTCATTATAAACATCAATGGAAATTTTTCTCCCATTGTGTCATCTTTAAAAGATGTGTAGAAAAAATATACTTTTAACAAACTGAGAACATTCAAACTAAATCCATCACTCTTGATCAATTTTATTTTGCATGTCACACATAGAGGTGGAAAAACTCTACATTCTCTGGAGTTACATCAAGTTTCCATTTCCCCATAATTCGATTATGGATGTCAAAAAAGGACCATCAAAACAGACTTTCCTCTCTCCTTTTAGTCCTCTGGGCTCTCTTCTTTTCTAGAACATTTAAATAGCATCCTGCCTGAAATCCTAGAAGATTTTTATTTCTCTTAGAAAAAATAAAAACACCCCTGGAAATTTCAGACTTTAAAGGGAAAACTAAGGAAAACACAAAGACACAAAGGAAAATATACTGAATAAAAATGAAAGAAAATGCAAAACCTGAACCATTGCCCTTATTCCCATTGGAATAAGAATTTTTTAAAATTATTATCCTCTTATTTCATTGTTTGCATAACGACAATCATTAGGTTAAAATGAAGTTGAAGCTGCAGATCCATAGGAAAAAATTCAAACAGCTCAATCCAGAGAGATGGCACAGGTCTTTCAGCCTCATATTCAGACTGCTTTGAAAAAGGTTTTCACAGGCATTTTACTCCCAGTTTAAGGCTTTCTGAAAGACCCTCATGGAAATTAGGAAGTATTTGAGAACTGTCTCCAACTCCCAATGTGTTTGGCCTTGTTTAAATCCCACAGTACAACTGAAATCTCAATCTTTTCTCAGGTTTTCAGGAAAAAAAAAAACCCAACCTTTAAACTTCTCCTTTCTCTGTTTCTTCCAGCTGCATTGTTTGATGTATTGAAACACATGACCTTTCCCTACAAACCTTGGCTTTCTTTCTTCAGGCTCGTGCCTCGTCCTAAGTCATAGCCAATTTTATACAACTTATAAACCTTCAGCCCCTTTGGCACTGCAAGCAGACCAGAAAGGCCAGTAAGCATCTTGGCCAGTATGTTTTATGCTCTTTCCAATTCTGTAATTCCACTTGCAGGATTAAGGTAGTCAGAGGCAAGTTACTCAAGCTGGTTTTGCAGATTTTTCAGTCAGCTCAATACTGAAACTGACCTTGAATCCATAGGTAGAAAATGTTGTAAACACTCTATCTGAAGGATCAGAAATCACATCAGTACCTGTTATTCAGTACTAGTAATCAATTTAAACCACACATGCTTAACTATGTATTTATCTCTTCCATTCTTTTTCTTTCATCAAAAGAAATAAAGTTGGTTCATTGTTCAAAACAGTCTTTTAAGTAAGATCATGTTGGTTAAGGTCTACATCTCCTAAATCTCATGCCAAAATAGGTGTCCCTACTGCATCTTGCTACCTGAAACTCAGATTTTTAAACAGAAAAAGCCCTAAACAGAACCTTGCCAGGAAAATGCTTACATATCTCTGAAGAAACAGCTTTAAAATGAGTTTTCTCTAAGCTCACCACAGGTTTCAATGTGAAATTGTACAAGGATAATGTTCCCTGATGGAAATGCATCAGAGGAGGAAACAGATCCAGAAGACAGAAACAGGTGTGAGTTTGCAGAACGTGATAACACAACCCTTTTTTCACCTTTTCCCTCCCCAAACACTGCAAACAGTTTTCAACACCTCCTGTATCAGAATCAGTTGACTGCCAACACTGAGTGAAGTAAACGAGCCTAATGCCCAATGCTGCTGGTCAGAGCAGCTCACAACAGCCTGCCTGGAAAATGATATATGTTTATTGTTGTCTCTTCCATTGCTACAACTGCATTTTTTCATTATAGGGAAAAGAAGATCTGGACAAGACCTGTATTCTCTGAAACAAATTAACAGTGGTATCAATCAAATCAAAGAAAGAAGGACCGTGTCTTGGGTTGTTTACTCAAAAATTAATTGCAGAAGACAAAAAAAACCCAAAAAATACTAAAGGGAAAATTTCATTATTTAACTAAAGAAATCATATACATAGAATATAAAAGACACACTCTTTAATAAATAATCGTATTCCTTTGAATATAGTTTGCTTATCATGAAACAGCAGTTATAGGACAGTTGTATTGATACATTATATCAGCTGGCTGGGAGGTGATTTATAGAAGCAACTGATAAGATTAGAATTGAACTTACTTATAAAAGAGGTATCTCCCAGGTAACCTCTCCGTTTAAGAACAACATCAAGATATTTGGAGTCTTCATTTACTAAGTAATACTCCTTTTCTAAAGAGATCCATGCCCAGTTTAGGCGAAAATGTTGATTCTTCAGCTTATTGCCTCCTGCAAAACAAAATTAAAAAGATGCAATCATAACTTTTAATTTCTGTTAAATTACTTTGTCTTTTGAATTTAATGCAACCTTGTATCCTGGGTAAGGTATGTATCTATCTGGACATCACAAGCCAAATGTTTTAAAGATTTAAAACAAGAAATTACAGGTAAAGAACTCAACCATAACACATTTGCTACACATAGGAGTAATTTTTTTTCTTAGATGCATACAAACATAGTGCACTAATTTTCTTATATCTTAAGAGAAAAAGATCAAGAATTAATAAAAGTGTATTTGGGATGCCTTCTGTATATCATCCTAATGGATGTGCTTTCTATTACTCTAGAATCCTGTAAGTTCTTTAGCAATAATCAATAATTCTTTAACTGCTCAGCTCACTGATGGGGGACGCTCACTTGGATACTGTCTTCTGGGAATGCTGGCCTGTGTGGGAGACTGTAGTCTGATTTCTTTCCCACAAGGTGCTGCTACAGAACAAGGTTTGCTCAGGTAACAGCTGTCTTAAATGTGCAAGAAATTTCCTTTAGAAATTAACTCTTCGGTACCCAAGCTGGTGATTGGAGGAAGTAATTCCTCTGAACAGAAGAGAGACATATCTAAGCATTTAAATTAATGAATGGCTTAATTACTGGAGGAAGAGACAAATGAAGGTGCCCCTTCTAGTTTCTTCCATTCTTGAAAAATGAGGCAGCCACTCACTGAAAGCAGTGCTTTCACTCTACCTCAAAGATAAGCCTCTATGTTTCTTTACTGACCTGCCTACTAGAAAAAAACCCAGGAACTATAGTTGTGCAATCTCACAGGGAGGCAAAGGTACTGTGTAAATGAAAGGAGGGAAATGGTTACTGGAGTGTCTCCCTGCACTCCTCACCCTGCTCCTTTCTGCTCTCTTGATCCCTATCTTTACTGACAAAGGGGAAGGCTCCAAACACACATATCAAAAACTAAAGAGCACCACAGGGAACCAGCAGCCATAGTGTTCCAGCAGCAGCTACAACAGCACCTGCATTAGGTTTGCCGTATGTGTTGCCTTCCCACTAATTTCTGGAGACAAATGTAACAGAATATGCCTTGCTCTCTAATCCCGTGAGAAAGCCATTCGTGTGCCACCCTTAAATGCATTGCCCAATTTGACAACAATTTAACAGAAGGATAAAAGTTTCTGACATATAAAAAGGATGGAAATTTAAAGTCTTTTAGAGGAGAGAGAACCTATTTGTACCATTAATGAGAAGAAATACTGCTGCATGAGCTTACTTCAAATGAGAATGTCAGATCTTTGAAACTGCCCAGGTAAAGGAAAATTTTCTAGCAGAGTGTATCCTTTTAAAAAAAAGATATTCTAACCAGAGGATAGAAAGCAAAAAATAATCCGGCATAATTTGTTCTTTTATCCAAAGAACTCAAGGTTAAATGTGCTGTGGACAAGGACACACAATCTACATCTTACATACAGGTCTCTTATGAATGAAATTTAGGAAGAAAAAAAGCACAAGAAAGACAATAAAAAAGATTTAGTATTGCCTTCATTCCACCTATTTCTTGCTTTCAGCTGTTTCTTTCTATTTTTTTTTCATAGGATTAAAAAAACCCCAACAACCAAACAAAAAAGTGTATTTCTTAAGGGGGTTACAGCAAGCCTCCATTTTTACAGACCTACTTCAGTCCCTGAAATATATACTGTTCACCATTTAGAATGTGCAATACTAAACCCATCAGCTTTAAAATTTTAAGAAAAGAATAAAGGTATTTTCAATCTTTGTGCCTTTACTTTGTGCTTTTTCTTCATGTTTAAAAGACGTTTTCTAATTTTTACAAGCCATTTCACAGTCCCATAGAATAAAACACAGACCTCTAACAAAAAGCAAGAAGCATATGATAGACCTTAATTTATTTCAGGTAGAAATCCTAAACTGTCTTAATACCCAAACCCAGGAAAGAGGCATTTTGTAAAGCTATGACTTGACTTAGGCATTTATTTTTGAATGAGATTAGCTTTGCCTTGAAATATGCAAAAATGCATACATTTTTCCTCTGCAGCTTTTAAAAATTCTTGTTGTGACCCTTTACATTGTAGACACTTTTATTACAGACATCTAATGCTGGGTAAAATGAATTCCTCTCTGCCTAATCCGGATGAAACTGCTATAACATAGTAGAGCCAAGCACCTCACAAACACATCGCCTGTGAAGAATATTAAGAGTGTAGCTTTTAGAAGTTATAAAAAGTCAGAAATAAACAGCACATGCCACTTTAATTTGGTTCACTATTAAAGTAAGCATCTGCCCTACAATAATATTTCTATCAGCAGATGGACTGTGCACTGCTTACAAGCTCTGCCCTTGGGCACAGTCAGACATTTAGCTGCTGGGCAAATCATTAAACTGCTATACCCCAGTGACAGTTTTGCTTTTATTGCTCTCCCAGACAAGTGCTGGCAGTACAAATACATCAGAAGTCCAGAGGGAAGCCATTACTTTTAAAACTACACAAATGGAAGGAGGGCAGTGTCAGAACAAGGAAAATCCAAAGGACTTGTGAGTCAACAAGACATGGCTGGCAAGATGATGCCAAAGCGAGGTTTGAAAACTTGTTTCCTGAATTTTGCCAGATATCAGATTGCAGCGGTGCTAAATCAGAAGCTAGACAGGAGGTGGTGCAGTGAGAGATTCATGAGAAATGAAGTGGCAAGAGTTGTGAGACACATTAGAAACTTTTTAAGAAACTGAAGGTAAGGATCAAAGTCAAAAAGCGACCTCATGACTGAGGCTTTTGAGGACAAAACCCTCTGAGAAGGTTTGCCAGTATATGACAAGGCAAAGATAGATATAACCTTTATATCTAGGTCTTTATAGAAATCCTGTCAGCAAATTGCTTGCCTGTCAGAAAACAATGATGCATTATTTTTGCATAGGTCATCAAACAAGAAATTCCTAAAAAGATCAAGTCATCTGGAAAAAACAGTTTCAATTACACAACATGAATAAAAGAGGATGGGGAGGAGGACTTGGTCAGTCGACTGCTTGAAAGGAAAATATTTAAATTAATATTCCCATTCAAGCATTCATCTTTCCAGCCATGCTGCTCAGATACCTCAAAGTTATAAATCCTCCATGAAAAAATACAGATTAGATTGACAGAATTTTCTATCATGGTGCAAAGAGCTCAGAGAAGGAGAAAATTGGTTCTGGTTTTCTACATAGATCACAGAGCTATATAAAGACAGTTTAAAAAATAATTCTAACATTAAATTGTGTATCTTGTGCACTTTTGACCTGAGGGGCCATAAAAAAATGGCCATTCTGTAAGGAAAGTCTGACTGTAGTTTTGCTGTCCCTAGGAGCTACCCCAGACCCCAATTCCTAAATGAAAGCATATAACTGCACCTCAGTATTCACTTATTGACACAACAGAAACTGATGCATCTTGATGCAGACATTGACTTCCCTGCTGAGTATCCATGGCATAAATCAGATGAATCAACAAGAGTGCCTACCCTGCATAACTGCAGCCAACACAGACTCACTGTGTGCACAAGGTATGTCTGTACAAACACAGCTATCTGGGACCTGGAGAGCTTCAAGGTACAATATATCAGCTCTCTTTAGTCATTAGCTAAAGTTGCTTAATGGGGAAAAAAAAACCAACCCAGAAACTCCTCCAGGACAAAGTACATACTTCAAAAACAAGAAAGAGTGGGAAAAAACAACCGGTAACTAAAGCACCAAGAAAAAAGCATTTCTTCAAAATTTTTACTAAAGATCTTTTCTCCTTCCTCTTCTTATTTTGTTTTCTAAACACCCTGCAAAAAGATGTTAATAAGGAGAATCAAAGCAAGTGTGATGTATTAACAATCTGCCTGCACTTCAGGGATCACTGTACAGCAATGCAATACTTGCTGACTTGTTTGCATGTCCGCATGTCTGCTGCACTCTTTCTTCCTTGGTTCTGAATATTTGGCCCTATCTGGTGCCTCATTCAGACAGGGCTATTTAAGCTGCCACTACCCTACCCTTCTTTTTGCAG
This sequence comes from Pseudopodoces humilis, assembly GCF_049639895.1. Classification (NCBI taxonomy): domain Eukaryota; kingdom Metazoa; phylum Chordata; class Aves; order Passeriformes; family Paridae; genus Pseudopodoces; species Pseudopodoces humilis. The sequence goes on from NC_142201.1 coordinate 64,168,475, forward strand.
TAGGGACATGAAGCACCTGAAAACAGGAACCCACATCTGAACTTGAATTTGAAGATACGGAGAGAGGGAAGAACAGGGAATTGTCTATTTTGAGACATCTGTTCCATATTTTAATCTTTGATTAGACTCTTTTGTGCCACGTCAGTTAATATGCACCAGGATGAAGTTACATCAGCAAGTGTATTAGAAGCAAAATCTGGTGTGAAATGCAGAAATTTTAGTCCCCAGCATCATGATTCCCTATTTAGCCATGAAGCTTCGTGTGAACCTCAACACTTTCCACTTCCACACACTATTTTTCTAGTCATTAATGGAAAGTATAAACCTATTTTTACCTGACTACAGAAGGTGATTCAGAATAAATATATAGACATTATATGCCCAGTTCAAGGCACATAGCTTCAACAACTCTGATTTACTGTACTGTGTAATGGTCCCAGGACATTTTAGCTTCAGGTTAGAAAGGCAAAGGTCTCAAGTAAATATTTTTTTTCTGCCAAACTATTAACCCTCCCCCACCCCCACTGGCCCCAGTAATAGAGTAGACAATAAATGTTTTGCTCTCAATGCATTAAGAGCATTGAGTCAATCATTGGACTAGATGGCCTGAAAATGTTCTTTCCAACCCAAACTGATCTATGATTCTATGATCAAATGCTATTCCTTCTTGCTATGACCATCAGCAAGGGAATATCCTGTAAAACTGACTTAATTTCATATGGAAATTGCAGAAGTGAATTGTGATGTCTTTACTTCCATTTACCTAAGTAAACCCAGCACATAACATATGGCTCTAGAAACTCTTGAATTGACTTTAACAATGCATAAGATATCCTAAGATTAGAAAAGCTTTAAAATGCTCCACCTTTATAAGTGTCTTTCAAGTATACTGAAATAGACCCCAATCACTAAAATAACTTACTGAACTCTGCACCCTCCTGCAGTCTATCTGCCACTGTAACTCAATATTTTTGCAGAACAGCCAAAACTAACCCCCTAAACCAGCCCCTAGTGATTAGGGACTAAAACAATGCTTTCTCTGAACTTCTCATGAGAAAACACACATGTCCCAGCATTACGGACTTAGCTTGCCTGGAGTGTAATTGCTGGTATCCAATGAACTGCAGACAGTTTCCGTCTTTCAGTAGTTTCTGTAACTCCTTTTTCTGTTTTATGTCTACCCCCAAGAAACAAACTGGAAGGGCCACATTTGCCAGGGCTCAGAATAAGCAAATGGCTGAAGTCATGTAGCAGAAAAAATATCTGAAGAATACCATGTAGCTGCTTTGTTACAAAAAGGAAGGGGAAGTGAGAGACAAGACATGAATGTCAAAGTTACCTAGTGTGTATTAAATTTGGATCCTTGTAAAATGTAACTAAGCATCACAAAGGATGTCTCCAGGTGCAGTCTGGAGATTCATGCTGGGTTAATTTAAGGAATTCACAATTTAAGTCTATATCCAGTTCTTCTGTAGATTAACTGGGTTCTGATTAAGAGATTAACCTGATTTTAATTAACAAAAACTGTGCAAGCAAATATGCACTGTCTCTTCAGCCAATTAATTTCATAGCTTTAAATTAATTTCAGTATAAATCAGCTCTGTAGAAATTAGTTCACTGAGTGCCAGGACACTGTCACTCTATCGGCTGTACCAAGAGACTATGAGTTTTCAAAGGAAAAGAGCAAAGTGGATAAAGAGCAACCCAATCTGAATCATCAAAAAAAGATGCTGGAGAACAGTGTGTGTTGGAAAGCCTTTATGCATATTAAGTACTTAGTTTGTGACTGATTTCTAGGGAATCCAAAAGATCCACTTGCTGGTTTTGGATTCTGTGCTGTAAGCAAAGGACCAGCTCTGCAGGATGACCACTGCTTCTGAGCAGAAAAGAACTCAGAGCAAATAAATTCAATACCTCCAGTGAAAAAAACATTCCTGGCCAAACACATTATGTTTTTGCTCAGGTTCCAGAGCACAGGAACATAATCAACTGGCTCCTGTTCCACAAAAGGTGAAGACCAGAGACCTGCCTTATAGATTCTTACAAGAGATCTTTCACAGACATAGGATTCATATCATTTATTGCTATCCTATAAAAGATGCATGTTTAATTAAAGTTAGCTGTCTAGGCACAAGAAATTGAAAGAACTACACCTTCAGGAACTGCAGGCACATCTTATCTGCGCAGCTGAATCACCTTCTGGAAAGATGTGATCCACTCCATTGAATGTAATGGGAGTGTGTTCAACGCACCGGTCTATACAGCTAACTAAAACCCAGTTAAGCCATCTTCTTGACACAGGAGGGTCCTGAGAAAACCCAAAGACACAACTGGTCCTGAACTGTAATATAGTAAACTTGGAAATTTAAACACTTTAAAAGTAATCTGTGGAATATTTAAGCATGGCAACAATAGGAATCTATTTTGTTTTTGAAGAACTGCTACTATAAAGTTATTTCCATGCTGTCATTTAACTAATTAGCATTCTGTGAAGTCACTAACTAACTTTGTGTGGGAAAATTAATTTAAATTGCCTTGTGAGCATTAACAGAGAAAACCCAAACATACCACTGTCATGTCTATCATTAAACAATGCCCACATTACCTAAAGCACAATACCTTTTTCCTAAAGATCCACACCCTGCACCTCCCTCTGAAGGAAAAAAACACCACCTGGATTAGTTAAGGCTTCATACATGCATGGCCTGCAGCAACAAGTAAATTTATTAGATCTCTGACAACACATTCTTAAAATAAACTTAATAGTTTTCAGTCTCTGCTTACTAATTTGTTTTGTGGCGCCAGACAACTCTCCCAAGAGACTCCAGCTGAATTGAAGCAAGGTTCATTTCCTCGGCTCACAGAATAACGGGCTTAGCTCAACCATCTTAGTCACTGTCACACAGGGGACTTTCTTTTCTGGTTTATACCTTTGAAGTACACATGTAGTAGTCCATAGGAAAGCTATTCTCATTTAAGGCCTACTCAGAGAAAGTGTTAAATTTGAGGGTCATGGTACATCCTAAGCCCCAGACAATTTATGAGTAGTAACAGAAAAGTGTACCGCAACCTCACAAATGCAAGACATCACAATAGAACAGGATTCAGGAGAAATATAATTACAATAAAAATATTATCTCACTACATATTGTACTATTTTAAGAAATTCCTCTATTCTGGGAAAAGAATAGACCAATTTCCCTTTCATTAGATTACATTTTCATTTAGAACCCACTACTGCAAACTCCTACATACGTGCCTAATATTTCAATGCTTGCAAGTTCATTTTTTTGCTTAAAACCAGGATGCATGAGGGGATATAATCCGAAACTGAGACCTCCAATTTTTTACTATGAATTTTAAATTGTTTTTTTCATGTCAAATTGGCAAACTTCTCTTGAAGAAGTAATTGAACTTTTCAACTTTTCTTTTTCTAGCTGTTGAACACTGTCTTTGCAGAAAATTCCTCTCCAGATCACAATCCAAAGTCATAAAGCTCAAATTTTACAGACTTAAGAGGAAAATGCATGCAAGAGGAATTAAAGTTGTTGGTATTATTTGCAAAACCTACTCTAAACAAGTTGGAATAGTGTTTCCATTTTATCAACTGGACTTGCTATAACTCACTGAGCATTGACACAAAAAACATTCTTTTAACTCTGTGTCAAAATGATTGAATTGTTTCTTTAATTAAGAATTTCCTTCCAGAGACTTGAATTTTGGTTCCTTTTCTGTTCTGGCAATACAACAAATAAAATGTACGACTGACTGGAGGAGAACAAATGTCAGGCAGGTTCATTTAACATTTATTTTTAATTCATTTCAGGGTAATTGCACCAGGTAATTTCAATATTGGACTTTCAATATTATTTGACCAGAGAAACTCCTTTGTGGTTCCTTTCATCCCTCTTAGGCTATGTTAAACAGATAACCTTTTGCAGGTGATTTAGTCCTGCTCAGCAAAAGTAGATTACAAAAGAGAAAACATATAAAATTGCTGATATAAACAAGAACAGAAAAGGATTCTTTTTGAAGTCACTAACTTTGACTTGAGACAAGCCTTGCAGAGTAGCTGAAGATATTAGTTCTGCTGAGGAAAAATATTTTTGCAGTAATGTGGGGTTTTTTTTGTATCATGACAAATTTTTTACTGTTACTTGAAGTATATCCTAACGGGCCGCATATTCCTATGGCAGTAACTATAATATATTCCTGTATCATTTTATCTGAAATTTCTATGTTGTAGTCATAACGTATATTGCAAGAAGAAAAAATAAAAAACTGGAAGAAGCCAAAGATTCCTTAAAAGATTCGAGCCAAGATGTCAGAAATCTGTTTAAGTATTAAAAATATGCAAAAATTATATAATATACTGTATATTATATATATATATATAATATACAGTATGTAAGTATATAATATACAAAAAAAGCACACAAAAGTACTTCAGAAATGAAGAGTAGAGTTGAGAGTCCAGAATAATATGAGCACTCTGAGCTTTCCAAGAGAGAAACTCAAGAGACATAAAGCAGGACAGGGGACAGAAGTGACTGTGAAATTATGACAACTCAGTCTTGATAGTACTTTGCTTCCAACGCATCATTTCTTCTCTCTCTATTTGGCATGAAATCTCCAGTAACACTTTGAGATATGTAGAAATTAAATTAAAAACAGCAGTAGAAAAATTGCACCTTTACAATCAAATTTGTTTTTATTATACAATAGACTTTAACAACTTATTTATGAATGGTTCACATTTATTTGGTTTGAAAAAAGATTACTGTTTTAGCTATTTAAGCTGATTTGGCATCCATCAAGTTTCTGAAAAATCCTCTATGAAGATTTCCACCACTGCTCTCCCACATGTATTGAGATATAAAAATCCTTCAGCTTTTTCCCAAGCATCAGGGAGGCACTATTTTTCTCAAGTCAAATCAAGTCTGGCTCCCACCAAATCTGCTGGCTATCGCATACAGACAGGTGAAGGCCTGGGTATCTCTGGTCTCAACTTCATTTTTTTTGCCTTAGAATTCATTCAGAAATGTGCAGAGGTGCAATCACAGAAGTTTGGACTTGCCTGCCAGCACAAATGTTTATCACTTGTAAAGAAAGCTGTCTCCCACCCTGTTTTGAAAGGGAGCTGCATAGCCCTCACCTGTTGGGACATGACCTCAGCCTCCCACGTCACCTGCTGTAGCTGCTGAGATTGCTGAGACAATTCCCTGGGCTGCAGCACCATGGGGGGCACTTGCTGGGGAAACTCTTGCCTGCAGCAATCTGAACAAAGTTGATGACATAGTGCTGAGCTGTCATCATCTACTTCATCCTTTTGGCTGGGGGTGTTAAACTTGTTATTTTAAACTGATTTCATGGCTGTTCAAAATATTTATTTTCTTTTCCCCAGTAAAAGTGACAGTGCCCCTGAGACCTGTTAGGATTTCTGCTTCTTGTAGGATGCAACAGCATGCTAGTGACTGAGGTCCATGGAAGCCCATTCCAGGAATGCCACAGAAGCCCCATGGACCATAGGGCCATGAACAATAGAGGATGCAGCAGAGGCTGGAGAACAGGGCAGACATGAGAAGATGACAGAGCTCACTGATTGCTAGTGATTGGAATAGATTGATAGTGAGATTAACAGGATATCTCAGACGGAATCAGCCTGGGCAGCCCCCCAGCTGCATAAGTATTGATGGTTTCAGAAACCCTTCTAGTCACTGATTGCCATACAGCTACTTGTGAAAGCCTCTCCTCTGGATATCTTTTCAGAATACTTCTTTCTCTTCTACCCTAATTCTAGAAGAAAATGGACGTCTTAATTAGCAGGATTGATTAATGAGCGGCACATGAGAGGTACATAAGAGATTATGCATAACTTACACTCACAGGTTTTTTTTCTCTGTTCTATAGGATCAAACAGGTGTGGATATGAACTGAGTTAACAGCAGAAAATGAGATGGCAAAGGTATTAATGATCATACAGACAACTGTGCAATATATGAAATGTCACTGATTGCTGGTCCTTTGTTTGACACCCCAGAAAGATGTGTATTTCAGCCTATCTACGAAAGCAGAGCAACCACTTGGTCAGTTTGAAAGCAATAAACTGCTGATCATCCTGTGCAAAACAAGGTATGCCACACATTCTAAAGAAAAGTATGGCAGTGACGCCTTATTTAGAGATAGATCTGAAAAGTTGTGTGATACATAATAAAGTTGCAATCATTCTAACATTTGCACATGTAACTTTACTCATGCCCACGCCCTTGCTAAATCAGATCCTTGACTGGTTTCCTTGTGCCAGAGAAATTTTTCTGCTTTAACTCTACTGGTTAGTCCTATCTTGTCACTTGGAAGGGTGGGCTCTAGCCTTAAGCTTTCCAGAGAAGTACCTGCTACATTGGCTATTTAAAAAAATCACTTGTCTACCTAGGTCGCTTTCTCCTTTCTTTTCAAAGAGGGAAAATACTACTAACATTATTTATAAGGTTGCATTGGGTGTGGCTGAGATGGAGTTCATTTTCCCCACAGCAGCCCTCACAGTGGTGTGCTTTGCACTGGTGTTGATAACCAGTGTTTTTGGCTCCTGCTGGGCAGCACTGGCACAGCATTGTCTCTCCAACTTTCCACCACCCTTCAGTAGGCTGGGGATAGCAAGAGCTTGGCAGGGGGGACAAATAGTCCAAAATAATCCAAATAATCCAAACTGACCAAAGGGATATTCTCACTAACCTCCACCTACTTCTTGCTTCTTGCCCTTGTTCCCAGCTCCTCTTGTGTAACACTTCAAAGATTGTTGAACAGCTGAAACTAGATGATTTTTGACTAAATGGAACAAAATGTCTGAAACTAGATAAATTTTAAGATCCTTTCAAACTCAAGATAATTCTATTATTCTAAAACTGGGTGCTGTAGTCCAAAAGTCTCACAGTAAGTTATTTTTTTACACACTTTAACTCAAATATCTCAAGAGAACATATTGTGATCTTGAAACATCTTTGTCCAAACGTATTTCTTAATCCTTTTGACATGATTCTTACCTCATGTTAATAAAAAAATATATATTTTAGATTTCTTAGCTGCTGAGACACAAGCAATACCTCTGTTCTTTACCTCTTCACATACTCCCCGAGTAAGTTCTTGAGAGGATAATGAGGGTAATACAGTCTAACATAACCATGGGAAAGCACTTTCTTTTCACTTTCTAGTTAATGAGCAACTTTCAGGAAAAGTTTGATAAAGGTCCTTATGTTAAAGAACATTGGAGGGAAAAGTGAAAAGAAATGTGTGTGTATTGTCTCAAAAACTACTTGTTCAATGCAGACACATTTGCTCTAGTATGTGCTTACACTGAGAGCCCTTGGTTGTACTTCTTTTATTGAACAGGTATTTCAATCTACAGTCACCAAGATCCCTTAACGTGCTTTTGCACATGAATATGGGGGCAAGACACAGTATGTGCATCCTGTTAGAGTGACACAAACTGGCTCCAGTCGAGCAGGTACCTCTTCATGGCACAAAGGATAGTGCCACATGACCCAGCCCTGCAGAGGCAAAGCTTTACCAGATGGATGCTCTGCTGAGCCTCCTCAACCCTGCTGATTCCTTAGATAGTTCATTAGGCTCTGTCTTGAGTAGCTCACTAAGGAACTGTGTTGCTCCATAGACAGAAAAGGTTTAGTTTTGGCTAGAGGGAAATAAATGAGGGTAGATCTGATGTTGGGTTCCCTCAGTGTCTCTTGACAGAGCACTCTACAGGTTGTAGGACACACTTGTCTCTCTTTCCTACTCATATGTGGTTGCAGAAACCATTTTCTCCCCAGTCTGCCCTCACAAGCCCTTCTCGGGGTAAATACAGTAGCTGCTTATGTAGACATACAGTACAGGTCAAGCCTTCCAACCTTTTTTCTTATGCTTTCCTTTAACATTATTCAGCAGCTACAGTTGTGCCAGCCATATGTGTCAGACAAATTTCACAGCCAGTTTTCACACTAGTGTCCTCAAATGGCACTGCTTTCTCCGAGTCACATTTTGATAAGCAGAACAGTTGTTTAAACCTACCAGAGAAAAGGCTGGCAAAACAAACAGCATGAAAGCGGGCCTGGACATTCATTCAGACTATGGTTAAACTTTTTCTTCCTAAGAGATCTTGAGAATGAGATTTGGACAGTGCATTCTACAGGAAAGCTATAACCTTTTAGGTAAACTCTTTGCTCCCTTACTAAGTATGCAACAAGATCTGAATAAAAGAAATGTTATGCAGAAGTGCATGGAAGTTCAAAATAAAAATATATTGTTTTTTACTACATGTAAGTATACTTACTCACATATATCCATAATGATGAAAATATTCCAGATGAACAGTTGAAATTTGATCATATCCCCGAATGGCTATACTCTATTTCAACTTTAAAGTAAACATGCATTCTCTTCTTATATCACACAGTTCTGAGTGAAGCTGGCTTTATAGTATCTAAATTTCTGCTTATACCAAATCAAATAAGTGCCCTGTCACTTAATGTTCCTGCACACCCACTGGTTGTAAAAGAAAATAAAATAAATTTAAAAAAAAATATAATTAAAATCCCCACAAATCCCTATTAATGCAAATAGTGCAAAACCTACTGTGAATTATTCCTATGAATTCCTGAATGCTCTCTGGAATCTACTATTTAACATTTCATATAATTTTTTTGTCTATTGTTGACACACAAGTGAACTCCTATAAACATATATAAAGTCATCAGTAACCAAGTATTCTGTGGAATTTTGTAAAATGTTTCAAAGAATCATAATGTATCATGATGGAAAAACAACGAAGTCTGGTATGATGCAGCAGATTGCTGTAGACTTGCTTGGGGCAGGAAGGCTCTGCAGAGGGATTTAGCCAGGCTGAATTAATGCACTGAGGCCAACTGTGTGAGATTCAACAAGGTCAAGTTCCAGGTCTTGCACATGGGTCACAACAGCCCCATGTAGCACTACAGGCTGAGGGCAGAGTAGCTTGAAAGTGGCCCAGCAGAAAACAACCAGGGGGTGCTGGTCGACAACAGCTGAACGTGAGCCAGCAGTGTGCCCAGGTGGCCAAGAAGGCCAGTGGCATCCTGGCCTGTGTCAGCAATAGTGTGGCCAGCAGGAGCAGGGCAGGGATTGTCCCCCATATTCCGCACTGGTGAGGCCACACCTCAAATCCTGTGTTTAGTTCCGGGTGCCTCACTGCAAGAAGGACACTGCGGTGCTGGAGTGTGTCCAGAGAAGGGCAGTGGAACTGGGGAAGGGTCTAGAGAGTAAATCATATGAGGAGTGGTTGAGGGAGCTGGGGGTGTTTAGTCTGAAAAAGAGGAGGCTCAGGAGAGACCTTATCACTCTTTACAGCTGCCTGAAAGGAGGGTGCAGCAAGGTGTGGGTCGGTCTCTTCTTTCAAGCATTAGTGACAAGACAAGAGGAAACGGCCTCAAACTGTACCAAGGGAGGTTCAGGTATGACAACAGGAAGAATTTTTTTCAATGAAAGGGTGATTAGGTATAGGTTGCCTGAGGTGCTGGTGGAGTCACCATCCCTGGAAGTGTTCAAGAAGTGACTGGAACTTTACTGACATGGTGATGTTCAGTTAAAAGTTGGATTCTATAATCTTGGAGGTCTTTTCCAAACCTAATGATTCTGTGATTTTACAGTTCTATATTTGAGTCAATACATAGAATGTTCTGACACTTAGTAGTTAAGAAATCAGCATTATTTGGGTCAATAATAGAAGAGTGAAAACTTTCATTACTTTCCTATGAAAATGAAATAGTGTGTCAAGAAAATGGCTTAGATTACTTAGAGTTCTGTAAGAGACATACTAAACAAGGTATAAATCTCTTGTCTGTAGTAAGTATAATATTTATATGTTCTAACCTATGCCTGAGCATTATTATTAATACAGGAAAAGAAAAATTATAAACTTTTATGTTTTAGAGATTATTATCTTTACAATTCCCTCCATTCCTAGCATTTCAGCACTATACTGTAAACACCAGCAGTGAACTCAAGGCCAGCATTCATTTCTATATTTTGAATCTGCCCAATAGCCAGTGTGAAGTGCAATCATCATCAAATAACACCATATGAATGTTAATTTATAAGTTAACATGAGTTAACAGTGTAAGTTAACACCAATGGTAGTGTGGAATATAGAGAATATAATGAATGCTAAAGGGTTTTACACCTGATATGCTCAAATGATTGACACCACATTTTTCAACCATGGAGATTTACATTTTTTCATATAGACTTTGGGAAGAATCTGAATTTCTTCCCAGCAGCTACGTATCCTATATTTTAAGAAACCATGTGCATTTCAACTGGTGAACTTAAGCCAGTTTTCTTTGTACACAGTTAGATTAATAAAGAAAATTGAGATGCACTACTTTCCTGGAATGCTCTTTAATATATTCCTACACTGCAAATCTCTTTCTCTCTGTATATATCTTATTCAAAGTAATTATATATCCATACTTAAGTTCCTGTAGATACATACACACAGACTTATGCAAGAATGAACTCAGTTACACTTCATTGAGTACAGTGGCTGCACTGTATTCAAAAGCAGCTCAGTTGAAGCAAACAAAGCAACAACTACTCATTAAGATAAAGACCTGGCCCACAGTTTTTGTGTTTCTCTGCCATCACAGAATCTGTAGTAGCTGCTTACCAGTGATATTCACTTTATATCACCAATATAAATGGAAATAAATGTGCTCCCAGCACCATATCCACACAAGTTTACAATTTTTTTAATGTTGAATTTATGCATTGGGATTTATTTTTCATCTTACAGAGAATTCAAATCTTCATTCAGGGCTGGAAGAACCTACACAACGGGCTGAGGATTAATTCTCTTTGGCAGTTTAAAATAAATCAGTAACATGTTAATATTACAGTTATGGATAGTAATCTTATTTTGCTGGATGAAGAAAAGTAAAATATCCTGCAGATCTCCAGAGTAATTTTTTTATGTATTAATGGTTCCATTCTACCTGACTTACACTCCAATCCCTGTGAAAAGAAATTCCAAGAGCATTTCTTCATGAACCTTGTCCAGAACTGCAGCAGACTCCCACAGCACACACAAGAGTAATCAGTTCATACATTTTCTCAAGACACATAACTAAAACCTCATGCTCTGTCAGTAAACCAAGACTAAGCAGCCTTTTCTGAAAAATTCATTCTGTGAAAGCAGCACAGTAATGTCAGGCATTCTCTCCTACCTTCAATACTCCTGTTTAAGTTGGTATAACTCACTGACCTTTCTTCTCCCATTAGACAAACTTTGACCCGCAGTCCATCAAGCCTTTGGCCTGGACACTACATTGCCTGTGAACACTGCTGGTTCCACACAGCCTGAATCACTAAAAATATCCCAGTAAGTAAAGACACTGTAAAGAGCAATGTCCTGGGAAAAAAACCCAAAAAACAAAATGACAAAAAAAGGTGATGGCTATCCTGAGCAGAAAACTTTTTTCGATGTCTGTGGAATTCTTTTATCTATTCTCTCCACTGAACTTCTATATTCATGCTACCCTTTACTGGAATATCAACCCCTAGACCTCACTAAGTATGATTATAATTGTGAGCTATATGTAGCTCATAGTTATAATCACAACCCAAATCCTGGCCCTTCTAGGAATGATCCAGGCTGTAGACCTGCTGCTTCTAGTAACCTCAGCAGCAGCTGGAAGCCTTCGTCCACTTTCTCTCCAGAACTCTCTCTGTAGGGAGAGACATTACTGCATTGAATTACACTCATGCTATGTTAGACAGTTTTTTTTGAAAAGCATTTATTTCACCTAACCTAGGATGAGGTAGATGTCTGCATCCTAAGATAGCTATTCTAAGCATCTATTATATCCAAGGAAGACTAGTCAGTGGATTTGTAGCCTACTGTTTAAAGATAGGTATTCAGGGTCATTTGAGGCCCTTTAAGGTATCTGAGACATCTGCAGACAGCTGGCAAATGTAACACATGATTAACAGGAAACCCATGCCCTTCGGCAGGGTTGGACAGAGGTCAGGCAGGTTGGCTGGAGCCCTCACAGGTCCTATGCTGAGGGAATTGAAACATGCCCAACAGTGTCTGGAGAGCTATTCAGCTCATCATAAAGAAGACACTTGCATTGGTTGAACATTTCCAAACTGTACCATCTAGTTTTTCATGGACCACAATGGGACCTTTGACAACTAGACACGTTCAGAAACGTGCATTTAATCATCTAACTTCATCTGTCTTCAATCTAGCACAAACTACGTGTAAAACTTTCCTCAGAGAGGGGAGTATGCAGATAGAAAAACAAACATGTTACATGGCATCTGACTCTACTACTAAAAGGGAAATTTGCAAGTCTTACCTCTTGGCACCATATCTTTTGAGATGAATGTGTAGATGTTTTCCTGCATCAAACAGGCAGCCTGAAACAACAGGCAAACAGGGTGGGACAGGAACATGTCTCAGAGCAGAACAAGTTCTGGGGGATGCAGTATCCATGTAAGGGTTGGTCTCAGATTAAATTAAACTGATTAAAAACGCATCTCTGAGCCACATCCTGGATGCATCCAGCAAATGCAGACTAAGCACTGCCTAAGAAATCAAGGATTCCCTGTTCCCCCACAGGCTCTCAGTCCCAGCTCCTGCTCTGTCCCCTCCCTGGGTGGTTGTATGGCCATTTAAGGAGCCACTCTAGGGAAATGATCTCTAGTAAAACTAAATGAGGAATGAAACAGTTTAATTTTAATCTGGGTGTTTTCCCTGACCCAGAGTTCATGGCACAGCAGTAACACTGCTTGTGCCAGTGTAAGGGAGGCAGCAGCACAGTGATAAATACCAGGGGTGGAGAGAAAGTGGGACTGCTGTGCTTGGCAGCAGTTCTGTCTCTTGATGCTGGAAGCAAGCCCTCAAGCTGGCATTCCTTGCTGGTATAAATCAGTGTGTTAGAATGTAAATCTGACCCTTAACCTGAAAAGCCAGTTTTCTGTGTCATTTCTACTATGAAACAACTTTATCCCTATGTCTGATTCCTAACTGAGAGTGAAACCAAGCAACACATGCTTTGATTGTGACACAAATCACATCACTTTGAACAACTTGAAAATGATTCCTGATAGAAGGCAGGAGTTGTTGTGGCAACCATTTAAAGAGGCCATAAAGGTTCCTGCCTCACAGTGCTTCCCAAGGTTATTCCTACAGATAACCAGGCTTCCTGTTAGGGCCCATTTCCATCAGACCCACAGGCCAAGACATTAATGTGACTGAAGGACAGAGCTTATGAAATATTACAACTTGCTCCTTTTGATCATTTTTGAGGCACTACCTTGCATCTAATTGCCCACCAGCCACGCCCTTTAAAGACAAGAAGTCACTCCACAAGATGAAGATTTGATGTCCTAACAGGAAAAACACACATAAAAAATTGTAACCCTCTACAAAAAATAATTCCCTTAAACTTGTGCTTTATATACACACTGACAGATGCCTAACTAAAAACACACAAACATGTAGCTTATAAAGCACTCACCAGAATGAATTCTGAAGTGAATGTATAATTAAAAAAAGAAACTGAATAGAGAAAAGCCTGGTTTGTTTGACTTGTACTAACATGTTAAATATAAAAATCTAGGTATGTATTAGGAAATTAAAAATACCCTTGTTTTCACAGGCTTCATTATATTGAGAAATATGTTAAGGGAGTCACTTCTGAATGTATTCATAATTGTATCCTATTTACTAAACCATTCAACATCTTGAGCTCACAACAGAATAAAGGATGAGAAATGCAGGTCTCATCTGAAAATCAAGATCTGTGTATTATTTCCTCTTCCAGTGACACTTCAGTCGAGTGACCCTTCTATACAAACTAGATATACATGAAAACTGGAGAGGGAGTTTTTCAAGGTCACGTAGTGACAGACAAGGGGGAATGGCTTTAAACTGTAAAAGCATCTGGGCTTAGATTTAACATCAGGAAGCAATTCATTACTGTGAGGGTGGTGGGACTGGCACAGGTTGCCCAGAGCAGCTGTGGATGCCCCATCCCTGGAGCTGTTCAAGGCCAGGTTGGACGGAGCTCTGAGCAGCCTCGTCTAGTGGAAGGTGTCCCAGCCCACGGCAGGGAGGTTGGAACTGGGTGACCTTTAGAGTCCCTTCTAACCCAAAGCATTCTAAAATTCTGTGATTCTATGACACTAGCCCTGCAAAAACACAAGTGACCTTTTCCAGTATAGTACTCCTATGCATACTGAAGTATTCATATAGGTAAGTTATGTTAATGATTGACCCAGAAGCAGATATTTGCAGGAAAATCCTTTTTTCATTATTTACTTTTATATTAGCGAATAAACACATCTGCTTGGCTGTGATAGACACTGGGGCAAACAGAAGGAAGAAAATGCACTGAGACCAGGATGAATCTGAACAATGTGTTCTTTAGTTTTCTTTGTTCCTCTTGATCATGTTGCAGTAAACGTAACTAAGACACACACATGCAAAATAAATTTCACATTAACCTCCTTAACAATTAAACTCTCATAATTTAATGTTTGTTCAAATGAGTTTTAAATGCAGAGATGTTTTAACAGTATCTGACAGTGCATGCAGGAGAATCACCATATTTCCTAGCACAAAAAATAATGCAGAGTATGGAAAGAATCTCATATCTGATTCGATGGCACTGTCTTTAGATTAAACTGAGTCCACAACAAAGCAAGGCTTCCTTCCTGCTTAGTAACTTTAGGAGAATGTAAGAATCCATCTTTAAAATATGTACAATCCACACACAAGCAGTGATGGCAATCATTCCAGACACATAGAAAATAGGTCCATGAATGAAAAAAGCCAGCAAGAAAATCTGAAGGATAAGGAGCGCCAGCATGACAGTTCTGTACCTTGTCATAAGAAACACAGTGATCAACACCAAGATCAACTGGCTTTATTATATCATTATCTCACTGGCTGTTTAGATGCAAAAAATTTATCAGGTATTTATCAGTTTCTCTATTTACTAATTATAGATAAATGTTCCAAACCTGCAGAGTACCATTTTTTGCTTTTGCTTCCCTTTATAAATTTCTTTCTTTTGTATTTTTATATACAGGAAACCCTGTGAAATATTTTCTGGTTTATACTAAAAAACTCAAATATTAAATACAAACTACAGCTAGCTAACAAAAGCACAAACAAAAAAAAAGGGCTTCCTCTTGTTGCCTTTCTACTTAAAAAAGGGGACTTTTATAGCTTTGTTTGGCAAATATTGGAACACATAAGACATGTCTTATCCAATAGCATTGTGGTGGGAGCACAACTGTAGGAATCTCAGATGTCCCCTGAACATAGATGGAGAGGAGAAGGAAAAAAATTTTACTTCCAGAAGCCCAAGTGCTGAATTCTAGCTCCATGTAATTAACCTCATATCTACCAAGTGGTTAGGATCTCATTATAAAACTGTATACAAAATACAGCTTCAAATTGCGCATCAATAACATGAGTGTTAACTTAAAGGCACAAAGAAGTTCTGAGAGCTTTTTCACAGAATGGTTTGGGGTTGTGTTGGAAGGGACCATAAAAATCATCTAGTTTCTACCCTGCTGCCATGGGCAGGGATGCCACTCACCAGAATATACATCCAGACATACAAACTTCCCAATTTCTCACCAACTTCCCCCCCCCCCCCCCACCCCCATGGAAATAAATACCATTAAAAAATGAAACAAAACAGAACTAAACAAAACAAAGGAGTTTCCTTTTTCAGTAAGTAGAACTTAAAGTACAAGGTCAATCAGTTACTGTGTTTTTGAGCTATATATTTGTACTAAGAATAAATTCATAAGAAATAATTTGATTGCAGGTTATTCCTATAGTAGTGTTTGGAAACACATAAGAAGAATTTTGGTTTTCATTAGGAAAATGCATGTCCTACCTTTGTTTCAGTCTTTCCAGCTACTGTTCTAAATACTTAGAGGATGGAAAACATTTTCTGAGCCTACAGGGAGCAAAGAATTAACAATGATTTTATACTCCCAAATACTGATAGCATGTGATCTTTTGAAAAATGAGGGGAGAAAGGTTAACTGTGGCTCTCATCATTCAGTCAAGCAAGGAAATACAAAACAGCGCCAATATTTATTTTTTTTAGGCATTAACTGACTAAAGATACAAAAGCATTGTAGGTGACAGGTCAGTTCTGGGATAAATGGGAAGTAGCCCACGCTTTTGTGCTTTCACATTTTGGAGATACAACATTTTCTCTCCAGTAACATCTTCACAGCCATCAGATAGCAACAGAGAACAAAAGAAAATACTGTTTTTTCCTGCAGAGATTGTCAGCACTAAAGCAGACACTGCCTCTGTACAATACAATAGATTTTCTCTCAAAACTGTTATCAGCTATTAGAAATGAAGTAGCTGAAATGACATTGAGTACACCTTCAAATAAAACTGAAATGAGCTCAGTTATTTAGAGCACGATGCTGATAAACACCAGAATTGTTGGTTCAATCCCTGTATGGGCCTTTTGCTTAAGAGCTGGACTTGATGATCCTTATGGTCCCTTCCAATTCAGAATATTCTGTGAATCAGTAAAATCTGGTTCATGTTCCTGTATGTCTGTTTATTAAGAATGGATTACATGCACAAAATAGCTATCCTATCATGTTCAATGGGTAGAAGGAAACCTCATGTCTTCTTTTTCAACATCAGTCAAGCCCAAAAATTTGGCCCTTTGCAATAATAAATGAAAGCTGATCTTATTACCGTGAAACCATAAACAGGAATCTCCTCACCTGATTCAGATGTAAAAAACCTCTACACTAACCAACTCCCCTTTGGAGGCAGATGTATCTAGTATGTGATACAATATATCAGTCTTAAACCTTCCTCTTAATTGGGCCATAGGTTATAGGTTATCACGCTGAAGAAATGGAAGAGCGAACAGATGGCAGAAAGCACTGTTTGTAGATATCACTGCATCCGAGAGGTGGCATCTCTAAAGAAAGTGCTAGGAAGCACATACCAGATTGAACATGAACATTTGACAGAAAGTGTTTTTACAACAGAGGTGTATCATGCTCATAAGCTCTAAATCAGGCTTTGTGGTAGGCCAGGACTGAAACTAAATCTCATCATGTCCAAGATACTAACTTTGAAAATGAATGTGAACTTGGTCTATTTCTGATTTTGGTGATGGTAACTTAGGCTTCATTTTGCTTGTAATAATGTATCAAGAATAGGTTACTTCAGAAACAATTTCGATTGCATTATGTTTGATGGCAAAAAGAAGGATTATGTCATGGGGCAAGGCTTTGCTTTTATCATTAATCACAGAAAAAAAAAGGCTATACTTGATATATCACTCTTCTCATGGTCACAGTGATGTGATATCTTTAACATGTGTCCTTCAGTCAACAGAGAATGCTAAATGATAACCAAACACTCCCATTCATCTGACCAACAGAGACTTTAAAGGGTGTGTCCAGTCTTTTAGTTAAACAGTTTTTGATGGCTTCACAGTGAACTCTGATTTACGTTTAAACCAAAAAAACATTCTTTCACGGGGCTCATTATTCTGGGCTGACCATATTTAAAACACTGCTTAAAGCTCCAGTTCAACTGGCTAGTCAATGCTCCTCAGGCATAACAGATTTTGTTATTCTCCTCAAGGTAAAGCCTGTCTGTGCAGGAAACACAGCTTGCCTGGGAACTGGTCTCAGTTTGTGAAATGAACTCCCCCAGGAATAAAGCACAAATCTTCTAATTTGAGTCAGAGTATACACCTTTGATTTCTCTTTAACAAACATAATAATAATGTAACAAATACATAAAAAAAAAAAAAAAGTGCTACTTTATACTGCACACACAATTCTGCCTCAAGGAAAGGATGAAAGAAAGAACATTTTGTGACAGATGCTAATCATGTTTGCTCATGTACTACTGAAAGGTGCTTGGATACTATAGGAAGGGGCGGGGGGTAGCGTAGTAAGACCCAACACAGAAGAGAACAGCCACACCATCAGTCATGCCCTGACACGTTCTCTAAGGCTGCTTCCCTCTCTCAGTGCAATGCTCTGTGCTCTATCAGGAACACATTCTCTTTGCCATCTCCACCGGCTCACATCTTAAATGAAACTGACAGTCTATCCATCAAGCCAGATTCCTAAACCTAAAAACATTACAATGAATCCTGTAAATGTTAACTATGATTACCAACAAACAAGACATTGGAATGTTAAGTAATATTGACAGTACAGGGACCTATCAATAAACTTCATCAATAACATGAAGGTCCACAAGTTTCTGCATATGCTGTTAAGCAAATACAGTTTTCAAGTTCTATTTCCCAGTTCCCGAAACATTTCTGAAGTTTTTTAGTTTATCCATTCTTATTTCAACACAGCTGAATACCATATTGGACATCTGTTCAGATGTAAATCACTTTAATGCCCTTTTGATGAGTTTTCAAAACCATGTAATTTGTAAAACTTTCAGATATCCATTTCTATTTAATAGTAGATTATTAATCCTCAGAAAATTGCTGCTAAAATGCAGTCTCTGTTCTCCACTTCTACTTGCCTTGTGCTGACAGTTGCAACATCTGCGTACTCCTTATCCAGCTGCAGGCATAACATAGGGGAAGGAAAGAGACTAGTTGACTTTATTTGATTGATAAGTGAAACAAAAGACAGCATGAAAATACTGTGTATCTTGCAAATAGTCATGAAGCAGTTTTACAAGTTGAACAAATTGACAATAAAACTTTATGCTGGATGCTTTATTGTGTCACATATGTTTTCATTTCATAAAACCTCTGTCATGATTGACCTTGTAATCTTTCAATATTTCTCAAACTGACAGTTTCAAGAGCAGTAACCTGCATTCTAAAGAGATTTGTTGCTGTTTTCGTACATTTAGGACTAAAGTCTTTACCAGCTGGTCAGTTCAGGCACTGAAATAAATGTGAAACTTGCAAAACTTCAAAATGTCAAAATTGGTCTCTAGTAATAAAAATTAGGCTTCTAAAAAAAATAATGGAGATACTGTGACACAAGACATTTCATTTTATACAAGAATTATCATGAGTAGGTTTATCATCAGGCAGCCCTAAAAGATTTGGAAGAAAGAGCATCATGAAAGCAGTTTAAGGCAAGTAAGCAGTAAGTTTGTTTCATTGCAGCATTTGTACAAGCAGTACTTTATTACTATAAGGAGTTGTCCTTTGGAGCTGATAATTTCCTCCTACCAGGAGATTTTGCTTCCTTTTGCTACGTTGTCCTTAGTGCAACACCAGTCTTAGCCTGTTCTCAAATTGCCTGAGATAACAAAAGTAGCAAACAAGCAGTCATCTCCCTGCTGTAGACTGGATACCCTTAAAGACACAGTCTTCTCAAGAAGGGAAGGACTGGCACTACAGAACAGAGGAGCACAAAATGAAGATGGGGAGATGTCCCCCCACCTGTCCTCCCCACTGCTGGCGAAGCTGGCCAGACAAGCATTCATGCCAGAAAATTCTCAGAGGGGCTTCTCTCTTTGTCTGAGCCAGAATCTCCCTGGCAGCTCTCCATGGGCCCTGCTGCTTTCTATAGGACTTGTCATGGACAAATTGCAGTAAACAAAATGCTGCACACTCCAAGGAAAACTGAACTTAGATGCTATAGGCAGATTATGAATTACTACAGACAGGTGGAAATTCCAAAGCAGATGGAGCTATGTGTCCAAAGTAAAAGAATTCTTGAGTTGTAGTAAACTCTCGTGAGAATCAATACAATTCCTGTTTTATAAGGCTGTGATGCAAAATGCAGGGCATTTAATGTTGTGTCTTCACTTCTGGTTTCAGGGCACTGAAGTCACACTCCAGCATACATATCTATTTATTGGACAGGGGCAGCTGGGAATCCTGAGAGATGAGCAAATGGCAAGCCAGAGATTTTGGTGTCCAGTTAGTCTTGGATAGGGGCAATATTGTAAAACACTGTAGTGAGTGAGCATATGAAGAAGATTAGTTATACCACTGCACCTGTTTAAATTGTTATATTTAGTTTTAGGCTGCAGCCAGACATGCATTAAAGAAATGAATGAGATGGTATTAGAAGCTGATATACCTTGGCTACTTGTTTCTGCTCCTTTGCTGAAGGCTTCCTCTAGCAATATATATCAACAGATCTTGTGAGCCTCTCTCATCTACTCCAGCACAAATTAACCAGCCTAACTTAAAGCCTCTTCATCAACAAGTTAAGGTAACTGAGGTGAACATTATGCTGAAACAGAGAAAGACAGAGTTCTGTTGTCACAGAACAGAAGGCATCTCATCCTGTGTGGGATGCAGCCCCTAGCAGCAGTTTAGTACTGAACAGCTGAAGGACGAGGACATCTTAAACCACCACAGCTGCCTCTGTGATGATTGTCTGAGAGGGCTTCAGTGTTAACTCACAGAGATTCATACACAGGGCAGGTCATACATATGCTACCACAAAACAGCATGCTTACAGATTTCAGAAGAAAAATAATTCTGTATTGGTGCGATTTAGATGCCAAAGTGCTGACAACTAGTTCAATTTAAGGTTATGGAAACCAGACATCAATGCAGGTCGGCCTTGGGGCCTATGGAAAACTGGATTGTTGTGAAGGGACAGCTAGAGACCAAAAGGCTACCTCTCAGTTCTACTGTACTTGGACTATTGCAAGATATGTATATTTAGGCAATTCATTCTTAAAACAATCAGCTTGATTATGAGGACTGGGAATGCATTTATAAAATTAAAATTTAGGAAAGGATATTTTTTAAAACCCTTCTTTTCCTCTCATAAAATCAATGGTAAATTTCTTATTATTACTCAGCAAGGACAGAATACAATTAACACTTAGAAGACACTTTTTCAGATCATACCCTTCCATTCTGGAACACAACATATAGGTGAGATTCTGCAGCTGTAGGTGTAAATATATCTATGGTCTTATCTATAAGACCTTATGTTAGTGAGTTTACTGTCAGTGCTATCTCTTAATTCCCACAGGCATCACTGTTACCCTCCTCTGCTGAAAAACTTTTAAATTTCTCACATACTACCAGCAGAGCTCAAGGAGAATCTGTTGGAAAGGTGTCTCAGCAAGTGGCACTTCCTCTGTAGATGACTTATACTTTGAACTCCTTTGTTAGCCCACACCTGCTGCCAGCCAGAAAATACACACTCAAGTACTGCAATGAGGTTTCTGCCAGTCATGAGCTGGCAAGTGTGTGCAGGATTAGGGAAGGGTGCTGCACAGCTCCTGGACATAGACACTCAGTCTTGTGATGACATCTACTGGCTAACCTCAAAGGCACTAACCCATCTGTAGGGAAGCTCATTCCAACATTTACCATTCTTGAACATTTTAGATACATGACCTATCCTCAGAAAGGCCAGGTTAAAATCAAAAGGAAAACAAGGACTCATCGAGAAACTCTTATCTCTGATGTTGATGCCTATTCTGACTGCACATCTTACCTTCTCCCATAGAAGAGAAATGCAAAACAGACATGTGATTATATGTATTTGGAATGTTTTGGAAGTACAAATTTTCCCTCACTGTAGAAGTTTTTCAGCTTTGCTGTTTTTCAGTCTTACCTTTTTCCCTTCTGTGGTTTGCCCCTTTTTTAGGGGCAAAAAGGACTGTTGTGGTTTAACCCCCACACAGCTGCTCCCTCACTCCCCCACCAGTGGGATCAGGGAGAAAATCAGAAAGATAAAATCTGGAGAACTCATGGGTTGAGATAAAGACTGTTTCACAGGGAAAGCAAAAGCCATGCACACAAGCAAAACATGGAATTAATTGACTGCCTCCCGTGGGCACCAGGTGTTCAGCCATCTCCACGAGAGCAGGGCCCCATCGCATTTAACAGTGACTTGGGAAAATAAATGCCATCACTCTAAACGTCCTTCCCTTCCTCCTTCTCTCTCTTCATATACTGAGCATGATGTCACATGGTCTGAAATATCCATTTGGTCAGTTTGGGTCATCTGTCCTGGCTGTGTCTCCTCCCAAATCTCAATTTCTTTGCCAGTATGGCAGTCCAAAAGGCAAAAAAGGCCTTTGCTGTGTGTAAGCACTGCTCAGCGCTAACAGAAACAACTCTATATCATCAACCCTGTGTTCAGCACCAATATTAAACATGGTCCTGTAACAGCCACAGAGAAGCAAATTAACTCTACCCCAGACAAATCCAGCACACCAATCAGGGTATGCAAAGTGTAAAATGCAAACAAATTACATAAAAGAAAAAAGCTAGATTTTTCAAATGCTCTTATTTCTACTTATCTGGCATTTATTAACTTCAGAAGAGCAGAAGAAAAATGTCAAAGAATCAATCAAACTTCCTTTTTGAAGTACACATGCTAAACCTTCCAAAAAGCATCATTCCTCCAGAGGAGATTATTTTCTCCTCTGACATAGCATTCGCATTATAATTGAATTCACTCCACCCAAGTCAGTTTAGGCTATGTGAAAATCAACAAAACTGCAGGCACTCCAGAACGATTCTTCAGGACAAAGGCATTGTGCAAGTAGCTGAGGAGCTACACTAAAGAGAGTTAGAATGGAATGCCTGGCCATGGCAGCCAGCTCAAGCCAAAAGCATTAACTCCACAGATCAAGCAGATTTTGTTCATAGGCATGACACAATCTAAAGACAACTCTAAAATCCTGATTTGCAGAAAAAGTATTTATATAATCTAACTAAAGCGCAAAGTTTACTATTAGGAGTCTGTAGGCAATAAAGTCCAGAAAATTAAATCACACACATTTTCATTTATGGGAAGTCCCTTAACATTTTTTGATCACAGCATAAACACTAAGATTAAAAATTCAGACCATTAACTAATCAATATTCCTGCTTTTCAATAATGACCTTTTAAAAGCTTAAGGTAGAAGATACCCATGGGTAACATGAAAAGTATTTCAAACTATGTCACATGAACAGGAGCATTGCCAGAAGCCAGCTATTACTCTGGAAGCACCCTTCAGTGGTCATTCAGTCAGTTTGTGTAGTTTCTTTTTTCTTTTCTTCCCCCTAGGTAGGACCAATTATTGGACACAGATCTGAGAGCACACAGGCAGCTCTCTCCGAGGTCAGGAAACAACTGCTTAATGTATCCTGCTTTCAACTCTGCTAATGAATGGGTAACTCCTAGGTTAAAAATTATCTTCCAAGGTTTATGTACTTTATGCTAGAAAGGGCAGATGAAAAAAAAAAAAAAGGGTGAATTGAACCCTTTGCTTCTTGTATGTTTAACATATGTGTGTGAAATGGCATTAATCACAAAATATCTGTCAGTTTACTAACAAATGTTTTTGATGTGCATGCTAATGCCACCACCTAGGGAAAAAAAAAGAGTGTTAATGTAGCTCCTAAGAGGATTTAAGCATAACTTTCTCTAAAAAGACAAAAGCTTTCATGTAACTTCTGTTTCAATACTTCACAAGATTTATTCCACATTTCCAACTCTGAGAGATAAAAATGGTGGCAGTGGTCAGGTCTTTTTAAAATCAGTTTATTATTGATTATCTCTTCATTTTACAAAGTTGTCTAAAAATCTACCCCAAATATAGCAAACATCCCATACTTGATTCTGAAGAGAGCACAGTGCCATAAGCTGAAGCTCACTTTTCCAGTGGCCACACATAAACACACCAAACAAAACAAAATACGGAGAGAGGGAGAGACAATAAAAAAGTGTATTGTTAATGTGCCAGATTTGGGCCAAAAACAACACAGTGCAGCCCCACTTCAAGATTTATGGAGGGGTTGATTAATTGTGAGCACAGAACTCATCAAGTGAGCAGGAAACACAATACAGATACGTCTCATTCCACGATGCCCACAGCTGAGCCTGTACCTTGAACACCTGCAGAACCTTACACCGGCTCTTTTTCTGCTTCACAACACCCATGTCCCAGAATCTGGCTTATTTTGCCAGAGAAAATTGTTATGTTACATAGCTACAAGGATACAATGTACAAGTGATCCATGATTAACAGAGGCCTGCTAAAATACATATTCTCCATCAACAGCTTAGTGTCACAGCCCAGCTTTTATCCTAGGACTTGGCATGTCCCACCAAGTGACACGACACAGCCATTTGCAAACAGTCTATTAGGCTGTGAGCAGGCACCTAGAGCACTTCACATACCTTGGAGCCTTGCAGATACTAACCCTCTGCCAGTCCCCTGAACCACTCCTGGATTCCAAATAAAATGAAAATTCCTTTGCGAGGCCTGCCAATACTAAACAGCACAAACGTGTGTGTTCATCACAGCCCTTAAGAGTTCCACTAAACACATCAAACGCGTATTTCCGACACATTTCCTTGGGGCAGTCCTGTGCAGGAGGACAAAGGTGAGGTTTCCCTGGCTCTCTATCACGTGTGCTCCAGTAAAATCATGGCTCTGCAGATTTCCTGCACACTGCTCAACACCCCATCTTGGCCATTCTCTCTGAACCCCTCTGTGTAGCTCATCTCTTTGCAGTAGCCACTGCTGTTTCTCCTTCTAGCTAACAAATTGAGGCTCTGCAGCCCATCATAATGGATCTCATCTGTTCTTGTTTCTCTAGCCCGTATTTGCAACTCCATGTTTGCTATGTATACAAATTTTTGATAAAATTCCATGACACTGAAAACGTAGTACAGCAGTCCAGTCAGTATTAACATCACACTTCAGTTCCTTCAAGGTGTCTTTTGTCAACAGAGGGAAAAGGTGGGATTCATCTCATCTCAAAACATATATCTAAGCTAAATCTAAGTTAGATTAAATAAATCCCTTCCTTGAGAGATAGTTTAAAGATGTTGTAGGCTAAATAAGGACAATGAAAAGATTTCCTACCCTCTGCAACAGAGGGACTAAGGATACTACCCAAAATTACCAGCCAGGTGAAACTTGACTGAAAAACTGAATAGAGATTTCAATCTCAGCCTGGTCTGGTGCCTTTCTCCAACCCCGTATTTTCTCCTCAAACACAATAGATAAAGATCTTCTGAAGCAAAGACAGAAAGAGATAGGAAGATAGGTATAGAAAAAAAGTATTTTTAAACGTGTCTCTGTGATCACACTGAAGGGACTCAGTTTGAGTTATTTTTGTTTCAATTATTGAAAGTAGGATCAGTTTTCTATTTAAATGAAAAGTGCATTTTTAAAAGCCTCCTTAATCAGGTCACTGAAAAAATCCTATCACACAAAGGACACGTGTAACTGTATACACTCTTGTGACAAAAGACCAGTCTGCTGACATTTCTCTCACAAGAAAAATCAGATGGCATAAAGTTTTAAGACTTAGGGTGGGTATAACCAACATTCTATTCTTCCTTGTAAATTTTGAAGTGTTATTCCACTAATACAGAATTACACTTAACTCTGTATTATTCAATGTTAAGGTTAAGGGGCCTGGGAAAACCCAGAAAATGGAAAAAATAATAACAAGGGAATTATGAGACATGCTGGGGAGGATGATGTGCAGATAGACAAGCAACTCTGTAGGGCATCAGGTCAAGTTTAACCTAGGGTGGAAGCAATTAGCTGAGCTCACAAAAAACTGTGAGTTTGCTTATATAATTAATCCTGAATTCCTCTGTGAAGCTCTTCTTTACCAGATAAAATTTTCAAAAACATCTGAATGACTCAGAAGCCAATAACTTTTGGTGAAACTTCATACTCATTTCCTGTACAAAGGGACTAGTAAAGCAGCACCAAGATCTCCAGTTATACAGCAAGCTGACAATTCCACTTCTTGAGGCTCAGAGGTGACAGGCCCAGCAGATTTGACTGCTTCAGCTGCAGAATTCAATCATCATGAAGACAATAAAATAATTTATCTTTCTAGGATAATGAAGAACTCTACCCGTCTTGCAAGTGGCTGCACTATTCCCAAGCTTTAGGCCTACTTTCACTTTCTTTTTTTTTTTACATTTAACTTTCCTCCGGCTTGATTTAATGATTTCTAATTTAACACTTTATTTGCTGGCAAAACTTGCTGAGTGATTTGTTCCATTGAATTGCTCCCCATAAGAACATGGGAAAGAAAACAAGATTTCATTCTAAATGTTCATGAATTATCTTAACTTTTCTCATAAAACCAAAAGCATCTAAATGGCCAAGTGTTTAATAGCATCACTAATTTCTGTTGAAATGGCCCCTTCCTCCTGCTACGCAGGGATGTGAAAGCACAAAGCATTCCTTATGTTGGTTGCTTCCTTGGAAGCAGCCTACATCAGCCTACATGATGACAACAGTACTTTCCTAACCCTCTGTAATGGCTAGAGAAAACAGTGTGAAATTGCCTTGCAATTGCCTAACAAAAGCTCTCGGCCTCATGCTCAGTGCCTGCAGCATATGCCAAAGAATATGGCAGCCAAAAGAGAAAACACCTCCTAAGCCTCCAACTCCACACAGAACATCTGTTTTACTTGATGATAACAATCTGATCAGCCACAGCCACAGCTCTTGGCAGCCTAATGCAAACTAGCATTCATGGCAGATTATCAAAAAGCTTCAGTGAGCTCTACATCCATATGTACAATTTCTAATTATCATGCTTCATTTGTTCCAGGGGTGCCTAAAACTATAATTGCTTGCTAGAACACAAACAAAAAGACAGTCTGGGGGAACTACTCTGGTTAAGCAGTCATGCATCTGATTACTTATAAAGTTAAAATCTCTTCAAAAAGAAGCCTGTGACTGAACAAGCATAGTCATGAAAAGATGTAGGGTGAGATTGGCCAGAATACTACTATTGCCATTCGCACTAGAAGCTCCTCATGAAGAGAACCTGCAGCCATTGCTTCATCCAGTGTCTGTCTCCTCTTTGCCACATCTGCACCCAAACTATACCATTATCTTGCTAAAACTTATCACACCTTCTGAGGCTCCTGTACCACTGAATTTCTAGATCTTTCTGGCTAAAGCAGTCACTGGAGTGCTCTGGATACTGGAATGGATAGAATGGACAGAGTAGGATGCTTCTGTGTAAGCCAAGAACACCACTTCAACACCAGTGTGTCCAGAGACCCTCACAATTCAGGAAAACAAACATCCCAGAGCAGCTCAGTTCAGTGAGGCCGTAAGAACCCATTCTCGTGCTTCAACAAGCTCAGCACTGGAAGTCCTGGCTACATGCTGTGTACTGACTGCAACATGAACAGGGGTCAGACCAGGGTCACTTGCAGGCTAAAATCTCCTCTGGGACCCAGGTCACAGTGCAGAGAAACACACCTTCAGGGAGTTCTAATGGCCAGTCTGCACTCAGGTACATCTTCCAATCTACTTCATGGAAACCCCACCAGCTTCATTTAATAAAGGACTTAATGATTAAGCACACACAAAATTCTAGACTCTTGTAATATATCTTACAAAGTATGACATATTTCTGATTATGAAAGTAGAAGGCAAAGAACATTCACAGTCACACATTAAAAAACTCCACTTCAAAGATCCCAAAGAAAGACCTTTTCCCTTTTAAAGTAAAACTGTCAGGAACACATTTCTGCCTGGGATGATAGGTCTCTCGCTAAGGAGAAACAAAAGACATATAAAAAATAACCAAATTGTAAAGAGTGAAATTTAACCTTGATATTGCAAACTAAGCCCCTATTTAAAAAAAAAAATAAATAAAAATTCCCAGTTTAGCTTACACTGACTGTAAATTACAGAAGAGATACATGTATATATAGTTTAAAGCTCCAGCTGGCAAAGAAAAGGCAGCACAGAAAGAACTATTACACAGAAATCACATTTTGATTACTGTAATTCTGTAGGCTCCATAAATCATTACCTTTTTCTCCTGCAGTACCACAGAAAGCACCTTAGTTTCATATTACTCAAGGGAACTTCTATTACTTAAATTAATTTTGTAACTAATTAAATCCTCATTTTTTTCCTAAGTGGTTGCTAGATGTACAGCACTTGTTTTCAGTGTCTCTTTATTTCTCTGCTAATAACCTTCTCTTTGTTCTTTCCCCATAACTGTTCGAATCTGAAAGTCAAGCTTTTTCTCATGTAATTGCATCTACACAAACACATCTTCCCACTTCCTCCAAACCATGATGTTCTTGTTTTTATTCTTATTTTTCTTATTTCTCTTATTTTATGCTGCATGTTTCTCCTTATTGTACTAAATATTCATATTCACAATTCTACTTGGCAATCACTATGTCCAAATTTCAATTCCCTCTAAACAAAGTGTTCCACCATTAAGTACATGTTAGCATACAAGATCACGTTAGCATATGATATAAATACATTTTTAAAATAACCAACCTTTGAAATGACAGATACAGGCAATACAAATATTTCCGTAGTAAAAAATAATTGCTGGCACTGTAATGCTCATGATAATATCTTATTTCTTTAAATATGAAACACTATTTATAAGAACTATCTCTTTAAAGTGTGAAAGTCTGACTGCATCTGTCACACACAGAGACCAATGATTGCTGACTTGAAAACAACCCCTTCATAGGTGAATCTGAACTTATTTTATGTTGCTAAAACTACTTATTTTTTAAATCAAATTTTAAAATTGAATTTTTCTGCCTACCCTCATTAAAAACCAGGATTGCTTCTCATAACATGTTTTTTTATGTCCTATATCGTACCAACAGGCAAGTGTCCATGACTGCAATGAAAAATACAGAAACTGTATAATTAAGAGGGTGGTGGATAATTAGACTGTGGTGTTTTAAATCTGTGTGCAGTCAGGAAAGGTTTCTAGGCAGCTTATACTAACTTGGACAACTTCAAATGAGTGGTGAATAAAAGCTCTTAATGAATTGCATGATAATGTACATTCTGATGGAAATCTTGATCTTGTGACCATATCGGACAGGAAAGCCTTGGCAAATTTTGCCATAGCATCTCTAAGACATTACCCTCCACAGCTGTTCACCCCCTCCTATATCACTGGAAGGAAAAACTTCACTAAAGCTCCAACAGCTTTACTGAAGCAGAGTGCATCCCTGCCCTAAAACACCCATAGTTCAGCATCTTGCACTGCTGCAGAGCTGGACTAACTCTGGACTTACCAACACATGCATACCACTCTGCTGACTCTGTAAAGAGGCAGCTACCTCTGGCAAAAGGAGATTTAGTAACATATTAAACCACCACACCTGTTTCCTCAGTAAATGACAGTCAGAACTTGTTTTTTCAAATGTGGTCATTACTACATTACTACCATCTTCAAGAAGAGCTCAAGGACAAAACATGTGACAAGCAGAATCAGCAAGCTTAGATACGTTTGTTTAAAGGAAAAAAAGTCATGCTTTTTCACTGGAAAAGAGGGTATGTTCAGACCCTTGTCCTCACATGGGCTCCTTTGCTTTGCCAGTTGTCTCAGTGAATACTCTGGAGCAGAATACTCCCATGCTGTGGAGGAACAGCATTTTCTACATCATACCCTACCCTCAGCACACAGAAAGGGAGCTCTAACCATCAACAGCTCCCAATTTTTGGTACCACACATTGCCACTGTGCATACAAATAAGCAATTGCAGCACATACAGATACAAAGCACCTAGCTTAAACTAGTTAAAAAACTTAATCTGGCAGTGGCAATGTAGAGCTCAGTATAAACACCTGCAGAGCGTTTCTGCAGATCAATCTGAATTCCAAGCTGTTGTGGCTGCAGTGTTATTGGTACCTCGTCAAGACAGTAAATTCAGCTCAGGTACAGTCATTATTCTGTCTTAGAATTAGTCTGCTGTGATTGACATACAGCATCCATCAGGAATGTGTGCCTTGACCCAGACCAGAATCATTATGAATATTCAAAACAGTTTTAGAAGATCACCTTCTCTGGAAGTGTAAAAAGATTACATTTTATTCTCAGGCAAAACCAACCTGGTTGCCTGCAACATTAATATAATATTTTCAGATACTCTGCTCAAACCAAATCATGTCTCTTAAGCTGTAAAATAGCTTCTTATTACACAGTATGGAAAATCTGAAACACCTCATCACGGCTGCATATGAAAATATAAAGCAGAGTGATTTGATGTACAGTGTGACATTATGTTAGATTTAAAAAAATGCAACCAAGCACAAACACAAAAAGGAAATATGACATGCACATGCATGCACTGTCTCCAAACAGAGATGCCTTCAGAAAGAAATCTCTGGAGGCAACAGTGCCTTTGTTACGCAAAGGGGATGGCTGGCATCTCTACAGACACTGCATGTCTGAACAAACATGCTGCAATTTCTTGTTGTATTATAGCAGTGTCTCTGGCTATTGTCTGGACCTGCCTCCCTAGCTCCCCCTGAAACCCTTGCAAGGAGAGAAAGGCCTCTTCAGCACAAACTGAGTGCACAAGCTGAATATTCTCAGCTAATTTCTGAAAAAGCCCTTCTCTCCTGGGAAAAGGCCTGTGAGTATGGGCTCCTGCCTTCATCCCCACCACTGCCACTGACTCAGTGCAAAGTGGGAGATCACCTTGTCTTGACATGCCCACCACCAGTAACTACTTACACAAAGCAATAGAGAACATGTATGAATTCTGAAAATTCCCTTAATATTAAGAGGATGCACTTTGTGGGGGTTTTATTTGTTTGTTTTCTTTTTTAAAAAGAAAGCAAAACAACCTCCTTTTCAAAAATCCTGTGAAGCTGTGGCTCTCCATTAGCTTTTACTCAATTCCAGGGGTTTAGTGGTTTTGGTGGTACTGTTGGGTTGATAGGTGGACTTGATCTTAAAATTCTGTTCCAACTTTGGTTCTATGATTCTATGAAACACTACAGCATTTGCCTAATGACTTGGTTCACCACTCCTTGCATGCTTTGCCATCTAAAAAGAAGACTGTTTTGATGATGTACTCATCGCATGAATGCCATATTTAACTTGTTAATCAAATATTTGATGCAAAGGATGCCATCTATTATGGTAGAACATGAGACATACCCAGCTGGATCTCTCTGCTGCACAAGTTTTATAGGATTGTAATCCCAATACATATACGTGCAAATCCCACGATTTCAATGTTCTAACTGCACATCTTCTACCACACGCAAACCACCATCTTGTGTAAGGCACTTAAAATGTTTAACCCACTTTCAATTTAGTTATAATCAACTTGCAGCACAATATTCCTTCCACAAGAGCAATTAAGCTACGTTTTCATCACTTGTTACCTCAATTCCAAGCTAAATCCATCACCAACACTACTGCAACATTCTAAATTAAATGGGAGAGCTTCCATTATTAAACAATTAAAATTATTTAAACATTTAATAAAATTATTAGAACATTGTTAATTAGAAGATATAAAACTTCCTCTATTTTATCATGTGTGTAATGTTATACCTATGGGTTTTTTTCTCAGGTACAGATTTAGATATTTTTCTCCTAAAGAGCACAGATATGTATATAATTTTTCACCTTCTTTTATTATTATTTTCTTCTTCTTAATGTTTAGATGGTTTTTACAAAATGTACAGTCTCTTCCAGCATATTCAAACCTCCAAGAAAAATTTGCCTAAGTGCTAATGGAGATGTCACGCTGGAATATCATTGTACAGATTAAATGGACTCATTTTATAAACTGCCTTTTCTCTGTCGCTAAGCCACTAGTCAGACTAATATGTGTTGTTATTATTTTTAAAGCAGTAGCTGGAAAGTTGTTTGTTCATTCATCCATCAAACCTTCTTAGCCTGAGGAGCCCAAGAATGTGGTTCTCAGATAGTTTTAGGGTGATTAATTACGGGATGCTGTAGATAGGGGGAGTCCATGCTTCTGCATGTGGCTGCACTGTCACCTGTGCTCGCACAGAGAGAAGGTACAGCCAGATGAACTGAGGCGGTGGCACTTCCCCGACGGTGGGCAGCACAGTTTCCTGTTGCCTCAAGCAGCCAGAGAAGGCCCATCTAAACTGAGTGGGAAGCAGCACAGCTGGACAACTGAGCTGAACCAACACAGCACCTCAAGCCCTCAACTGGGAGACTCCATTTCACTCCCACCTCTTCCAGTCCCTGCATTCCTGAACACGTGGTCTCCCTGCTGCTCATCCCTGGCTCCCTGGTAAACCAGTTCAGCACCCTACCACTCAGCCTAAAACCCCACTGGCTTTCTGCCAGAATAGTTAGTTGAATGAACCTAGCATGCTATAAACTGTTGTGAGACAGATGAGATAGGAAAGGATGAGGGAGGGAGAGGGGGATCTTGCTTGCTTGGCAGCAGTAAGTCATCAAGTCAAATTTGTATTTCACAAATTTGTGTATCACTGAACCACATTTTAAGGGAGGAACCCAACCACTGTAAACTCTGTAAAGAGATGATGGAGAGAATTAACAAACTCCAGAGGGCTACTTTACCATTTTAGGTAAGACCTAAAATGTCCTCCAGAGATAACGACATATCCTCAGTAAAACTCCGGAGGCATTATGTTTAGTGTTAAAAACCAGGTGGCAAGGATTTTTGATTCCCTCTCCCCCTCCTACTCCTCTCACCTAAACAGCATCTCATTCATTTATCTAAATTAAAAATTATGGAAGGAATCAGTTCCAGCTATAAAGGGATACACTTTTATCATAGTTCAGGCACTGTCAGAATATCCTTTCATACCTCTGTCTTAAATCATCCTTTAAAGTCTCCTAATTTTAGATAGTTAAATTGAAAGCAAAATTAACACTTTTGAGTTTGCCTCCCAAATCTGATTCTTCTGATTTTACCAGCTATTATGGATATGAATCTCTATGTTCCAGCCTATAATACTCATACAGAGAAGGGAAAAAACAGTTTTCAGCTATTTTGCCATGGGCCAAGGTAATAAATGGTAAGAGATCTTGTGAGCAGCTGACAAAGCCTTTTATGTGATTTGCCCAGAATCCTGGTGTGAGACAGACTTACAGTTCTGTGTACAGCTGGTGTTTTCTAACACTGCTCCATTTCCAAGTGGAACATGGAAAACAGTCTCTAGCCCTATCAGCTATCAGTGATTCACACTAATTTGGAAATGCTTCTTGCATATAAAATTTGTAAGCCGCTCACATTTGTTGTGCTTTGTACACTTGAATTTTGCTTCTCAACAGATGAATGAAGTAACAGGGAATAGATTTTTTTTTCTTACTGCCACAATATGAAGCCTGGACTTACCTAGTTTGATCTGTGACAGTATGAACATAATCAGCATTCTGGGCTGCATTAGGGTGACTTGTTGAAGTAGGTTGAAGTATGTGATCCTTCCTTTCTACTCATGAAGAGACACACATGCAGTGTTGGGCCCACTACGGAGACCAACACGAGGGACATGGACATACATGTGGCAAGAAGGGTCACAAAGGTTAAGATTAAGGACCTGGAGCACCTGTCTTTTGAGAAGAGATTGAGAGAGTTGTTGTTGTTCAGCCTGGGGAAGAGAAGGTTCAGGTGGGAAACACAACAGTGCTTGTTAAGATTCCCTGATGGGTAGGTGTAATGAGAGAGTCAGGCTCCTCTCGGAGGTGCCCAGAGACAGGACAAGAAACACTGGGGACAAATTGAATTACAAGATGCATTCAAACATGACAACAACACTTTTTTATTGTAAGGGTGTCCAAGCTTTTTATCAGATTGTTCAGAGAGGGTGTGGAAATCTCCAGACCTGGAGATACTTCCAACCTGACTGGACTCACTCCTGGACAATCTGCTCTAATTGATGCTGCTCTGCACAGGGGTATCAGACTAAATCTCCAGAGATGGGCCCAGCACTTTGTTGTTCCATGAGTCTATGGCTTGCATAAGGTCACATGCCAAGTGGGAAAAACTAGGAATAAAATATACTTTAGCAACTTCATTTCAAAGCCATCCTTCCTCCACTTAGAGACACAAACAGAACTGGAAAGTAACAGATTATTTTTTACTCATTTATTATGCTCCTAAAAGCTGAGAATATTCAGAATATTCAATATGTCTTTCTTTAACTTCACAGACAATATTTTCATTGAATTTTTTGTATGCACATGCATATAAACATACATGATCAGGACACTCTATACTCACATAAGTATTTAGAAAAATGTAAATAAAGGTTCATAAAGAAGTGTTTGCAGTATTTTGCTCTAAATTTTCTAGTCCAGTGCTTGACTCCCTATTTGCTCTAGTCGTATCATGTATTAAAGGATTATATATACAAGATAAAAATTTCCCTTGCACTTCTAAGCATTTTTTTATCTGAATCACAACTTCTTGGTATTTCATTTCATCAAAAATTATCTCTGTATTCTTTCCCAACTATTTAGATAAAAAGAATGGCCACTGCAAATGAAGGGGGCTTGCCAAATTTACAGTGAAGTAAAAGATAACACAATCTTACTTTTATTAATTTCCTTAACTCATTAAAACTGTTTGCAGTATCTACTGCAGATTTTGCAGTAATTAAGTTTATAAAGAAATAAAGTAAAACCATGAACCATCTTCAAGCTCCAGGAAAGGCAAAATACAGAATTTGAATTTAGGTTTTCTGAGCAATACATAGGTAAACATTAAACAAATGCACTGAAATTACTGCATAGATGTTTTTAATATGATTCCTAACTACGTTTTCCCCCAACATTAATTTCAGAAAATAAAATCTTATGTGGGAGTTACAGAACTATGTACATAGATGCAACATTTTTTTTTCTAATTTCCACTAATAGCCAAGATGTACCATGACATAAATGGAGAAATGAATGCCTCAGGAGAGCAATTCAACTAATCTATTAGCTTGTTTCTTAGACTGAGATGAATCACCCTCATTTAACCAGCTTAACAACTCCATTAAGTATAGAGATTCCAAAATTACCATTAGATTTGCAACCATACATTTGGACATCTTTGTCAAAACATATGACTCCCATACTTTTTATTTTCCTTCTGAATTTGAAAGAACAATATTTGTCTGTACCTAGAGAATATTTTTTTTGCTAAAATGTAATAAATGAGCAGACAACAAAAGCATACGGTTCTTCAGATCTTGCATTTAAAAACCTAAAAACTAAAAGTGCCCAGGGAAGTATGCTACCAGCTCCCTCCAAACTTGGTTAAATCTTGAGAAAAATTAAGAAACTTGTAAGAGCATAGGACAGTGTATTGTGCTAGCTTGATGTAGCTAGCACCCAAACACTAGCAATTAAGAGACTGAAATATGGCATTTAGCAATGCTTGTTATTTATTTAATGTGCATAACCACAATGCACAGAAAGCTTGTGCTTGGACTAACATACATTAGAATTCATGCTGTGGCTTCTGCTACTCTAAGATATGCAGCTAGCTTGAAGTAAAACAAATATGTTAGCACAGGCAATTAATCATGCCTTTGTTTCTCCTGTATATCCTATTCTATGTCATTTAGTCCATGACCTTGTATTTTGGAATGAAGCTAAACAACACTGCCCAATGGGGAATTCTCAGAGGTAATACATTTGTGGAGGGGAAATTAATTTATTTTTTTTTTAATCTTAGCAAGAAATAAGGCAAGGACTACTGAACTGTGTTAAGAGAAGGATTTTAAAAGAAGCCCAGGCATAAAGAAATCTAAAAAATAAAAAAAGGAAGAAAATCTGCAAATCTGCATTCACTCATGGACACCACTTTTCACTGAAAACCCACCCCATATACTTTATTTTACCCTTAATCCTTAAGCTTGTGTTTATCAGCCTCTTGACAATCTCTTATCAGTTCCACGCTGGAAAGGTGGGTTGGGCCTGAAAGCTGTGGTTTCAGATACTGTGATCAGTGAGAACTACAAGTTGACCTAAAAAGAATTCTGTAAAAGTGTGAAAATATCTCTTGACCATCTTTTCCCTCCAAATAATTATTTATCATCAAAAATTTGAGTCGTTCTGATGCAGAAGAAATTTGTCTTTTTTCTATATTTTAAAACTGACTGCTACTTGAAACAGTATGCTCTCAGTCTCCCCTCAGTGTAGCTGACTGGATAACAGTGTCTACAAGCACTGGTCAGGGTAAGGAACTATTTATGCAGAGCTAAGCACTGAAGGAGGAATACCTGCTTTTATTCAGGTGGAAAGCCAGTTCAGGCATGTCAAGAATCCAAAAGTCAAGACTTAACCGTGAGCCATGACGCTCACCAAAGCAACCTCAGCATTATATGGTGTGAGTGAAGGAGTGAAGCAGGAAAGACATACTTCCCACAATCAGAGCAGAAAATCATCCATATTCCCACATTTGGTATCATGTGACAGCACATCCACAGAGAAGCCAGCAGTGTGATGAACATGACAACTCTCTCTGATCTGCTGAACTCCTCCAAGCAAGACACTAATCAGGCAGCACTCATGTTGGATAACCTCTGTGGGAATAATCTTTGTTGAGAAGGGGGTAGAATCTGTCTAGTCTGGTTTTACTTTCATTTACATAAGGATGGAGTTATTTCACTTGATTATGTCAGAATAACCCCGATCTAGCTAATGACAACAATGGGATATGCAATGGAATTCTATAAAAATATTGTCACCTACATTTATATAAAAATATTATTTTAAGAGTATCTGGCACATTATGGAGTTTTGAACATTAAAAAAATAAATAGAATTTCGGAAATTTAAGGGGTTTTTAACTGTTAAATACAAAAGGCTTTAAAAATCAATTTGGTCAGGTTTTTTAGGTTTCCGTGTTCTTTTCGGTTGTTTTTTTCCAAGAGCTGCTTTACTTACAGAATTCTTTGTAAAAAACTTCCCTGAGGTGAAAAATGTTAAGATAACATTAAGATTAGAACAATATACTTTACAAGAATGTGTGTAAGTGGGAGAGGGATAAGATTGTATGCTGAAATACTAAACAAATAATAACTACTGACTATATGAAAAGCTATAACAATCCACAGGTTCTGAGTTTTGTACCATTCAGGTTTCATTTTATCTTTGAATTCTTGGCTTCTCAGTTATGTGATTTAAAGGTTCTTCTACAACTTTCACAATAGCACTTCTTAATTTCCTTAAGGGTCTTGGAGGAGGGTCAGGGAGGAATAAAGATTGTTTCTTAAATATACAATTTGAAAGTACAGAACTGATAAGAATTTTCTGCAAATGATATATTCTCTTTTCAGTTTTTTCTCACTAAGTTTCCAGGAGAGATTCGCTGCTGTATCTAGATGCAGGCAAAATCAGTAAAAGTTGACAGTTTCTACAAATTTCTGATCTATTGATTTCAAGGCCAAAAGAGGCATTTGTAATGATTTAGCTTGATCTTCTGTATTGAGAGAACATAGGAGTCCATTCAGTAACTTTATGTTGGATGCAGTTTCATAGATGGGTTTTTTTTTCTGTAGGATACCTGTTCTTGAAGTCATTGGAATTCACCACTTTCCCTGGAAATCTGTTACCAGTTAAGATCACCCACTCTTAGGAACTACACTGCCATCTCTAAGCTGAATTGTTCCCCATTCAAATTCCAACCACTGTGATCCTTGTGATGCCACTTCCTAACATGGGTGAAATATAGAAATTGAGCATCCAAAAATTGCCAGCAGACCTGAAGCAGCCTAGATTCTTTGTTTAGCAAAATCACCATCACTGTTAAGTTTCATGAAACAAAGCTTCTCAGGAAATTACACTTCCCAGCTTTTATGAAATTTGACAAGCTCCACAATCCTTCAAGGAAAACATTACAAACTGTCCAAACTGTAAATTTCATGAAATTCAGCATTTGCTAAATGTTTAAGGTAATTTTGTAATGCATTGGTATGTCAAATGCTGTGGAAAAAAAACCTATATTAACTCTTTATATGCATACCTTATACTCAATCTTACTATATTGATACTCTTTCTGGAGTCATCAAACATGACCAAACACCCTCCCCCCCCAAAAAAAACACCACCAAAAACAAACCAGACCAACACTAAAAAACAAAAAACAAAACACAGAACAAAACAAAACCACAAAACAACAACAACAAAAAAACTACCCAAAACAAACAACCCAAAAAAACCCCCTCAAGTCAAAATTAACACTTGAAAGATAAAACTACACTAAAATTACTAGGTTTCAAAATTACTCAAAAGGTATGAAAACCACAAGATTTAAACAAACAATATATATATGCTTTACAACTTTTTTTTGCTCCAATGCCCATATATTCCATGCAAATCACAAAACTGAGAGAAGTACAGGAAAAAA
Source organism: Pseudopodoces humilis (assembly GCF_049639895.1). NCBI lineage: Eukaryota > Metazoa > Chordata > Aves > Passeriformes > Paridae > Pseudopodoces > Pseudopodoces humilis. Next base: position 64,206,611 of record NC_142201.1, read on the forward strand.
CAGCATAGAAGCTATTTTTTTACCTACATAAAACATCGCCTGTTGATGAGGAGCTAATCAAGCAAAGCCACGCATGGTCAAATCAGGTTCCATCTGCATTTGCAAAAGTATGTCCCAGCTAGGAAAAACAGCTCCATTGAAAAGACTTTGCAGACAGTCTTACTAAAAATATAAGTCAAGTCCATGGAAGATTCATTCTTTTTTAGCTCTTGGCTCTTTTAGTGGAAACCAAGGGAAGTCTGTTCAACAACAAAGAGATTAATCACACGTAAGAGCAATCAGTGCCCCAGTTAAATGAAGTTTCCTGAGAAGCAGACAGCAGAAAGTAAGGCAGTCACTTGAGATCTAAGTAATTCAGTAACCAGATATTGATCCAGGGCTGTCTCCTCCTCAGAAATTTAGATGAATCTGGGACCTCAAAACATTGAATAAGGCCTGGTTTAGGTGTGCAATTAAGGGAAGTTTAACGAACCATGAAAAATCAGAAGTTGCATACTTAAAGAGTTATTTGCTTTAATAGGTAGTTACAGTAGCAATTGAGGGAAGAAATAATTTTATCATATGATTTCAATGACCAATGATTATCAAACTACTTTAACTAACAGCAGTAACTACATAGATACTAACAGTCTAAAACAACATATTTTTAATTAGTCAATATGTTGAAATTTTTACAACTTTAATGTTTCACTCAGTGGGTTTCTATTTCTCAGCTGTAGATTCTTTTGAGGCTTCTTTCAATTTTCAAGCACACCATGAGTAGTAAAATGCATTTTCTCAGAAACAACTCTTGAATGACAGAAAAGGCAATTAGTTAAAGGCTACTCTGGGGTATGCAGTGAGTAAACTCAGAAAAAAAAAAGACCAAACTCATAAAAAATATTTCTCTTCCCTTTCTCATCCTCTTTCCTGAAGATTTAGTAAACATTTGCAGGTCATTAACTGGAATATGGTGCAAACATATCTTTGTGATCTGATCAAAATAAATCATATTATCTTGAATTTACTTGTGCTATGAACCTAACAATTCAGAAAAAGAGTTTAAGTAGCAGCATAATTCAGGTTGGTGGAGACATGATACAGGACTTGCTGCAAGCTCACTACCTTGCTGTAGAGATGTGGATTGGTGGATTGTGTGCGTTGAATGGGGAATAAGATAGTTCACATGTTAGAAGTGCAATAGTACTTCTTTTAAAGAGTTATTTTCCCTGAAATAAACAAGTGACTGAATAAAACATTTTTCTATTGTGATCTGTTCCTCCACTCTTCATAATCTGAAAATCAAGAATTAGGCATTATATGATTCAGGGCAGAACAACACTGGTGAAAATCATCCTGCTTATTTGAATCTAACACAGTTGTGATCCTTCAGCAGGTTCTGAAGTAGTACAATTTAAAATAAGACCCAAGCATATAGTAACTGTGCAGCTTAAAACGACATACAGGACTCTGCTATGCTATTGCTATAATACCTGCAGGACATTCTACTGACCTTCTGCCTATCTTTAAGCGGGGCGGGGAGTGGAAATGAGAGCTATATGAAAATATTTGATCTCATGAGCTGGCTGATGAATGCCAATGCAATCCCCTCCTTTTAGGCTCCTTCAGCTACTGCAGTCATACAACTTCAGTTTAATGCATTAAAGTCTGCCTATTCCAGCTACTCTTTCCTCTTCTTGCCTGTGTTTTTTCAGTGGTAGCAAAACAGTAACTTGCTTTGTCTCATTCCCACTTGCCACTGGTGTACAAACAACATGATTCTGCAGGAGTACAGGCTAACTCACATTTCCTACAGCCTCAAGGTAACAGCAGTTTTGTAGGAAATATCTATTTAAGATTCCTCAGGCAGCACAGAAAATTGAGCACAGGTCTCAAGTATCTGCAACAAATACAATATGCAATGATTTAATAAGTAAAAGCAAGCCACCGGCAATCTCACGTCCTTTCCTACGTTTAGTGTAATGCCCAAATCAGCCAACAAGCTTGAAAATGTCCACCAACTAAAATGTACACCTTGCCAGTGCAGAACACTGTTTAATACTTAGACAATTAATGCAATTCTAAGTACCCATTGAAAGGAAAACTATGGGCAAAATTGGATTAGAATTCAGAGCAATTGTTACTATGCCAAATCTAAATCTCATCCTCAAGCTTATGAGCAAAATCTAAATTTATTATTGCTATTAATCTAGCACTTTAAGGATTTTCACTTGATTAGGACGAATCCAGGACAAAATCCCCCCCAAAATGCCCACTAAAGAAGTTCTGTCATTTGGATCTTAAATGTCCAACACTGCATCATCTATCCCTAAAGAAGAAGCTGAATATGATGCACAGGAAAAAGAAAAACATACTGACTGGTTTCCTTTCCTCTAGGATATTAGATCTCTGTCAAAAACTTTCTCAGAAGGAATGTATTTGAGCACAAATACAAACTACAGTCATGATGAGCCATTTTGAAGGGCACAGACATTGACTGAATTCAGCACAAAACCCAGGAAAGTCTTGAAATAATACAGAGAACCTCAATGAGTTTTTTTAATTTGCTATAGTGTCTCAGGCTCTTGAGCTCAAAAGTTCTGCCTAAAAAGCAGACATCAGAATAAGAAACCAAATCAAAGGCCCTAAAATAAAAACTTAAAGGGCAAAATAGTTTTAGGGACACTGCATGCTTTTAGCTAGGAGAATCTTATTTTGTACAGCTTGCTCTTGAACACCACAGTATGAGTGAAAAAAAAAAAAATCACAGATTTCAGTAATGGAGGATCAAACCAAAAACCCTGAGGCATGAAAAGCCTCACTGGAGGCACTGGGCTTTGAATTAGGCTTCAAATGTTTCTTTAAAGGTATCCTTACAATTCCCTCTCCAATTATTATATTATTCCCTAACTACAAAGCTTTAGAGAGGCAGCAAAGTGTGTGGTAACAGCATTCCTACAGACTTTAAAAAATGTGAATTATACAGCAGTGACAGAAGTGCTGCACTGGTACTTAAGAGTTACTGAGATTGGAATCCTGGCAAACATTCAGGGCAATGGTGTATCAAGCTGACTGAATTAATGTTTTACTAATGACTTGAACTTAAACAAGTCAAAATCCTTCTTCAGGAAGGGGAAATTTTTTTTTTTATCTTTTCAAAGGGCTTCCTAAGGGCCTACTGCTAAATGAAATACTTTCTAGTAATAAAACCAGAAACTAATTAGTTAAATCTGTTAAAGAAAAATTAACTGAAGGAAATCCTAGAGAAAACAAGCCACACTATACAGTCTAGATCTAGTCTGATCTAGACCAAACCCAAACAATAATCAACACAAGTAAAAATAATCAGTTAATTTAGTCTAACAGGATTTTCACTCTGCTTGTATCATTCCTGGCTTTTCATTTCATAGAATCATAGAATCATCTAGGTTGGAAAAGACCTTTAAGATCATTGAGTCAAACCACAAACCCAACACTGCCAAGTCCACCACTAAATCATGACATCCACATGTCTTTAAATACCTCCAGGGATGGGGATTCAACCACTTTCCTAGGTAGCCTGTTCCAACGTGTGATGAGATTTTCCATGAAAGTTTTTTCAAATATCCAGTCTAAACCTTGTCTAGTGCAACTAGAGTCCATTTTCCCTTTTCTTGTCCCTTGTTACCCAGGAGAAGAGGCCAACCCCCACCGCACTACATCCTCCTTTCATGCAGTTGTAGAGAGCAGTGGGATCTCCCCTCCTTTTCTCCAGGGTAAAAACCCCCAACTGCCTCAGATACTCCTCACAGGACTTGTGCTCCAGACACTTTGCCAGCTTTGTTGCCCTTCCATGGACATTCCAGCACCTCAGTGTCCTTCTTGCAGTGAGGGGCCCAGAAATGAACACAGGATCTGAGGTGTGGCCTCAGCAGTGCTGAGTACAGGGGGGCAATCCCTGCCCTGCTCCTGCTGGCCACACCATTGCTGGGACAGACCAGGATGCCACTGGCCTTATTGGCCACCTGGGCACAGCTGGCTCATGTCCACCAGTACCCCCAGGTCCTTTTCCTCCAGCCTGTAGCCCTGCTTGGGATTGTTTTGACACAAGAATGGGAGCCGGCACTCTGCCTTGTCAAACTTCTTCAAGTTGGCCTTGGCCCATTGATCCAGACAGTCCAGATCCCTCTGCAGAGTCTTTCTGCACTCGAGAAGATCAGTACTCCCACACAACTTGGTGTCATCAGCAAACTTACTGAGGGTGAACTTGGTCCCTTATCTTTCATCATTATTTTTCTCCCCACATCCAATACAGGATAAAGATATCTCCCTTAGTCCTTTTTTTCTTGCTAATGTATTAATAGAAACTTTTTAAAATTGTTTTTCACAGCAATAGCTAGATTAAGCTCTACTTGGGATTTGGCTCTTCTAATTTTCTCCCTGCAAAATTTAATGTTATCCTTGTACTCCTCCTGAGTTGCCTGCCCCTTCTTCCAAAGGTGATAAGGTCATTTGTTCCCCAACTTCTGGCCAAAGCTCTCTGTTCAGGCAAGTTTGTCTTCTTCCCTACTTCTGGCACATGGGGACATCCTAATTCTTCACTTTTAAGATTTCCTTCTTGAAGAATGTGTTGCTTTCCTGGCTCCCTCTGTCTTTCCAGACTGTCTCCCAAGAGACTCTGTCAACCAAGATCCTAAAGAGGCCAAGGTCTGCCCTTCAGAAGTCCAAGGGGACAGCTCTGCTGATCCTATTCCTTTAAACTCATTAATTTTGTGATAGCTGTGCCCAAAACAGCCTCCAAACACCACATCTCACATCAGTTCTTCCCCGTTCACAAGCAGCAGGTCCAGCTGGGCACCTCCCCTGGTTGACTCACTGACCAGCTGTGTCGGGAAGTTTTGTTCCATACATTCCAGGAACCTCCACAGATTGCCTCCTCCTTGCTGTACTGGACCCACAGCAAACATGCTACAAGCTGAAGTCCCCCAGGAGAACAAGAGCTAGTAGTGAATGTGAGACTTCTCACAGTTGCTTATAGAATATTTCATCTGCCTTTTCATCCTGGTTGGGTGCTCCATAACTGACTCTCACCACAGTATCTACCTTGCTGGATTTTCCTTGATTCCTATCCCTAAACACTCTGCCTTGCTGCCACCATCGTTAAGCTCTAGTCAACCAAAACGCTCCCTTAACATCAATGCCAATTATAAAGAACAGGTAATATAATTTCAGGGAAAGTTTGAACAGTATCCAAGCAAAATCTTGGGCTTATGAAACAAAAATAGTTGTCTTCATTTTCCCAGAAAAATCACAGAGGTTGACGAGGCAAGAATTGCCTTTATAATATCTAGCAAGGCAAACAGAAACTTGGACCAGTGAGAATTAATGTAAATTAAGATGCACAAATTGCAAGACTTCGATGACAACATATGTCATCATTATATTTTCTCCATTTTTAATTTAACTCGATTCTTAGAATTTTTCCATGGGTTAATACTAACTTTTCTTGCTGGAATGCTATTTTTCATGTATCTTCTGCTTGTTTCAGAGATTTTTCCCTCTTTGTATAAATATCAATCTAATTTTTAAAGAAATCCAGAAACTTCCTGCATACATTTTTTTACTACTCAAATGAACCTGTATGGGAACTCTAGAGGATTCTACACAGTTAACTGGCCAGTGAAGTGATAAAAGCTAAACTTATCCCGAGGGCTGTTTAGAATCCCTTGATTAAAACAAGTTGGGAAATTAAACAAGCTGTGAGCAGGATTTCAGCACCCAGTGTCTCTTCTCTAGAGCTCTTCAGAATATTCAAATCAAAAATATTTCCAACTGACTACCAAGATAATTTCACAAGCTTATTATAGCTCACTTTAGGAATTAGCGTCTTTCTGCAGGTTCTCATGTCACTGGCAATCAGTGTTACTGCTGAGAGTTCTCAATTCTTCTACTTAAGCCTAGTGTGTCTCCTTAATCCCTTTAATTCTTGCATTTTGACCTAATTTTACTGCTCATTGTCATGCTTCTTTTGCTGCTGTCTGGGCCTTATTCTATATCACAAGAATATAAAAGCTAAATTGTGGATTATTTTTAAGGAAAAAGCCTGTTAATAACTTACAGGGCTACCTTATACCTTGCTTGTCTCTCATCTGACCAGGTCAAATAAAATCAATGGCACTATTCAGCTCAGGAAAACAAGCGTGATTGAGGTTCAAAACTGGTAAACTTTGTTCCATCTCGGTCTGTTCTTTGAAAGTGTGATTACTCAGCAAGTGATCTCAGTTGGAAACTAGAAAACTACTATCAACAGGTATTGGTATTTGAGACATTCCCTTTCTATTCACCCAGCCCAACAGTTCAGGTCCTTACTCTGCATGGAAGAAAAGACTGTTGGCCCTGACTCAAGGAGAACTGGAATCAGTATCTGCTTGCTCTAATCTCTGATCTAAACCACCAGGCTAACTCTGGAAGGCACTGCTACTAACTGGCCTGTTTTATTCTGTGGAACATAGCAGGTATCACCAACAAAGGAGAAATACAGGGGGGGAAAAAAGAGAAGAGGAACAAATGGGGGAAAAAAAAACAAACAAAAAAAACCCCAAAAAACCCAGAATTTGTTGGCCCCACAGTAACAATACTTAGTTGAAACTGGAACATCAGGAAATATCCCAAAGAGTAATTAAGAGCTCATATACTTGGGCAGCAAACAGAAAATCAATACAAAACAGTCCAGAATGTAAGCAAAGGCACATTAGTGAAATTATGGTTTAAAAAGCCTCTCAAATGAAGGAAGGAATTGCATCCGAGACTTCCGTGTTTGGACAAAGTGCTCTAAGTTCTGTATAAGAGACAATTAAACCACAACTGACTTTCCTTTACTAATCCAAGGCAATATCTAAACCCACCCCTTCAATTACACTGCTTTTCTTTTTAATGAAAATTATTAAAAATCCAGGATGGGGAGCAGAGGGAAGGCTTTGTTTTTGGATAAAATTACCATTTGAACTCAAATAATCAAAACCAAACAAAAATTCTCTTGCCAAATCACAGCTACCTTAATTCCTCTCAAAAAATCATCTTGTTTCAACTAGACAAAGCAGACCTTTTCTGTGTTCACATTTGGAGGATAAGATGATATTCAATTTAGAAATGGAAAATTCAGTCATTTCCATTATTCAGTCTAAAATGCCAGGACAAGGAGACCCATAGAATAACTAGTAAAGAAGACAATAAAATTTTTCCACTGAGATTAGTAAGACTTGTACCAGACTTTCTATATGCCCCATATAAGCATCTCTTACTCCTGTGTATTTCCACAGATACTTAATTTTGCTGAGACCTTGCAGACACATTCACAATAATGTTCCCATTAACTCATTTCTTATTTACAGTAAAGTTTATTTTGATTTTTTTATATATATAAACTGTAGTGTCAAACTAACTATTTAAATCCCCTGGTAATACTTACAGTAAGAACTGTGACATGTGGAAAATTGTTTGGGCACCATCCTAGTGTATATTATAACAGCAGCAACAAGCCTGGCAATGGACCAGAATCCAATACAGTACTTGGCAAATGATGGCAAACAAACCACCAACAAGTGATGCCCTCATTTTTAAGCCAAAGATAAATGTAGTTGACGTGTCTTGCCAAGACTGGTATGCCCAAATGCCATAAGTGAGGTCAAGCTAGGATGCTGCAAATAATTTCCAATCATATTTTACCAGTTTGCTACTTTAAGAACTATCAGATATTCCATCCAAAAGGCCTGATACAACATTATTATTATAGCTCACCCAAGAAAACACATTGGCATTTTGGCTTTGAAAAACAGCACTGACAACTGTTTATAGATAACTGTTTATTAAACTGTTATAGTATTATATAATATATATACTATAGTATAGTGTTATAGCTTAATAATTAAAGTCAAGGGTGAAATATTATTTGCTCATAAATTAATAAAGCATACCAGAATGGTGAAATTCCTAAAAAAACAGTATTTGTTTAGCAAAACAAGGGATGACAGATGAAATAATTGTATTTCACAAACCTAATGGAGAGCTTTCTCTAGGCAGTGGAACGTGATTCTTTAGCAGAATTTCTTCCATAAACATATTTGGGAAAAGTCTATGAAATTTTCCCATAAATTTGGCTTAAAGTCTAGCTTCAGGGAATTGTTTTTGAAAGATTCTTGCTTCAATAGGATTTAGCCAAATGTTAGTACAGCAAAATACAGTGCTGTGTTAAGGCATTTAGGGATCTGTAATGAAAAGTTTAAGTACGATTTAGCTAATGATGTAAATCACCAGTTTTAGTGAGCCTTGGCTTTGCGATGCTCTGGCTTTAAGTCAGAAAAGCTGCCCCAAGAGCCTGAAATAAAACAATTCTTGTTTCCCTAGTGATCCTCACATTCCTAAACCAGCTATGAGAATCTGTCATTACTTCCCCTTTGAAACCATTCTACCCTTGAGGCAAGGTGTTGCAAGATATCATAGCAGCCCTAATGAAGCACTTAAGCACTGTGCAGAGAATGAAGTTAGGTAAGGGTCAGGCAGATTATGGTTCAAATTAAAGCTGAATGGGAAATTATCTGGGTTTTTTTTTTCAGAATGCTCCAGATCCAAAAGGCCCACATCAGAGTTATCTCATTTTGTTAGTCACAACAGGAAAACATAACGGAACTGACTGTAATGCAAAATATTACTAGTGTGGCACTAGCATCTTGCAACAAAAATGCTAAGGATCAACACAGAAATTTCTTCCATGGGTGCTGCAATCCTGGTTGACAGTTTCCCAAGCTTCAGAAGAGAGACAGGGGAGGAGGGGAACAAACACAGCAAACTACTGCGATGAGAGCACGAGTCAAGTAACAAGCAGGCCAAGAACAAAGTCTTCTTTTAAAAATATCTGGGAGCAGACCACTATTTAAAAGAGATGAACATTCCTTCACTGACTTTACATGACCTGATCTTGAACATTTCAGACTTATCTACAAAACTGAAGTAAAATAAAGAATTTTTCTTATGTGAATCAAAAGAGAACACAATAGCTGCTGTCTAACAGGCAGTTCACATGCTGCCACAGTAGTACTGATACCCAGTGCTGGCAGGGGAATGTATTTCACCTTGATACTGGCTCTGGAGGCACGGAGGTTGTGCTGGGGTTAGAGTTTAGTGCCAGTTTTGGGGTATGTTTGTTTTGCACTACACAATCAGCAGAATCTGGTAAAAAAATTGCTTTAAACCAGTTCAACCAGTTTCAGATTATTTGAAACAGCACCTTCCATGAGAAAATATCTTCTACAGAATGGATAGCTGGGCATTAAGTCCATATTCTTAGCCAATGATTATGACTTACTGCAGTGACAATAATGAATCTCAGACAAGCAAAGAATAAAGAGAAGGTAAACAACAGACTTCAGTTTTAACTCCATTTTCTGTGCCCAGTTCACATAAGGAGCAAAAATGCCTCAGACAACTCATGAGGGATATAGTGTAAAATTGTAGTGTGCAGTGTTCTGAAACAGGCACCAGAGCTCAGCACACTGGAGCTAATTTCTGTGTCAACTTTCATTCCATACAGATTAGTGTCACTTTGCACAGCTGAAGCACCAACTCTACGCAGTGCCATACACACATAATTTCCTCAAGATTCCAGTAATACAAACTTGCTGCAGAAACTGCAGCTTCTTAAAATTACCAGATATAAGTTAGTCTGTGAGTGTGTTTTTCACTTTTTACAAGGCTCAAGAATTTTCAACTGGATCTTTTTTTTCAGTCTAGTTAGTCTTTCAATACTGTTGAAACTTACATATCAGAAATATATGCAGGAGTTCAACTATCAGTCTAGATTTGCATTTTACATTCCCATGAGAAATAAAAATCCTGCGTTCCCTTATTCCCTCATTCCTTTATTAATCATTGAATTAAGAATTTAATAATGTAAACATCAGGATTCACCACTGTCACATGCTTGCACTTGCTAAGAAGAGTTTTTTCTCCACCTTCTTAATGGAATGTAGAGGCCACACTTGAGGAATGTGATTCAACTGAGACTATTTTGCAACCTTTGTGGAAAAGAAAATTCCACACTTTCTTCAAGGTTTTTGCGAAACTGGACTCATAACACTTTTTCAGTAGCAAAAGATCTCCACATGATTATTTCAAGATTAGAATTTTTAAAAAAATGGAAAGTAAATTCTTAATATGAATCACAGTGGTTTATTTCAAAATGTCACACAGCTAACTCAGCAGCATCTGACACACTGCAAAGTCTTCTTATTCTAGGTACAACAGAAGCATGGGTTTACCCACTTTATAGCAGATCATCTTGAGGCTATATCCCTATATACAAAGAATAAAAACACCTTTTACCTTTAAAAAAAACATTAGTTTTGATAAATAGGTGAATAGTGTTCAATTTATTTTACTTTTTAATTACTTTTATTGAAAATGCCATTTTAAGCCAGAAAAATCTGTACAGCCATACATTTGTAGGTAATTGATGCTGACAATAAGACTCTTTCAGAGCTTTAAAACTGAACCAGTTCTTCCTGGTGAAACCTCTAATTTTGGTTTGAATACAGCAGGCCTATGCTCTTGCTTGTTAATTATAGTCCTAAGGGCTTTCTTTCCTTTCAAATGGACTTCCTTTCTCTTCATATTGAGCACATTTCTGTTCTCTTTAGTTATCATTGCAAAATTCATTATGCGCTAGTTATAATCCCCAAGCTACTATTCATTTGTCTACACTTCAGTTTTCTCCCCTGGCCACTAGGCAAACAACCTTGTTCCAGTACCATATTTCATGCTTTCAGATCCCAGGTCATGCTCTGGTATGCAGCATGGCACTCACCTTACTCCCACTGCGAGAAGCAGAGCAGGCAAGGGGCCAAGAGCTGGCAGAGGGCTGACTTGGCTCCTTTCCCCTCACCTGCCCACCTAGCCTGCTGTTGCCCTAACTTGCTTACCATAAATACTACTGCATGTGAGAAGATAAACAAAATTCCAAATCCACAACACAGTTCACACCACAGCAGTTTGATGACTCCTTGTACTTGGTCTCCAGGCAATTGCATGAAGTAACAGCCTCGGGCCCCAGTCAGACTATCAACATTTAAAAGGCTGACAAAAGAGCTTCTGCATTTGTTTTTGTAAGTCATATAACATTATAATGTTATAATGAGCATGGCAGATCAGCCACCAAAAGACAAACCTAAGGAAAGTCATGCTCTTCTCCTATGTGCAGTTCAGAGACTGTGAACAAATACCACAGGACATGCAGAAAAGTATTTTACAGGCAACACTACAGGTCTAGGGCAAAAATAACTTTCTAATTTGTGTCACATGAAAAGAGAAGGAACTGCTGTTGTATGTTCCCCTTGCTGAGGCATGAAAACCTAGAAGATATAAAATACTTGGGTTGCAAGATGTGACTTATTTTAGGGTTTTTAAGTTACTTGAAATTACATTACCTGATTTATATGAACACATATGCATTCATTGAATCATGTTTTGAAATGCTTCTTGATTTGAACCAGTTCACTCAGGTACTACCATACGATTCAGTTTAATTGAAATCCCACTTATTCAAGTTATAGCATTAGGCACTGTAGGGTAGCACAAACCTGTTACTATTGCAAAAATCTTGATACAGGAGATGGAAGTCAGAAGTGTGGCTTCCTACAATGGGATGTTGATCACCTGTGCTTCATCTTTCACTCAGCTCTTGCGTGGAGTCTCTTAAAATATGATTTGGCTTAAAATCAAAAAAAACCTACACAATACCCTTGATACAACTGAAAGTCTGCCAAAATACATCTGAGCTGCAAAACACTGGCTTTGAAGTCTTTCTGAGGAGGGTGGAAATAGAAGTATATTAAATTGCTGGACTTTTCATCTGTTACAGATTCTAAAGACATTGCTAATAAATTTGAGATATTTCAGATAATAAACTACTAATGTTTTGATCATAACGTCATCAATTTCAAATGTGTCCTTACCATCTTCAAAATCAGAAATACTCTGAAATGCAACACAGCTCATTTTTCTGTCAACAAATAGCCTCGGGAAAGCAAAAACCATCTTACCATCTAGCTAAGTATTATCTAAGACAATAATGTCACAACTTCCAAAGGCTCTAAAAAAGTTTGCAAGCACCTTGTTATGATTCTTTGTATTCTGAAAAATAGCATGCTGTTACAATTGACAGGCTGTTACAACTCTGCTAAAGAGAAGCAGATGTGACAAGTAAGCTTTCTAATGAAAAAAAAATTCTTGGAATAGAGTTGGAATATATTAGGTGCAATTTGCTTTAACTACGTATTTGCCACTATGCAGTGTTAAATAGTACTGACACAAATCCCACAAATGTTGGTATCTCGAGGGGCAACTCAGTTTTAAGAACTGATGTTAAACAGCTCACTGAGAGCAAAATTTTATCAGCTTTAATTACTCCCATCACACAAAACCTTAAAACAATCTCAAGACTGAATATTTTTTCACCTACTAAACAAAAAACCTGAATATCATGAACAATGTCACCTTGTGGTGACACCTGCCATAAAAAAGTATTTCTATGAAAAGGCAGCATCCCATGCTCCATTTTTATATTTATCTTTAAGCTTCTCTAACCTATATCTCAGTGAAAAGAAAACATTTATGGAAAATAAGTCAAGTGTTGTAAACTCTTTTGTCACTACTCGGTCTCTAATGTCACAAAGATTTGCAAAGACATTTCCAAAATTCTGGGAAGATAGAAAGGTTTCCTCTGTGCTTGTCCAGCACAATAAACAGTAAAACATGTTTTAATATCTCACTCCAGCAATGGTAGATGGTGACAAAACTGTCTGGCCTGTGACAGGCAGGAAAAATCCCTGTTCACTGATCTTAATACCCTAAATTGGCTGTGCTTCTTGTGAAGCAGTAACACAAGCTGTGTTCATGAGCTGACAATCAGCTAACTTGAAGCATTCTTTCTAAGAAGTATATTATAAAATCAACTAATAAAATTCATTGCAAATTACTCATAGAGCTATGTATCGCATATTTAAAAAAGCATTGAAGTAACATAATCTAGACACCTGTTACCACACACAGGAATATCTACATGTAGGGATACCCACATCAAGTCAGACTTTGGATAGGGAAAAAAAAGCCCTTTGATACATTTTGTTTAACCTTTAAACTGTTCTTTCTTTATGCTTTTACACCAAACAAAAAACTCTGACATATTTCTCCCTCAAATGAGTACATGCCAGCATTCTCAGGGTTTTTAAAATAATTTTCTTTTGCATCCACCACAATCCCAGAAAATAACGCTACCCAGGAGAATTCACACCAGTTGCCTGACAAAGATCTTTGAGGATTCTGTTAAGTACATAGAATCAAAATTTGAATTCTACACAACAGGTACATGGTTTTGATATGAATAACATTTTAATATGAACAGTCTTATTACTAGAAACTTTAAAAAAGTAGACAACAATAACCATAAATGAAAAGTTTCTCAAGATAAAGACTTAGGAGAATTTATGTGGGAGCAGTCTGGACAGGGAATACAAAGGTAGAACTACAGAAAGTCCAGGTATTGAGTAGACTTACAGAATTTCACTTTCTTGTTAGCACAGGTTGAGGTTTTTTCATTAGGTGCAATTACCACTTTATTAAGACCTCTCTTCATAATCATCAGAAATAGTTCACAATGCAGGAAAACCATAAAAAACATGATACTGCAGAAGATAACACAGAATTCCCTCCATTAAATTCGATGTTCTTCAATTCTGAAAGCATATTTAAATTCTTTGTCTCTAAATAACAAGAAAAACTGAGATTTTAGGAGTACTCACCACCGTCTTCAACCAAGAAATGGAAAATGTCACTGGTGGCATTGTCACCCCCTCGTAAAACATAGCATATCTTCATATCATCAATATCAGCTGGAAAGAGTCAAGAAAAATAGACTTTATTTTAAATTATGAAGGTTGGAAATATTTTTAAAAAAACTTGACGTGTATTAAATAGTTTAACTTCAACAAGAGAGAGATCAAGGTCCTCCAGCAGAACTGAGGAATTTCAGTATTAACAGCATTGAATCTTTACAGATATCATTCATTCTCTCTCCCTTTACTTCCCCCTCCCCAGTGGTCTCTTTCCTTTAAGTTGTATTTACAAAAAGAACTGAAATGAAATTTAAAAGCATAGGCTTGACAGTCAGAACTATTTCATATTTTTAGTGGTCCATTTTCTTAAACAGAGGTGTATCTCCACAAAGATATTAATATTGATTCTGTCATTCTTTAGCCTGCAAAGTACTGTAGAGGACAGTTACAGTGATTGTCTGTTTTAAGAACCCAAATAGATGCAATTAAAGTAAACAGAAATTACTTCAGTAAGAAAAAAAACCCTGATGTACAATTTTGAGCCAGCAATTACCATAAAGTATGTAAAAGATAAACAAATATTTGCTAATATTGTTTTTTCTAGTTTCTAGGACTGCTGTTGGTAAAAACCCAAGTCTGATACCGTTTTCAAGAAAAAGTGTTAGAAATTAATCACATTAAAGTGGAGCTCAAGTACCACCCAAGTTCTCCTTGGATGTTAGGGAGGATGCATGAGTAAAAAGAAGCCAAAATCACTTTTGTTAGAGCTTCACAAAATCTTCAGTTCCAAAAGTAACCAGACATCTTTGAACGCAAACAAGTTAAGAGCATTATCAGCAAATATATGTAACTGAAGAATCTCTTCCATAAATGTTTGAAAGTTAAAGATCAAAAATTCATGGGGCTGTAAAGAGAATGCAAACAAATACTTCTTCATGCCAGTGAAGCACATAAATCTTTCATCCGGCAAACACACAAGTACTCAGCTCTGCTCACATGGGTAGCCTTATCAAGATCCATGGTTCCAGCAGACATAAAGAAAAGCACTTGAACTGGTGTTTGCAGGACCAGGACCACCTCATAAGAAAAAAAGGCTGCTCACCATCCAAAGACCTTAATTTTGTCAAAATAATTGCAAAGAATTACTTGTTCTCTGTTCCTTAAGAATGTGCTTGGAGTCACTTGAGCAAGTCTATGCCTTCCTTCCACAGCTGATTGGGTTGTGCTAGCTTTATCAAAACTTGCCTAGTTATAAGCACAATTCATAACCATGTAACTACATTGCCTGATAAAATTATTTTTATATTGAAATTCTCCAACATAATTTTAAAATACATCAAGCAAAATTTTCTATTAAAAAAATATAATTATCCCCACTAGCATAAGGCAAAAAGCTGTGTTCTAAGCAATTGCTCTGCCCTCTCCTTCAGTCACAGGAATCTGAAAAACCAGACTGCTCCTGCTGCCTGCACACAATGAATCTTATTACCTTACTCAAAGTGGTCAGGCTGCCTATTCATACAACCACAGGCACAAATCCAAGAAATGAGAGTTTGAGTATGGACTGCACAAACTAGCAAGCAGTTTTCAAAATTTTTGCAGGATGTCCTGAAGAGCCTCATTTGACTTCAAAGCTGTCCCAGTTTTGAGTAGAGATAGGATCAAATGACCTCGAGAGGTCCCTTCCAACATAAACTGGAAGACTCTAATGAAGTTTTACAAGCCCCAAAAGAACCCACATGTGTCGGTGAAATTGAAACTATTCAGCATTTTGAAAGAGGTGGCACATGACAGTATAAGAGGTCTAAAGAGAGGGGAAGATCAAAACATAAAAAGAAAGCATGTAACAACAGGTCCAATAGTCAATGCAGAGGCTTCACAAAGTCCACTGCAAAATCTGTGCTTACACTGGGATCATAATGAATGTGACAAGAGGGTCTTGCTTATTTCTGCCCTGAACATTAGACAATTATTCGTCTCAGCGTAGCCTAAGCATGACCTTCTAAAAGGCCAGTACTATTGAAGGAATTAAAATTAAACACACTCCTCAATCCAACACAAATTAAAGAGTGCTTGTGCTAGTACTGTCAGGGAACCTGTAAAGTTACACCACTTTCTGGGGATCCTCACTACCTTTAAAACAAACCTTCCCTAAGGATTGCATTCTTCTTACCCAGCTTGGGCAGCCCCAGAATATTAAGACAGCCTTCATGCCATATGGCTCCATGGCCAATTCAAAGCCAAGTAGCAACTTCATTTTGGTCATCAGACAAATGTATGCCTGGCCACATGGCACAGGAGGGAATGGAATATGTACCTCTCCCAAGTGCTCCCCCATCCTAAAAAAAACTATCACTGTTCTTCTGCTTTCAAGGAACACCTGTTCTAGTAATTTCACATTCTTCAATGTAAAAGAAAACCCACTAAAATAAGTCATAATCTGTTTATTTGCTCACTTCCTTTCTCCTTTGTTTCTCACTTATTCTAATAACACTCAATATTACTCGCAGCTCACTACTGAAGCCTTACAAGCCTTAAGTAATTGTGGTGGTCCCCAAAGCTTGGACACAGTTTGATCTCTTATCATCCTTTTTTTTTTGTACTGGCAGTGCAAAATTTAAGCTATGTCAGCCATTGCACTGCTAGTTGAAAACCAGAAAGATTTGGTATATTTGACAAGAACATTGCTGCTGCTGGATATGTGGGATATGTACCAGTATGGGCTCTGTGAAATGAAACACAGCCAACTGCAAATGTTCACCTCAAGCCTTTCCACCTACACAGCCCAGCCTGGCTGGGCCCCTTTAACTCTGAGCATCCATGCTGCTGGTGCTGTTTGCTCATTCAACTGCTGCAGAAGGCTGCAAAAAAAACCTAATTTCATTGTTAGTCAACTAGCCATTAAGTCATTGCAAAGTAACATGGAAAATTCTCCAGAGAATAGCTAATTGTTCCCATTTCAACTGAAGTTACTTCACAGCCTTGGGTGGAGGCTTTATTTCAGAATATATATAACACGTGTGGTTTTTGCCCTGTTTATACCACCAGATATTTCAGTTCCATGTAAAAAGCACCACTGACATAATTTTTAAATGTTTACATTACATTTTAATTTACCACAAACACTTTGTGGTAAAGAGTTGCATAATTAAGGCAACAAATGCACTCTTAATATATTATTTCTCACTGGTGAGAAATTATTTTGCTTTTACAGTTAGGCATGCTTAGACTGTACAGAAACTGATACCCTAGCCATTAGTTAATAATAGTCTGGCCACTCCCATAGCATTTTCTAAATAAAACTGGTTAAAGAAAACGCCTTCTCTTAAGACGTACAGCCCAATTCTCCAGTCCAAACTTCTATCACTATGACTGACAGAAAGTGCAAATCACAGTTATTTGGACTAAGCTCTCCAAAGAAATGAAGCTCCTTTAATCAGGGTTTATCCACCAGACCACATTTCCTGTTTAAAGCTGTGATGGATGTAATAAAAAATAAACAGATGTAAAAAATAATGAAGCCATTATAAATAAGCTCATTGTCAGAATGCTTCTCCCATCAATTATTATAGAATTTAGCATGAAAAATAATGTTTCCAGTCATCTAAAGAAATCACATGAAGTATTGTAGTACCTTGGGTGAACTGGCTGATGCTATGGTTGCCTTTCCCCAGGTGAATCAGGAAGCCATGGCGTGGACCTTCTGTGATTCTGATCTTAAGAGTAGCATGTAAACTGTCCCTGTCTTCCACTTTGAGCACTTTGTTGGTAATCAGAAACCCGATGTGACCTGTGGCCAGAACACGGAGAGTCTGAGCACCCTTATTTATTACAACTTGAGGTATACTGTTGTCCACAGCCATTATTCGAATCTTCATAGTCTGGGGTTTCCTTGTTTCAAAAACAGTATTGGGAAAGACATAGAAATCAGTATGAGTGCCATCTGTAACAGTGAAAGAGAAACTATCCTCAGCTGACTCTGAGCCATCATGTTTGTAGCTGATTAGATTTTCATTCAGATCTTGTTTAGTGAAGGTGGTGACTGGTTTGGAGTTATTGAACATGATCTGGCCATGAACTGGTATTTGAGTGATGACAAATTTTAGCAGTGTGTCAGGTGTATCTCTGTCTTCTGCAGTCAGCTCAAATGGGGTTATCAGTTTGTATTCATTTTCACTCACCACCAGGTTATGGATTGTGACAACAGGTTTCTTATTGTCCACATCACTGATAGAAATTCTGAAAGTACGAAACACAGGGTTATAGCCATCAGTCACCTCAAACTCAAAGCTGTCCATTTTCACCTCGTCTTCTGAAGTATGAATGTAATAGACTTTATTGCCTGCTAACAGGAGTTGAGTGAAAGTGGAGATGGGCACCCCAGGCTGATCTGTGCATTCAAGATGGCCACGAACGGGTGGTCTGGTAATGGTGAAAACTAAGTTCTCATCTGGACTATTCAGGTCACTGGTACTTAGCAGATCAGTAGTAAGGGTTACCTTCCCTCCTTCCTTCAGAGAGACTCCTTTGCTGATGACGTCTGGGAAGACAATATCAATGCTGCCTATTGTCACGTAAAAGTAGCGGTCAATGAGAGGATTTATTCCATCTGTTACATCAAACTTGATAAGATCACGAACTCCTTGTTGGCCAAAATGCACGTATCGAATCAAATTTCTATCCACTTCATCTTGGGTGAAGTTCATTCCCAGGGTGATATTCTCAATTCCACCTGAAGGCTTTATCCTCTGCAAGAGGCCTTGTCCTGGCCCGTAACTTATAACGTATGTCAAGGTTTTGTCTTCAGAATCAAGATCAGTAGCCTTCAATATTCTGTTATTAATAGTTCTAGTTTCCCCTATTTCAATCTCCAAACCATCATTGATGGCCATTCTGGGCGTCTCATCATCCACAGGAATTATCATGACGGGTACCATTTTCCTAATGGTGTGTTTACCATCCGTGAGTTGCACCTCAAAACTGTCCGCCCTCGTCTCAGAGTCGTCATGTTCATAGAGAATGTTGGAGCTCTCTGTTATCTGATCCAGAGTGAAGCTCTCCACTAGGACAGTTCCATTGACAAGCTGGTTCACAATGTGGCCGTGCCTGGGAAGCCTGGTGATTGTGAATGTTAACTCATCAGCAGGGACATCTGCATCAACTGCATTGAGGATAGGGGTATCAACAACCAGGCTCATGCCCTCCATCACAACAAATTCTCGCAGGAAGATTTCAGGCTCTTCGTCATTGACCGGCACAATAACAATGGGGAAGAAGTGCCTCTGGGAAAAGTTGATTCCATCAGAACAGCGCAAGGCAAATCTGTCTTCAACAGGCTCTACACCCTTATGTATACTCTGGACATAAAAAATATGCCCTTGGCGGAGGTCCTTCAAGGTAAAAGCACTTACAGCTACACCTGCCCTGGATTTTTCAGATCCTGGGGCAGGAGAGATGTTCTCTACATACCCAGACGTGGGCTGAGCAACAATTGTGCATAGTATATCGTCACCAGGGGTATCCACATCTTCAGCCCTGAGGTGAGCAAGAGTAATAACCCGTTTGTCACCTTCCGTCACCATGAACTGCTCCCCCACAAAAATCTCTGGAGCTTGACTGTCAACAGGAAGAATGGTCACCAAGACTGAAACTCCTTGAACAACATTGCCCCTGACACGCCATTTCTCAGAGAGGTCAGACAAGGTAAGGTTGAAAGCATCCTCTTTGGGCAGAAGGCCTATTTCACCACCAGTGTGAGCATATACCACAGTGCCATCCAGCAGATCTCTCTGGGAAAATCTCTCTGCTGGAACCCCTTGAACCAGGATGCTGCCATGCTGAGGAGGATCCTCTACAATGAAGGTCAACATAAAGTCATCTGTATCCTCATCTGTGCCCTGAATGACACTAGCTGTGATTTCAGCAGCACCATTCTCCAGCACATCTAGGTAGGAACCAAGAGTGCCCGGGGGCAGCCGTAGTGTAGGAACCTCATCATCAACTGGATGCACACTCATTTTCAGTGTGATAGGCACAAAATGAACCCCATCACTCACATCAAGCCTGCAGGTATCACTGTTGGTCTCAGCTCCACTGTGCACATACACCACTCTCCCTTGTCTGATATCCTCCAGGCCAAAGATACCTCCTGGAACCAGACTGTACCCAGAGAGCTGCAACTGGCCATACCGAGGAGCCTGGGTCAGGATAAATCTGAGACGGGCAAGTTCAGTGTCCGTGTCACTGGCATCCAGCTCAGTTGGACTAAGGACATGGCTGCCTCCCTCAGGCAAAGTGAAGCCAGTATTAGTGATTTCAGGAGGCTGGTTATCCACAGGTTGCAGGTAGATGGTGAAAGTCCCTTTGGCTGCATTGCCAGCCGCATCTTGCACTTGATACTGAAACTGAATCAAATGAGGGGCCACCCCCAGCTCTTCCTGTGGGGGGAGGTATGAGATCTTGTGATGGTTGATCTGGGCTTGGGTGAATTGCGTAACTTCCACAGAGTGATCCTCAGTAAGCACAAGGGATCCAAGGCGTGCTCCATATGCATCGGGAGGGTGATTGGAGTCAGTGTCAGTGGGGGGCTGGATTACTGTGTAGCGAAGCTCACGGTCCCCTGAGTCCTGATCTGTGTAACACAAGTGCTTCCTCCGCAGAGGAGTCACCTGCTGCTCTGCAACTATTAAATGCAGGCTGCTGCTACTATGGAGCTCTGGGGCTAATCTGTCTACAGGATGTACCCTGATCACGAAAGTCTGTGGTCCAGAGCGGTTGGGTGGGTCATTGTCATCCTGGACTCTAAAGATGAACTGGTCCAACACAACCCCAGGGCCAGGGCTGTGAGCCCCAAAGTGATGGTAAAAGAGACGCCCTTCCACAATGTCCTGTTGCAGCCACTCTCTCACTGGCTTTTCATAGATGAGGGAGCTCCCTGCTACACCTGGTACCTTCCTCCAAGAAAAGCCCTCCTCCTCTTCCTCCTCTTCCCAGCCAGGAGGTGGTTGTGCTTGACGGAGCAGGAGCCGCCCAGCCACGGGGCCAGACTCCACTGTGAAGAGCAGGATGGCATCCTGCGAGTCAATGTCAGTGGCACTAAGAGCTCGGGTGGTGATGGGCACTGTTTCACCCTCAGCCATGGCAAGCCCTGTGTTAGCATTAAGTAGGGGTGGCTGGTCATCAGTGGGCACCAGGGTAATGGGGAAAAGGAACTCAACGCGGTGGCGAGAGCCACCATCTTCCAACCGCAGCACAATGTTGTCACTGAGTGGAGACTCGCTGCCGTCATGCTGGTAAATGACTCGGCCTGCTGCCAGCTCAGCCACTGTGAAATGTTTACGAGGGGCGGCAGATCCTGGGGTGTCTTCCAGGAGAGTGAGGTGGCCATGCCTCAGCCCTGCCACCACACTCACCCGCACCTGCTCAAGGTCATCCTCGTCACTGACCACCAGGTTGGGACTGGGACCTGGGCCCGAGAGAGGCCTTGACTGCCCCTCATAGAGCACGAGACCAGTGTTGCGGGTCACCACAGGTGCCAGGGTGTTCATGGGCTTCACCACAATCACGAAGGCAAAGGGCTCTGAAGCAGCACCCTCTGGGTCCAACACCTCCAGCTCAAGCTCAAAGAGCCGCTCCCGATCAGAGTCCTCCATGGGTGGCTGATAGGCAATGCGCAGCTCCCGCACATCCCGCTGGCTGAAAGAGGTGACAGGCAAGCTCCGGTCGTCTGTGCTGACCATGTGGCCTTGGCCAGGACCAAAGGGAGAGGTAATGTTGAAGAGCAGTAGATCGGGTGGTGACTCTGCATCCTCAGCTGACAGCATGTCAGGCGTGAGGGCGGTGAGCACGAACTGGTCCACCTCCATCATGAGCATGGCCAAGAAGCTGGGTTTGGGGGCCACGTTCTCAGTCCCGGCACGGATCCGCACCAGTACCTGGAAGTACTCGCGCTTCAGCAGTGCCCCGCCGCCCGCCGCCTCCCGCAGCTCGGCCACCAGCGGCACCAGGTCGCGGTTGGGGGAGCCGCCGGCGGCCGTGTGCCGGTAGCGTAGCCCCAGGCGCAGGAACTCCTCGCAGTCCCACATCAAGGACGGCATCGGGCCGCCCCCCGCCGCTTCCCCGCCCCCGCCCGCCGCCGGTGGGTAGTTGAGGATCTCTCCGTAGCGGGGCAGCCCGGCCAGCAGCGGCAGCAGCCCCACCCGGCAGCGCTGCCGGCCCGGCTCGAAGGCGAACTCCAGGCTGCGGGCGTCCAGCGGGTTGCTGGTGCCCCGCAGGCGCTCCACGGTGAGGGGAAGGTTTCGGGTGACGATCTCCAGCTGGGTGAAGAGTACCTCCACCTCCAGCACCAGGGGCAGCACCAGGGCGCGGCTCGGCGAGTCGTAGCGCAGCTGCAGGCGGACGCGGTCCCGGGCGGGGCTGCGGCCGCCCAGGTGCGAGTACTGCACCTCGCGGGCTCCGAAGTCGCAGGGGAAGCGCCGGGGGCTCAGGCGGCCCGGGCGCTGCCACAGCGGGTCCTCGTCCAGCACGGTGAGGTGGCACCGGTCACCCGGCTGCACCTGCAGCACCAGGTCCCGCGTGGGGTCCAGCCAGGCGGAGCGGCCCAGGGGCACCCGCAGCCCGCGGTTGGCCACCACCACGGGGGCCGCCTCCGGCGACCACGGCGAGGAGACCGCGGCGCTCCTGTCTGGCGGCGGCCCCACCGCCCCAGCCCAGGCGCAGCCGGCCAGCACCAGCAGCAAGCCGGCCGGCAGCCGCCGCTGCCCGGCGGGGAGAGGCTGCATCGTCCTTGCCGGTGGAGAGAAGCGTCGGGAACCTCCGGAGCGGCCGAACCGCGGCCCCAGTTCTGCCGCCGCGGCGCCCCTCACTCCGCGCACACGCTGCGCTGTGAGCCCGCCGCGCTCCGCTCCAGAGGGGAGCCCCGCGGCCCGGTAAGCCCCGCCCCGCACCTCCCAGTGACCAATGGGCACCCGCGCAGGAGTAAAGCCGGCATGCACGATTGGGCAGAGCTGCATGCCAATCATACAAGTTACGAGAGGGGCAGGGCTCAGAAGCCCTCCTTCTCTGCTTCCCGCGGCCGCCCAACAGGTTGCGGAGGGGAAAGCGGCGGGATGAGCCCCGGCGGTGCGGGAGTGGGAGGGCACGGATTGCTCTGCTGGCGCCAGCCGCTGCGGGAAGGGAACCCTCCTGTTGGGCGGCTGCTTTCCCGCAGCGTAGGAGCGCACCTCTGCCAGCCCCGGGAGCGGCAGGGGCTCACCGCCGCCCCCTGCCCTGAGCTACCCCGCTCCCGGCCGGTCCCCGGGGGCAGAACTAAAGCTGGGCTATTCCCGGCTCGCCGCCGGGCAGTGCTCGCGTTTCCCGTCTCCTCCGGGTGCCGGGTGCCGCCCGGGTTCCAGCAGCGGCAGGAGCGGGGCTGCCCGAGAGCCGGGTCCGAATGCGGGGAACTGGAGAGAGACAAAAGTGCCCGAGGGAGAACGGGACGGGGCTGCGGCGGAGCTGCCTGCCGGCACCGCGGTGCTGTGCGCCGCAGAGAATATTGGATAAATATCCCGGGGGCAGAAAGCATCAGTTGGTACCAGCTAGTGCCCGGTGTCACTCCTCGGAGGCGGCGAGTCACAGCAGCGGGTGAATGAAAGCCTCACGGTACTTGTGCCACCTTGTGCCTGCAGTTAAAAGCACATTAACGAGAACCCGAACTTTGAGTTCCTTGTCTTGTAAAATTCCTGATTCCAGGCTCTGAGTTTCGATTCAGCGTGTCTCACAGTTGATAACATTCTTGTTTATGAAATGTGATCCACGCGCTGGTATAAGAAAGGTTTCTAACAAAGCGAAAAATACGACAAAGAGACATTCAAGGACAGCACAAGGCTGTTTCGACATTCGTGTGATTTCTTTATTCCTTCTTTTGAAATTATCTTTTACATTATCCTTCAGTGATGGAGCAACATTGTGGCACGATCTTGCTTTCTGTATGGCAAAACTCGAGTTTGGGGTTTGAATTTTGTGGTGTGGGCACAGTCAGCTACATTCACATTTAAGTATTCTTTCTAATAAATAATTCAGCTTGGTTTGGGGTGGGGGGGACATCAGTAAACACCTACACTCAGTTCTACAACACTAGATTATTGTAGTTTTTGATAAATTTTTATCTTTTGCTACTGACATACCTGTGTAATACTGCTGAAAGCTATTTTATTAAAGAAGTTTATATAATAGACTTACAGAGTCCGATGGTGCTTCAGGGAGTAATAATTCTAGTAGTTAGATATCTATCAAGTTAAGCAACACTAATACTATTTGTCTACCCTTATGAGACATTTGCCCTGGATTTCAGCAATGAATGTCTTATTTGTAAGATTCAAAGAAAGATATTTCGATTGAGTCCTAGGCATCAATGACCAAGGCATTCTAACTATTAATTTTTGAGATATTTTGCTGTGTCTGGAAAAAAATCAAAACATAGTAGAGGGATGGAGTTGCCCCATGTGTCACACAGAAATTTCTTATTTTCTATGGACACAAGGTCTGGTTCTTTGACCTCTATTATCTCCACCACTAAGTAGTAAATATCCATGTACAAACAGCAGAAGTCCTCTTTATTTTTAAGAGTTGCTGTCTTGTCAAACAAGTCAGCTCTTGTGCCACAGTCCAAGTACAAAGTGCAAGACTTGCTTTATTTCTTCTTCTTTTTTCAGGACACATAAACAAAAATTCTAGATTACAGAATTTATGAGAATTTGAAAGTATTTTCCTTGGCTTGTGCCAACACTTGTATTCAAATTGTACCTGAAGAAAATTCATCTTGGCTAAGTTTTGCTAATAACAAATTAACTTGGCTAATAACATAGATGTAAATCCAAACTGTTCCACAAATTGTCCCTGAAGTTAGTGTGACAAATGAGATTTGGGCCCAATAACAAGTCCACTGATCTTTTAAAATAAATTTTTAGTGAATAAAGGAACTGGTATTTGACCAGGGGAGAAAGCAAATACATGTCTTTGCATGAAAGCTTGAAGTTTTGCTATATTACTAAACTTTATTTCCAAGTCTAAATAGAAACAGAAAGATTTAGGGCACAGAAGACCACCTCATTTAACAGAGCATTAATAAGTAAATGTGTGTTCTGGAAATCTAGCGATGAACATTTCCTCTGAAAAAAATTAAAAACAAAAAAATCCCTGTGAGGTTCAGCAGGGTAAATCTATATTTTAAGACATTTGCTTATTTTAAAAAGAGTGCAAATATATTCTTATTTTAAATGCAACCATTCCTGGGGGCATCTGGCTCCTGCTTTTGATGATGGATCAGAGATGCATATTTCTTACTTGAAACCTACACAACTCACAGTCCCATGTAAAACACACAGAAGTTTACTGCTCTCCAAGTCTTCATTCAAATGTATAGTTATCAAAGACTGCCCTCTGTTGATAAGGAACAACCTTAACTTCTAAACAGTAGCAATGACTGAGTTTTGTTAATACATTACTTTTCATAGCTGTTTTGTTCTGAACGATGTAAACAATTCCAGATACACTCTTCAAATGAGTTAGTAAAAATTAAATAATTTCGGTTCTTAAATAGTGGTAAATGAGGCAAAATATGACATACAAATGACAGGGGTTTTTAACATTTTGCAACAGTGTATTTCATAACTTAGAACTGCAGAAAGATTTGCCATCTCTTGCCAATGTGTATTTTTTATCTTGCCAAGGAAATTAGGAGAGCAGGGAAAGAGGATGGAAACAACAAGTGGTTTTCATGGGAGTATTTGGATACTTAATTGGTTGCGTAATTAATTTTGCTATTACAATTCAACTCTGAAGGCCATGTAAAAGCAAGGTGTACAGTATCTACTGTGCCTCAGAGAAAACGTCCATCATTCACAGTATGTCAAGTAATTTGGTGTTCAAAGACCAAAGAACAAGCCTATATAAACACTCTGCTGAAACAGTAAGAATTTGAAAAATTTAGATCAGCCAACTGAGAGAGTGTTTCAGTTGCCTGTGTGTTGTTGTACTTAACTAACAATCTTTCTGTTGCTTCTATACTCTTTTTGTTCATTACTTCATTAATAAATTATTAAACAAGTGTCTATTTATAAATTTTCAGGCATAGATTTTTGCCTGGATATATGCAGGAGTATTGCTAATACTATATTATATTATATTATATATTATATATATTATATATATTATATATATTATATATATTATATATATTATATATATATATAATATATATATATAATATATATATTATATATATTATATATTATATATTATATTATATTATATATATATATATATATATATATATATATATATATATTATAATATAGTATATTATAATACTATAACTTTCTGTCATCTTTTTCCCGACAGGTATCTCCAGAAGCAGATTGCTGCCTTGAGAGTCGTCCCCAAAATGTCTTCTTTACTGTCACAATCTGTAAATGGGTCATTGTCCTGAACCTGTTCTCCATTTCTTTCATGACTTCTGTTTCAGTCCAAATATCTGTTGCCATGCAGGCAGAGATGTTCATGAAAAGTCCACCACCAAATCTGGCATCCATAGTTTATTTCCCATTGCCTTGTGGTATGAAGAAACGGTTTCTGTCAGAATAAGGTTGCATTCCTTAGCTAGTGAAACTTACACAGTCTGTTCTCAAAATTGTTTTGGGTTGATGCTGGGATGAATACAGTGCTGGTTTGTACATTTCACGTGCCTACAGTAAATGTGAGCACAACTCCAACATCCACTCCAAAACCCAGTCCAAAATCACCCCCCAACTTTCTAAAGTTCTTCTTAGATTTTGTTGTATTAGGTTGAGGTGTTTCTTCTGCTGCTGTCCCAATAATTGTTTTCACCTTTCTGGCACTGGTGCTCTGCCAACCCTCCATGTTTCTATTTTTACTTCAGCCTTGGGTCTTTGAAAACATACTTTTCAAGTCAACCTTCTTTAAGGTCCTTGCCACTTCAGATCTCATCAGAAGCAATGTGTTTTGCTTTGTGTTTCTTTTTTTCCTCTGTCTTTTGATCACTCTTTTTGTTTCAAAGCCAAAATATGACTTCTTGATCTATTAACAAAGGGTAATAGTTATTTACTAGACTAAATAAGTTGTTTACCTACATTTTATGTCTTCTGTTTGGACTCTGAAGTTTTTTTACTTTGCTTATGGAATGTATAACATTATTTTTATATGTACACTGACACACACATGCATGTTCTTTGATGTGTAATGAAGGCAAGAAAAAAAGGCACTGTAAGCAACATAGCTGTTTCCAAAAATATTTAAAGACCATAAGACCTGGAGTCTCTCTCATACTGCTCTTGGATAAAATTGGTGAGGGTTTGGAAATGTCGTTGACAGGAAGTGACCAAGTACTGTCACCAGTGACAATAACAATTTAATCTGAATGTACAATCCAGAATTGGTTCCTTTTTTGGTTATGTATAGTGTTAGATATATTTATATCTAGTAATATAATTTTAACTGAAATTGTAGATCAACAAGGAATTATTGGTAAAACATTTCATTCTAGGATAGATATTAAAGGAAGCTGAGGTGAAACTTTTGGAGTACAAACTGACTACAGTTTAATATCTTTGTTAGTGGCAATATTCAGTTTAGTGTTCAGTTTATGATTTTATGGTTTCCCTTTGATAATAAGCAAGGGAAGACTTGTACATAAAAGTAATGCTGTTTAATAGATTTAACAGACGTTTCTATGCAAAAAAGTAGAAAAGCCTTTGACCACATAGGCCTGTCTTATCTTCTGGCTGGCCTGCCCTAGAAACAGAGCATCAAAAATATTTTCCCGAAATTAACTTTCTTAAGGTAAATCTGGGAAGCAGTTTGAGAGACAAGTTTGGCAGTTCCTATAGAATGAAGCTGTGCATGCTGAAATTTAATTCAGAAGATGATCTTCCTCCATCATGGGTTCCTATGGTTAATAATTTTCTGTATGTTTCATGTTTAGCTGAAAGATCAGTGGTGAGGGGAGACTGTATTGTACCAAGTGTTCACATCAAAGTGATTCTTTTGAAGAGTCAATCCATTTTTCTTTAGAGGAGTGATCTCAGTGGCTGTGAGGCTTTTATAACATAAGTATGATATTTTATCAAAAGAATTGCAGCAATATTTAGATGAATGTTACTGTCTTTCACTTTTATTTTGGATGTCTGCTGTTTCTATGGAAGGAGGTATATTTGTCTGTGAGTGAGTTAATTGATGAAAATAGTGCAGTAATTCTGCAGCTGACAGAGGATTATATTTAGTAAAAATATTTAGAATTATTTTAATTTATATGAGCCAAGATGTTGATTTTTGCCTATTAATAGAACTCTTTTCTACCAACTAAATATTTTTTATACACACCTATACTATAAACATGACATACAGCACATTTTATATAGTATGCAGTCACGTTCCATGACAAAGGCTGTTAAACTAGGTCCAGAACTTCAGTCAAACAAGCTGTCAGGTATCCCCAAATTAAATGCTTTTAATAATTCAGGATGCTATGGTATTTTTTAATGTAAGAAAATGTAACAAAACTCTTTTGAAGAATGATCCTGCCATCTCTGAGTTGACCTTGGATAACTATTAAAATTGCATATCAAAGGCTGATGAAATTGCAGTTGAATCACTTAAGATTCCCTTCACTGTAATTTTTCTGTCCTGCTTTATAGAAGAAATTTTACCTAATCTTTGTAGCTTTGATTGTCATAACATAACCGCCCCACACAGGCAGTTTCATCGTATTATAATTCAAACAGTATCACTGCCATGTATATATTTTCCTGTGACTGTAAACTTCTGCTCTTTAGGTTAGACAGCCACAGGCTGGAAAATAAATGAGAGCTAAGCCTTAAGACTGTGAAGAGGACAAGAACCAGCATACCCCCTCCCTCTTAATATCCAGGTAGTGATATCAACCACTTACTATGTTTCCTTTCTCCATAGAGATTTCCCTAAGTTAGTCAGTTAACTTTACTCCTATTTTACACATAACGTGAATAAACACATCTTAAACTTTTGGGTCTGATACTGTGACTTCCATTCAGCTAAGCCTCATAGTGTCTTCAGTGAGTTTTGCCAAAATAAGAATCACAGTCAGTTTAAAATATGATAGATGATTTTATTAATATACAAATCATATGGATGTAGGTGTCTGTTCACTATTGAAAATTGGCATTTTCGTAATGGTGCGAGTTGATTTCCAGGCTTTTCTGTAAAATTGTTTCAAACATGTTTTCCAGGACTTTAAAATGAACCATCATTTAGTGTCAACATATACTATAAAATAGGAGCTATTCTGGAACAACAGCTATTGAACCACTAGATCACACTGATTTTGCCTCGCTAGGATTGCAGGTGTTCATCACAGAAAAAACATGGTTAGCAAGTGAGAATCCTCATTTCAGGTTACGTTGCATTTTAGAGGAAAGATTTTTGAAAACATGGATAAGTACTTAGTGCCTAACTTCAAGCAACATAGACATTAACTGGAAGCCAAAGAACAGCTGGGATTTGTGTTTGGAGAAAGATGTTTGCAGCATCACTGAGGTACAGGCCTCTCAGAGAAAGTGCTGTCCTGGTTTAGGGCAAATATGGGAGAGAACATCCAAATGGGGTCCCCTCAGAAAGCAAATCTAAGTGGCCCCCCCACCACAACTGGTTCGGGAAAGGAGATTTCCTGGGAGAGAAGTGGAAAAAAAACCTGTTTATTTAACAGAAATTGAATAATATTAAACAATAAAACCTCTCACTGTTTGATGGGATGGCAAATCCAGGAAAAAAAAAGTCTTTTTCATGTGGTGTAGCTCGGCTCGCTCAGGTTCTTATCAGTCCCTCCGGTGCTGGAAAAGTGCTAAGGCTCAGGCCCCAGTGGGCCACAGGCGTGAGCTCCCGGGGTTTGGCTGGGTGTTCAGTCCAGAGCAGGCTTGAATAGATCTAAGGGGGAAAAAAAAAAAAAAAAAAAAAAAAGTCCAGGGAACTCCTCTGCCTCAGCTACCTAAAGCTAATGGGATTTTGACATGCTTAATGACTGAACACACAACACATACACCTTCACCAGTTTTAAAAGCAGTTAGCTATAAAACATTTCTTATTAAAAAAAAAAACAACTCAATTAGCAAACATACAGTCACCAAATAAGGAGGGTCAGAGGCCACCAGTGTCTGACCCACCATAAACTTTACTCTTGCTGTAGCATGTAAACCTGCAACTAAGCAGGTAAACCAAGATCTCCAGCAGGGGCTACGCAACTGCACTGCCAGTTGCCTCAGATAGCTAAATAAGTATTTGCAGTCAGATAACCTTAGTATTTGCATTGTTCAGGCTATTTCCAACCATATTCAGGGAAGTAAAATTGGCAGCTTTATTTGAAAAACTCTCAGCCGGAAGGTGAGCTGTGTGTGGTTGGTACATATCTAGAGCCACTGTTCACTGAGTATTTTTGACCGGCATCACCATCAGGCCTTTTATGCCCACTGCATCTCTATAAATGGTGCTGGGATTTCATGGGAGATGTGTGCTTGACCTACAGCCTAGTGATTGCCCTGCACCCAAACAAGCACATTTGTATCTTCGCACCATTGCCAGACATGGCAGTTTTCCCCATTACTTTTTTAAGCCCTTCATCTTTAGTATTGCACATTAAGGCCTTAAGAAACTAATTTTTTTATTTTTTCCCCCATCTGTTCTGTGCCCATTATGAATTGAATCCCACACTGAAGGTCCAAATCAGCCCTAAACACGTATATCCATAGAAGAATTCTCCCTCCCTGGGGTTTCTCATCTATGAATGCATTTGAATTAACCAAAAGTCTCACAAAGCAAGTCTCCATTTCTCTGTGCAGTATTCCGGGCCGTTCATTTATGTAAAAAACTTAAATCACCTTAATGTTATACCTTTTGTAATATGTCTAGGTTTAGATTTGTTTTTCTGCCCCTTACTGTGGACTGGTGAGAGGTCAGTAATGAATACAACAGAGTGTTGCCCTGAGCAGTCATTCCTAGTTCAGAAGCCATTTAAATACCCAAGAAAGTTTACATTGTTTTGTCTAATAAAATATTTTGGACATGTGGAAGTTAAGTTTCTTCCATCACTTTCTCTTAAATTTCTCGAGTCTGTAACTGAGAATTTGCTTATGTATCTGTTTCTCCATAACTATACCAGGACATTTCAGTGATGAAGTTTTCAGCTGAGAAGGAAATGTTTCTTTCTCAGATCTTAAACCAGACAGTCCAGAATATTGTAAAACAACAGAAGCAATAACTAAAATAAATGGTCTGAAAGAAAATAAAGAAAAAGGATATGTGTATGATATCTGTTGAAAAAAAAAAATCCCAAAACCATGTATACAAACAACTGAATCCCTACAGATCTCTCTACAAAATAAAGTGTCAATGATCACAGACCATCCACTGTGATTTCATTGTTGTTACTGGGTTTATATAAAGTTCCTGAATAAGATAGTGAGTGGTTTGCCATGAAGATTTTCAGTCTTTATGGTCTGTTTGTTTCAAGGAAGAAGTAAAGCAGTTGGTATGTACAAATAAACTAGTGATTAGAGCACCTTCTCCAGAAATACTAGAGGTTGATTTTAGACTTTTGACTATCAAAGAGGACTTAAAATGTTCCTCTCGATTACCTGAACTTCCAGCTATGAAACAGTTTTTGGATCTGTCCTTCCCAGTAAAGCTAGACTAGCAGAGAAAAGAAAGGAAGGGTCAGTTACTGTCTCATCTAATGACTGAAGACTTCATTCCTTTACCTCCGCCCTGAAAATTAGAGAAGACACAGGGAAGAAAGAAGAAATATTCTTTGGAGCTTTTCTTGCTGAATACTTCACAAAAAACATCAATCCCCTTCAAGTGAGTGCACTCCCCCAGGATAGCTGGGAATCTGGATGAATGGAAACTTCTCTTTATACCTGACTGCAGATGCCTACAGTGAAGATTCTTCTGTGCTCATCACCCCAGTCTTCTTTTTATTATCAGTGGAAAGAAAAGCTGCTTTAATTTGCAATTCATCTGAGCTACCTTGGGTATCTACTTTAGAATAAGTTGAATAATGCTCTGAAAGCATCTCTGTCTCCATTTACCACAAGAAAAGCCTGGGTGAGTGGGTCAGGTGCAGTTCAGGGATGAAAATAGACAGACACTTCTAAAAGAGCATCCTTTCTATCCTGAAAATGGAAGCATTGGAGAGATGAGACTCAATTGCCCTTTATCAGTGCTGGGCAATATACAACAGGGAAGCTGAAAACATTGCTTATATCAGAGGCCAAAGGTTTACATGTCTGTGGTTATTAATATTTTCTCCTATATGCTACAAAGTAGCAATAATAGCACTTAATCTTTGAAGAGGACAATATATTAGAAATTCTGAAATGCCCTGAAATTACAGTAGTCGAAGTGTACATTTCTAAAGAGAAGCAAACATTTTTTTGACAGTAACTGTCAAAGTTAATTTCATGTTATTTTTCCTAATTTGGGGGTTTTTGCAGCACTCATGATTAAATGCTACACCATATCTGTATTTTTGTCTATTATTCAGTACAACAGCACAATCTCCTATAAGCTATATTTGATATGGAATGGGATAGTCTACTATACCAACACAGATCTTGTAATAAATACTTTTCCAAGACATGTATACATATGAATATTATGTCTCTGTATACTTTGAATTAAGTGGAAGCTAAAATATTTTGCAGGAATATTTCACAGGATAAAATGCTCAAAGGTATACAGTTGTGGGCACTGGAAGTGTTTTTTTTTTTTTTTTTGTAAATATGTGGTAAAATTGCACTGTACCTTTTCTGAACACTTGAAATACAGTTTCTAACTTAGAGAACTTCAATAGTTTAAATATTAGGTAGAGCATTTACATGTATTTCTCTAAAGGATTAGATCTTTGTAGTAGTAAAAATTCCTTTTTTTTAATGTTATAGCTTCTTTGGTAAGGATCTTATTTACAAAGCATTGAAGCTTAGAACCTATGACGTTGGTCTCTTCCCATGCCAGGTGACTGTGGGTGTGAGGTGACCTTGGGAGCACCTGGTCCAAGGTCTGGCAGCAGTCCAAAGTATGCTTAAATTCATTGTTAAAATGGTATTCAGTCTGACATCAGTCTGTCAGGAAACTTTCCCTATTTCTGAAACATCAGCTAAGGAAACCCAATGGATTGTCATTCCTTTGATATAGTCTGTAGAAATATCATTATGCGGGTAGCTTGCTGCCAGACATAACTCTGCTGGCTAGATTATCATGTACACCTGAAAATGAAGCTGCAATATTCAGAGGTCAAAGCCTGCAAGTGTTGTTCAGGAAAGATTGTGGTCCAGCCTTATCTAAGATAATTGAGTTTTCTGCATCCATTTGCAAGTTAGGACATCTCCTTTAATATATATATATATTTATATATATATACATATATATATATATATATATATTATTACTTTATTCAGGATGCAGTGATAATTTTGGGCTTGGTCTGTGATCTAGAGCAGTCTTTAGGATCTTAGTTTCCATAGAAATAAATGAAGTTTAAGCTTGTATATACATTCATGGATTCAGCCTTTCATCCTCATATTTTCCAGTGCCTAACCTTGTGAAGAACCCAACAGCCTATTTATCAGGAAAGAATCAGAAAATTGTAGGAAAAAATAGGACTAAAAAGGATGTCAGGTGATCAAGTAGTCCACCTTCCTGCCTTAGGGTGGGATTAACTCAACCTAGACCAAATACCTATTTGTCTAATCCAACAAAGCAGTTTGCCTCGGGAGGCCTTGCAATCTCTGCTAGTCAATCATAAATAGAGACAGTGCAGATCAAAACCTCTCACTCTGCCTTGGAGCAAGCATGCACACATGGTGCACTCAAGGAAGGACAAGCTAAATCCCAGGAGATCTTTAATGATACAGTCTAAAGGCTGAGGTGTCAGTTAAACTCTTTGATGGGAACAGATCCACTTGACATGGCATAGGAGAGACTGCAGCAATTCAGAAGGCTGCCTGTGCCAAAACATGTATTTCTACCATACAGTCTCAAAGAAGCAAACCCAAGACAAAAATAATGTTCTTTTCCATCACTCCCTTTTGAAACAGTCAATCCATCTGAAAATAAGGGTGTTAAGGGAAAATGTGCTGCTTTGGAAGTGGCTTTTTCTGTAATGTTCTGGCTTTATGTTTCCATGAAGGATCAATGTTGCTCTCCAACACTTTGTGTTAGTAGCTCTGTTATGATTTGTTTAAAGAGAATGCAATTTTTTTTTTTTTTTTTTTTTCAGAAATGGCAACACTATCCTTGAAGGTGTCTTAGTTTCCTGCTATTCTAAGTATTTTGGCATCGGTCCTCAAGGGGCCCTGATTGAAATAATGAGAATACCTCTGAGGTACCACTAGCTAAAATTTTTTTTTGCTGTCTTTATTTATTTGCAGTTTCTTGGTATCAGTATATTTTCCCAGTTACTGCATTTCATAACTACTTCCATTGCTTTCCAAACAGGACTAACAGGAATCCGTGTTTCTGTTCAGAAGTGTACTCCTTGGGTGGTTCTAGGCAGGTCTCTTGTATTAAAAAAAAGGGCTTTTGCACAGGAAAAAATAAATAGGTGGTAAAATATAGGATCAAAAATGAAAATTAAATAGAATGCACAAGAAATGAAGCCTGTTTTATATGAGACAAAACTTTTATAAGCAGTAGAGATACAGGACCCACTACGCACATGGAGTTATATTCATTAGCAAACAGAGTTTTCTTATTTTCTTTCTTCAAATTCTAAATACATTTATCTGTATTAGTGTCTCCCACTGAAAACACAACCCTAGAGACAGAAGAGTAAACAAAGGTTTCCTAATCTTGCTGAGATTCAGTGCAAATATGTGGTTCAAGCAATATTCCAGAAGTGCTGTCTAAGGCTCCTAGATGCCTATCTTAGCACTCATGCTAAACTCATGCATTACAGGCCCCCTAAACAATGACATCCTGTTTTCTGGCTGGAGGGCTCCTAGACTCGTCCTTTAGTCCTTCCAGGGCTGTACTGCCTGAATTTCCTTTAAACCATCTGAAATGTGCCCAATATGTGTCTAAAAGGCCATAGATATTCCTAGAAGATTCTCATAAGCCAGAGCCAGCATGATCAGTAGACTACAGGGCTCAGGAGAGAACTGATTAAACTCCCTTCCACCCAAAAACACACACATGGAAACATCCCCCACTCCACCAATTTGATCTATTTTTATTTAAAGAAATTAATTCTGCCCTGACAGGCAGAGAGAATTGGTAATACCCAGGGCTGATCAGACCACCCTCAGAAATCTCTCAGGGAGTAATCTATCTGTTAGCTGTTTATAGTACATGTGTAGCATATCATGCTGGTAGTATTGAAACTCTCAGTAAATGCTGATATAAAATCTAGTTTGCTTTAAAAAAAAATTAAAGTAATAATAAAGCAATAATGCTGAGAAATTCAGCTACTTAGGTCTTCATGTCTTCATTCCATGTCCTTTCTCCCCCAGATTTTTGTGGTTAGATATCTTGAGAGGTATTCACATTCCTTAGCATAGGTGTCTAGTACTCTCAGATGCCACACAGAACCTGAGACACCAAATTGGGCTAGTACATACATTACAGGACCTATGGAAGAGCAGCTACAGTCTTATGAAGCACAGAGGCAAGAAAAAGACCACAAAGGCATCTTAAAAAATGCTGTTGGGCCTGCTTCATATGCACCCTTCATATGTCTCAGATCCTCAGTTCCTGTGTCCAGTTATTTATTAGCAGCTCTCTCCTAAACGCACACCGGCTGGAATTCTCAGATGGTGAACAGTCATTAGCAAAGCTGGGGCCAGAGACTCAACTCCATTTCTTCTCTACTCTCAGATTCAGGAGTTAGCAGCATCACCTGCTGCCTCAGTTTGTTAAAAAACACCCAAGAAACACTCTATGGACCCCCTTTTTCGCTGTTAAAGCAAAAATGCAGCTCAGTTGCCACCTCACCCTGCAGCTCCTTCTCTTTCCCTGGTGTCTGACTCACGAGTACTTGCTGCTCTCACAGTCTTAACCTTCTGTCTGTCCTTCACTCGAACACCATGAAGGGCTGCAGCTACTCTGCTGTGCCTCTAGCACAGTGAAATAAGAGCAGCACACATTGCCAACTGAGAGAAGCAGAGAAGGGAGAAGCACAGGAAATCCCACCCTTGCTCCAGCTCAAGCATGTTTCTTGATCTCAGACACCAGAGCTCATGCCAGGATGCAAAGGCGACCTTCTGACATGGAAAGCAGTCCTAATGATATCACATGGAGTTCATCCTGTGTTTTGAGGACAAGACTGCTTGGGCCTGATGAAAATCGGAGAAATAGTAAAGAACTATTGTGGGTAATTTCAGTAGAATCCATGATTTGGTAGTACCAGAAGTGACTAACTATGCCTGACACTTTATTAGAAACAGCTGGAGAGTATCGAAATCACTCATTTAGATTTGGCTGGATCGTGATCTCTTGATAAATCACACAGTTGCATGATCAGTGGAGATATATGTGGCTTATGTAGGCTGCTAAGCAAGGACTGTAAAACAGATCTGAGCATTGCCTGAACAAAGTACTCTGTTCAGAGCTGCAACAAGTGTGAGGTGAGAAGAGGCCACACAGTAGGGATGAGCATGTCCTCCTGCTGCTGCTCTCAAGGAACAAGGGTCTCAGGTCTGCATGAGCAGAGATGATGAGAGGAAGAGGAGGAATAAACAACAGGACAGATGGATGAAGGAAAGTCAGGGTTGGGCACCACAGATGTTAACATCTTGTGGTACTCTTATTCTTGTTTGTGAAGTGAAATGAATGAATGTTCTTTAAATTGGGCAGGAAAGGAGAGAGACGTGTGGCCAAAATCCCAGAAGTGGCTAAGAATGGACAAGGCAACTTAGGGAAGATAAGGCAGTATGAGATAAAAATTTGAATCATTAATGACTGTTTGCATACTCTTGTTTCTACCACGCTTTCTTGTGCTAAGTTAAAGATGTCTATTTTGCTATTAGAGGTCTCAAAAGGGGCACTTGCAGTGAAAAATTACATTGTGTCTGTTTTGAGTGGGATTTTCTGTTTGTGTTTTTAAATGCAAGGACGAATACAGCTATTATAATTTGTCATTAATGCTGAAAGCTTGTGTTTTCATTATGTGCAGGCCAAGCAAAGATAACAGAGCTTAACTCTGACAGGTAATTTGACAGAGTGAGCATTAGTATCATGGTTTAGTGCTTTATACCAAATCAGCAAAAGGGTTTGGCTGTTCCTGCCCACAGCTATTCCTGACTTTTCTTCTCAGAAATTCCTAAATTGTCAAGAATGTACAGTAACTAAAATTTATGGTCTATTTATAAGTAGAAGAACAAGTGGAAGGCCTGATAACCTTAGCAGTGCCTTTACAGTAGAGTGGAGCTCTGTTCTTTCTCACATGCACACGCCCAGCAGCCAGCCCTAAATATATTGATGTTTTCACATGCATGTACATAAGTATCCAGTGACAGTAACAGCAGTGAACCAAGATAGACTTTCAGACTTTTTCCATTTGGAGAGGGGATGACCTTCAGAAAGCCATTTAATCGTGATACTGGTAGACATTACAAGCCTTTTTATAAACTCTAAAATACTTCAGTTAGTAATCTCAGGAAATATAGCTTCAGTGATTGAGAAGCTCATTATTTTAGATTAATATATTCATCTTTTGTAACTTCCACATCTTTTCATATTGGTAATGCTTTTGAATTTACATCTGAATGTAAACTTCTTAGCATTTTAGTTATAAGACTCAGAAGTGTTAACCCTGGAGCAATGTGATTTACAGGCATCTCATTTAACACTTCTGATGGGTCCGTTCAGCAGACAGGCACAAGGTGCACCCATGAGAGAAGGCGTGAGACAGACACACAAACAACACTGCTGTGGAGCTCCTGCAGCAGCAGGTTCAGGGATGCAGGTGCCACATGAGGCTGGACAGAGTGAGTCAGACCTCTTGGTGCCCTCAAAGCCCTGATGGAAGTTGAGATAGAACTTTTCTGAAGTTTGCCTGAGGAAGTGTTGAACTTGCACTGTCCAGTAGGAGTCATGATGGTAAGAGGCGAAGGGATTTGTGTGGAAGGCCATCAGTTGAGCCAGGCTTGCTCTGCAAATTGTCCTCTGGCTGCTAATGGCCCCTTTGGCACCAGACACCAGAAGAGATTGTTTCTGTTTTGTTCTTAGCTGAAAAAGAAGCATTAAAGTGACTAAAGCAGAAAGCAGCAGGGACTGAGAGGTGAGCGAGTATCGCCTGAAGGTGATAAAATAAAATGGCAATGTGGAAAGAGCAGAGATTTCCTCCTGTTTGAACAAGGGAGGAAATGGAGCAAAATTTTGATATGGTCAGAAGGGTCTCTAGTAAATGGAGCCTGGAAGTGATTCAGGATTGCTGAGCCTCCTCTATTGTCAGCTTTAAACACTGCTGGCAAAATGTGTCTCTTGTTCTTGATTTATGCAGAAGTTGACAAATGCGCCACT
This sequence comes from Pseudopodoces humilis, assembly GCF_049639895.1. NCBI lineage: Eukaryota > Metazoa > Chordata > Aves > Passeriformes > Paridae > Pseudopodoces > Pseudopodoces humilis. The sequence continues at coordinate 64,244,992 of NC_142201.1, forward strand.
ATTAACTAAAAGGGATCCAAAGAGCAAAATTCTCACAATGAACCTTGTGGGTCACTGTAATGCTACATAATGGATTTTCTGAGGGGGTCAGTTTCTTCTTTTAAAAAAACCCAAGATTTTCCATTAACATTCCCTCCCTTTTCTCCTCCTGCTAGATTAATAGATAAATAAATCTGCAAAGTCAAACATTCACAAATATGTAAATGCCAAGATGAATGTTACTTTTGCATGAGAAGAAAACTCTGCTGGTGTTGCCACATGCCCATGTAATCAAAGGCAGATAACTTATTTTTTCCCCTAATCATTGCAAAAGTGTTGTGGCCAGCCCTGTGTGATCCTTCTGGAACAGCTGCCCTTAGTCCCAGAGAACACCTTTGTGTACAGGTCAATCATGAATTTATTAAAGAAAATGAGGGCAAATAAATAAAATATTTACAGCTCAAGTGATCTCTCAGCTTCAGCTCTTATTCCTCTTTCCTTCCATTTACCTCAGAATTATCCTTGACTGAATCCAGTAACTCCAAAGGCTACTGCTGTGCTCTTTGATAGATGAGTTTCAATACTTAAAATATACTGTCAAACCCTCCCAAGTCACTTTCTGAAAATCATAGCAAACAAAACCCATTCTCTTTTAATTTCTTCTTGTCTGATTTCTAGTAGATTATATTAAGCATGTTTTGGCATGAGGTTATGTATTTCTGAAAAGAGCAGAGTTAAAATGCATCATAAGATGGATGGCATCCATGTGAGGGGAAACCTTTTTGTACCTCTGTGAATATACCAATGGGCTTGATAAGTGTATGCTACAAATCTTGTCAAGCAGGACTGCAGGCTCAAATAAACTCTCTGGTCTCTGATCTCAAATGGAATGTTTTAGTGTGGCACTACGTGTTGTTAATTCATGACTAAATATTTAACAAAGACATAAATTGTGGGGCCCTATTTCCTGGGCACAAGGACATTGCTCCTATCTAAAGTTTCCAAATCATTGAACCAAATTTGATTTAGCAGTTTGGTATAACTGCTCTGTGGGCAGCTTGATGCTTTTAATCTGGACTACAAGCATTTAAGTTAAATGTCTTCTGAGAAAGGTTCAGCACATGCAATCCTCACTGAAGAGAGTGGGAAGTGATGAGCCCCTCAGAAGTGGGAATGTACACTTTGAGGGATTGTATCTTTATTACTCAATAAAGCTGTAAATTATTTTTACTGACTACTTTTGTGGATTTCCTTACTTTAATTCCAAAATTACACCATCTGCTCTCAGACATTTTTTCCCTGTCATCATCAACAAATTATTAAATTACCTGGAAATCTGAAAAAAGGTAATCAGTACTTAGGAATGAAGTGTTTTTATGACGTAGCAAATGGCGGTCTCACTTGTGGAAATTCTTATAAATAGCAAAAAAGAATGAATTAACACATGAAGGGTTTGATTTTTCCTGTTCAAATGCAGATTTATGCAACTCAAAGAGCCACATCCAAAGCAGTTATGCAAGTTCGTTCGATGGCCAGACATTAAGCCGGTTTGTGAAGCTAAGCATGAGATTCATCTCATGTTAAAGCAGAAGCCTACATTTGGTGAAATGAACATTATTTCAATGGTTAGACCTTCACTGATTTTCTTAGGAATTTAAATGTATCAGATAGAGATACCAATAAGCAGTTAAATGAGTCTCATTCATGCTGCCTTTAAATCATTGTCCTGTAAAAGCAGTGGGATTCCAGAGATTTCTCTTGTTATTTGCATAATAGAATTAATAAAGTAGTCCTGCAGAAAGAATGTAGAGAACAAAAATTTTCTTTCAGTTTCTGTGATGTGGACTTGTAGTATTGCATTACTGCTATTTCCCCTTAAATGCTTGGTTTTAGTCTTCATAGCTAGAAAAATCCTTTCAATTGACTGTACAAATCAAGAAAAATTACACTGCTTTATGCAAGTCTTAGAATGAAATGGAAAAATCTAATTTTGGTAAAGAAATAAAAGAAACATTAGCTCATTTCCAACCTTTGTTTTGTTTAAATTATTTTTGTGTTAAATGTAGACCTCTGTTTTATTTGGGAACAGTATTGATGTCCTTAAATAGTTTGACAGTGAAAATGTAGATAAGCTGGTTTATCTTGTAGAATAGTTGATCTGTCCGAAACACCACTTTTTAGATTTAAAAATCCATACACTACTGTTGTGCTTGGGTCACACTACTGCAATTCATACTAGCTGAGTAAATTAGAGTCTATCAGTATTAATACTCCTTCTTCTCAGGGCCAAGGAAAGCTCTACAAAATCCTGTCCAGGAATGGATCTATTTAGATGACATAAACTTATGCATTCTGAGCACAACTGGTGATTCTCTCTTACTGATAAATTTACCCTTTTCAATGCAGAAACTTCCCCTCCCTACTATAGAGGTTCCTTTTATTTGAGAAAAAAATTATAAATCATTCAAAACCTTCTTGTTGTTCATAAGTACCCTGACTAGCTCTCTATACTCACCTGTTTATGCTTCTATTGGTATAGTCCCACAATGACTGGATTCTAATTTATGTTCATGCCTATCAACTTTCTTTCCCCCTCATTTTATATTTACATTTTGTTTCCTTAGCCGTGTTCCATTTTCTCCCTGTGGATGGCAGTTGTGTGGGTTTTTTTTGTTTTGTTTTGTTTTTTTGTGTGAGGGCTCTTTAATTTTAAGACTAAGATTCTGGTATTTTTCTTATGTTATCAGGTCTTATTTTAAGACTATCAAATAAATAGTAAAAGGAAAGCCTTTTTTTTTTTAAAGTAGTATTTTTTCCCATGTCTACACTCCTCATTCATTCACTTCACAGTCATTCTTAGATTTGTGAGTAGTATTAATCATTGTGACTTTCTTGTTTTCAGAGCTGAAAATAACCCAGCAGTGCTCACTCTCACTGTCTGACTGTTAACTCAGTGACCTCTTATCATTTGTGAAGAGCTTTCATTCAATGTTTGCCCTTCTCAGGTAAAGGACTTTGGAATTAGGAGACTGTAGTCATTACAGTTGGAAAATTCCAGGGCTGATTTAATATTAGCAGCATAAGGTCCTTCAAACATTTCCTTTCAGTTTGAAGTCTCTCACAATGATTTCATAGATAGATGCTAAAATGTCCTAACAAAATAAGCAAACAGAAACCCCCAATACACCAGGGAAAAAAACAAACAAAAAAAAAATAGTTGGATTGTTCTTTCTGACTTGCATGGAAATGATGGGACTACAGACATTTGCACATTGGTTAGAACTGTGCTCTGTAAAGATGTGGTGTATCTCTGTTCTCAGCTATCTTTACCTTAAGAAAGGTGATTCTATTTTTTTCACAAAGTGCTACCTCTTTTCCCACATTTTAGTCACTGGATCTTTGTCTGAACAGATTTGGACACTGAATGTAAGCTTCTATTAAACAGAAATGCTTAACATGTTCTAGTATTACTAACAAGATGAATTTCTTTCCAAAACTTGGCTGCCTCAGTGCTTCTTTTTTATCACCAAGATTCCACAGAAAGCAGGAAAAAGGAAACCCTTTTAAAAAAATATTATTACTATTTTTATTTATTTTTGTTCTATCTTAATAATTCTTCCAGTATTAGAAACTATCATTATATCATCTGAGGGGAAACAAATGGTTGCCTTCTGAATCTTGGCAAGGTTCTGTGGTCTCTGCTGTCATAACAGCAGGACGAGATCTGCCTGTCACCCCTTCCCTAGCGAGACCTGTCAGCACACTTAACCACCTTTTTGCTTGTATACCTTTAGTGAAGCAATGGGATTCTCTGTGTAAGTACTGCATTTTGCAGCATCTGAATAGAGCTAGTTTCTAGGCATTTGCTTGCTTGGGGCAAGAATAGCTAGGCCTAAATTTAAGTTCTCCCTCTGAATGCCAGCTCTTATGATGGCTATGTCTTCATGTTACACCCCCATTGAACTCTGCAGGAGAGTGAAGATGCTGTCTGGGAAAGGAATAGCGAGCCAGCTGCCCAAATGGTCTCAGCTAAATAGAGAAGCTGATGAGTGTTTTTGGTCATTGCTATTTTGAGAATTAAAATTTAGAGTAAAAGAAAAGATAAATACAAGGAGCGCGACAGTGCTGCTAGGATTGTCAGTCCTGATGTGTCCCTAAGGTCTGTCAGTGTTGTTATCAATCCCCATGAAGCTCAGTAGCAGTAAAACTGTAATTTACTATTTTCAAATGAAATTTATATCAACTTGGAAAAAAAACATTCAGATTTTTGCCCATTGCTAACATTATTTTTGTTTTAGTGATAGAGATGTTAAGATCCTTCAGCCAAAATTTAGGAAAAGCTTAATCTGTAAGGATGAACACTTTAAGAATGGTCAGTTAAAATTTTTGATTTTCCCTGATTAGGAACTGTATGGTTGTGTTCAAAGCACACAGGATCTCGGGAAGGGAAGGGAAGGGAAGGGAAGGGAAGGGAAGGGAAGGGAAGGGAAGGGAAGGGAAGGGAAGGGAAGGGAAGGGAAGGGAAGGGAAGGGAAGGGAAGGGAAGGGAAGGGGAAGGGAAGGAAGGGAAGGGAAGGGAAGGGAAGGGAAGGGAAGGGAAAGGGAAGGGAAGGGAAGGGAAGGGAAGGGAGAGGAAGGGAGGGGAAGGAAAGGGAAGGGGAGGGAAGGGAAGGGAGGGGAAGGGAAGGGAAGGGAAGGGAAGGGAAGGGAAGGGAAGGGAAGGGAAGGGAAGGGAAGGGAAGGGAAGGGAAGGGAAGGGAAGGGAAGGGAAGGGAAGGGAAGGGAAGGTGCGGGAAGGGAAGGTGCGGGAAGGTGCGGGAAGGGAAGGTGCGGGAAGGTGCGGGAAGGTGCGGGAAGGTGCGGGAAGGTGCGGGAAGGGAAGGTGCGGGAAGGGAAGGTGCGGGAAGGTGCGGGAAGGGAAGGGAAGGGAAGGGAAGGGAAGGGAAGGGAAGGGAAGGGAAGGGAAGGGAAGGGAAGGGAAGGGAAGGGAAGGGAAGGGAAGGGAAGGGAAGGGAAGGGAAGGGAAGGGAAGGGAAGGGAAGGGAAGGGAAGGGAAGGGAAGGGAAGGGAAGGGAAGGGAAGGGAAGGGAAGGGAAGGGAAGGGAAGGGAAGGGAAGGGAAGGGAAGGGAAGGGAAGGGAAGGGAAGGGAAGGGAAGGGAAGGGAAGGGAAGGGAAGGGAAGGGAAGGGAAGGGAAGGGAAGGGAAGGGCTGCATTTTCCGATGTAGAGAGTATGAGCACTTAATGTGCAAGTACTACTGGTGCTCTGCCAAAGAAAGGCTCAGCAGGTAAACATTTAAACATTTAGACATCATTTAGACAAGTGGTCTGGACAGAGGATCAGCAAAATAAATTTTACAGTCAAAAACATCTTTCCCACTGGAAACTGCTGCTGTAGAGTTTGGTGTGCTCTAACACCTTCATAATGCTCCTAGGAAGAGCAGAATTTTAATTGCAGCATGCTTTATGTATAGATTGTGCACAGTTACAGTAAACAGTTCTATTATCAAGAAATTGACCTCTTCCCCAAGCTGGCTGTAGCATTAATGACTCAGTTGAACTGTGCTTTCAAAGTGCAAAATAGCTTTTTTTTTTTTTTAGGAAGTGAAAACAAAAGCAAAAAGTAAGTAACTAAAGGCAACTAGCTTTCATCAACTCATGAAAAGAGGAAAATGTTATCTGGCTCATTGTTTTCATGGAGTGCCTGTGACCTAGAGACCTAGAGAGGATGTCTGTAGCTGTTCCATGAGCCATAGCACACATTAATTAGGAGTTTGATGATAAGAATATGCTACATTCTCTGAAATCTTCTGAAGGTTGTCAGTACCTGAGATTCAAAATTCCCTAGAACCAGAATATTTCTGGAGACAGGAGAACACAGAGGTCATACCTATATTTGCACAGCATAGCTTTGGAATTTGCCTAGTGTTTGACTGTCTGTTGGTAACACAATGGATGATGACACACAATCAATTTCTCAAGTGGAAGTCAAGAAAAAAATTAACAGGAAGAACTATAAGAAATATCTTGTATTTATAAGGATCTAGGGATGAAAAGAGATGTGTGTGAAGGAATTGCTTGTTGAAGTGAGTAATCCTCTGAATCACACATCTTAGCAAGGCTTTTGGGGCATTTGATTGAGACCAAGAAATCATACCCATGCTTTTTGCTTTCCAGGAATTTTTACAGATTTTGGAAAGCTTACAAAAGGTGATGCAGTTTTCTAAAGAAATAGCTACACATGATATGAAAAACCACATGGATTCCCTAAAATGTAAACAAATTGAATAGCATATTTGAAATAATTTGTGCACTGTTGTCAGAGAAAAAAACCCAAATCCTGACTGAGACCTTTCTGTGTTTCCTGTTTGAGATATTGCTGAGACAGAATTAACCAGTGGAGTACTTTGAAGCTGTTAAAACACTTCCTTTTTAACCCTCATCAATGTGGCTATCTCGGGCAATGCCTTTGATATATCCTAAGTTTTGAGAAAAGCTCTTCTCTAGCAGAAATTCACACACAAAACTATAGATGAACTGAATGTTCACACCTAATTTTGCAGGAACTAAAAGCCTCATAATAAAAAAAAATAACATATTTAATGAAAGGATGAGCACATATTCTATGATATGTAATCTGTGCCTCATTCTCAAAGGAAAATCTTCAAACTTCCTTAAACATGTCTAGCACGCAACCACACAGTAAATATAACTTTCTAAGAGGCCTTATTGCTTTTCTACCCTCCTTTTCCATTCTTTTCTGCTTCTCTTCCCTTTACCTGTAAAATTTAGATTTAGTCAAACTAGTTCTATCTCAGATCTTTGTTTCCAGAATGTAAACTGAGAAGAATTTCTCATGGTCTATCTTGAAAGTGAAACATGACACAATCCATCCAATTCCTGTTCACGGGATTGACCTGCATGGGTTCATCCCTCATGGAAGGAAGATCCTGATCCTATCTCTGTCTGATCCATCAGCATGGACTGGTATTAAAATGCTCACTGTCTGTAGGGTTTTTCCCCATTAAAGCATCTTGTCATAGATTGTCCAAATTTTTACATAATTCCTACAAGGGATTCTGCATTCCTACACCCCTCAGGATGCCAAGGCCCTTAATGAAAGTGAGGAAAAGAAAGCCATATGGCTCCTCCATGAACTAATTGTCTGTCCAGGCATTCTGTTAAGGTTGGCTGGAGGTTTTAGCAGTTAACCCTTAGGAAGAGGAACATGCTTCCCACAGATGATGGTGCTTTCACATTAAATTAAGGTCTAACTCAAGCTCTGCTACACTAAGATCCTACAAATTTGTCCTATGCACTGCAAGGATAGATAGAAACAAAGATGACTTAGAGAAGTTTCTTTAGTCTGAAAGTAGAAGAATATAGGAACCATTTTCAAATATATAACAGGATATCATAAAAACAATAAAGAAGTAAATAATTTTCCCCTATCCAGTGGGAAGATAACAGCTAATGGGCCTATATTGCAGCTGTGGAGAAATAGATATAAAGGGGAAAAAATCTATTTGCTAGCACAGAGAAGCACAAAAATAGATTACTAAAGGAGAAAGGAGTTCCTATCATGTTTTTAAAAGTACAGTAGATAAATAAATGCCAGAAATGACACAGACATGTTCCTTGGGGCTGGGACTGCAATGCCTTTCAGCATGTCTTCTAGATCAGCTGTCTACAAGTCTACAAATAACTTAAAATCAGCAATAAATAGACTGGAAAATAAGCTTTCTTACCACATTTCACACCTGAATCACACAAAGAAAATGGAACATTTTTAAAGACAGTGAAATATTTTCTTCCTCAGCTAGTTGTACATAGACTATTTCCACAGCACCTAATTTGGTCTTTCTTATGTCCGCTGTGTAAACAGTGTTAGTCTGAATTTAAAATCAGAAAGTAAACTTCAGGACCAAATTCTCTGCTTGTACAAATTGGCCTGGCTCCAGTTACACTCATGGAGGATTTTATTTACCATACCAGGTCTGGCCATTTGACTTATAGTCTCCCCTTGACTTCCCTGGCCTTTACATCAAGTCCTTGAGCAGGACTGACTTAACTCATAAGGTGCTGGATCCAGACAGACAAGTCAAAGATGGCTTGAACTGTGGGAGCATTCATGGCTCTGTCTAATTAAGCAAATACAGGGAGCCAGAAAAAAAATGGGCAAGAGCAGTTAAATCCAGGAAGAGGTCAACCCCATTGGTAATTAGCAGGACAATGGATCAAAGAACTCCACTTAGCACAGGAAATATTGAGCACCTCGTCTTTATAGCTGAATCTGATAAAACTTGGGTTATACATTTTCTAGTAAATGAACCGGAGGCAGCTACAAACAGGAGGCTATTGTTTAACCTCTGTGGGAATTTCAGTTGGGTTTTTGCATGCTTGATGGGCTACAGAAGAGCAGCCCTTATGCCACATACTGATGTAGGTCTAATGATCTCTTATCTTCACATCCATAGTGGTTACTCCAAAAGCAGAGAAAATGAAAGCCTTTCAAATAGCTTTTCCTCAAAAAAAATTCTACCTCTGAGTTTTTGTGTGTTTAGTGGGTTTTTCGATGCTTTCTCTTCAACTTACAAATAAATATAGCCAGTGCTTTATTTTAACAGGTTTCTTATTCCAAAGGAGTAATTCACTGGTTTTATATTACACCCTTCAAAACGTTAATCAGAAAACTCTGTTAGACAGAAAAGGTCAGAAGTAAAAGTGAAAAGAGGAAAGGTCTTCAGAACCATTGTTACATTAATCCCTAAAAATTACCTTTTAGCAAATACTGCACTACTCCAGGCCCGTCCCTACTGACACTGCAATTTCAGTTCTTTCCAACAGCTTAATTAAGAGAATAACACATACACACTGTACCTGCTGGAGTCAGTCTGAACCATGTTACCCTTTGAATTTATGTACTGAATTAATAAAGAGAGAAAAAAATAACAATCAACCAGTGCTCAAAAAAGAAAAAAATCCTTTTCTTTGCAAATAGCTACAACGTAATGTATTCCTCACTGCTGATTGCAGATGAAAACAAAAACTGCTTTTAGATTTTTCTTTGGAGATGCTGCTTGATTAATCTTTACTGTTGGCTGGAACATAAACTCTCCACACTCATTTCAGAGTCAAAGGACAGGGGTAGTTCTTCCCTGGGTAAGTGCAAATAACAAGCATTATGCTCCTACTCTGACCTTTTCTGGGAAGAGACTATCTCTGTCCCTAGAATATAAAGAATAATGTTTTGTTTTTCTTTGCAGACATATACAACCTTTCATTTTTGTCTCCAGCATGTGTCTGAGATCAGAAGCCATCAGAAGTGGATCAATCACATTCAGAACACAAATTGCCTCTATCAGGATCAAATTCACCGTAGAAGGTCTGATTTTCTCTTGCTGCCCCTGCTTCCTTATAGGACAGTGTACCACCACTGAAAGCTGCCTTCCTGGGTTTATGGTGTACTGTGTTCTGGACAGTGAAAAAGGGATATGGATCCAATCTCATTCTCAGATAACTTCATGGAGTGCTTCCATTGCCTCAAATGAAGTTGGACCTGCCTTAACAGAGTCAGAGCAAAGGTAGTGCTGCAGCAGTGCTCTGACCATACATGGCATATTCACAAGCCCTTATACTGCCCTAAAGTTCTGATTTTTCACTGTGAAATAACAACTTGCTTTATTTCATGGGCATTAAAATAGAGTGGTGCACAGTTTCTAATCAACAACTACAAAAAAAAAAAAAGAAAAAAAAAAGAAGGGAGAAAAGGAAGGATCACAAAAGTCAATTACCAGTAAAAGCCTCCATAGCAACTAAACTTACTACTTCTTTTCTTTCTAAGCCTCCTTGTACATGCCATAAGCACAAAGCAGCCAGGCCTCCCTACAGTTCATTGGTGCCAAGTGGATTAGGCTGGCAGAGGCTATGCTGGTTTAATCCCCTTTAATGCCTTGCACCTTCAGTCTGATGAGCAGCCAGACCCTTTTTCTCCAGCTCCACACTGAGCTCATCAGCAATAATGGCTTATCGTTACCATCAGCAACAGGAAACTGCTTTTCCTTGTGTTCCAGGCTTTCATGCCCCTTGAAAGAGCTGAAGAAAAATACAAGCTTTTGCTGAAGTTTTCTTCCTTCTAACAGATGCGAGTTGCCTAGTGAAGGGTAGTAGCATTTATGCACATTGCCCCTGAAAAGTGTAAATGAAAACTTGGCAGCAAAAGGCCAATTCTTGGCAAGCCCGTGAAGAATACTTTTCATACCACAGAGAGATGGCATTCAATCACATCTGAAGTGTATCCTACTGGAATACAACACCAAGTAGTATTTCACAGGCTTATCTATACTCAGGGTAGAATGGGCTGGATCATACTTGTGTTCTTGTACCAGGAGAGAAAGGGAATATTCAGGCTGGGGAGGATGGGGGCCCTTGGGCTCACCCACAGAGCATGACCTGGCCATACATCATGAAAAGCACAGCTAGCTCTGTGTTGGTATAAGGACTGATGCCCCAAGAGAACATTTCATGCTCCATAGATTGCAGCAACTGTAGAATAATTTCCAATACAAAGTACTGGGAGCCCCTTATGCCAAACTCTGTCTCAGAGCACTGCTCTGAGGGAGCCCAGCCCATGGCTGCTCTCCTGCTATTGCTATCAGCTATGGAGGGAAAGGCATAAAAGCAAAAGTGCAAAACAGACAGAGGTACCCAAGCGAAACCTGGCTATATAGAATAGGAATGTGATGGTTTTGGCTTCTTGGTTTAAGTTGTCCTATTATTCATACTTAGCAAAGCTGTCTCTATTAAGATCCACACCAAAGAACTACAGATGACTTAAAATAACTTATGGATGACTCAGAAGACAAAAAGAAGTATTTGTACATTTCATGAAAAGGAATGACTTAAAGAGATTAACCTTTTCTCAAGTAATTTCAAGACATTTGAATGTCTTGATTCCTGTGCCCTTATTTTTCTTTGTCACTGGTGTAATGTCAGCCTTTTCACAGGCAGCTATGAAAAGGAAGTTTACTAAGGTCCCATTATGCTATGAAAATATCCTTCTTTGGGTTTTTTTTCAGGCATCATTTGATATTAATTATAAAAGGAAGTCAATAGATTTTTTATTAGCATAAGAGAGCCTGAGAGCCTCTCCAATACATGTAAAATTTAGCAAGCCAAAGTCCTGTTTGCTTTCGCAACAGTAGCTTCACCACTATGACAGGGAGAGTTTGAGCACCACTTTTAAACAACATTGGCATGAGTGGGATATTGAGCAGATGAATATAAGGGCTGGCTTTTGTACTTGCTTTAAAATTCACTTTCTGTTTTCAAAAATCCTCAAAATGACTTTGAGAGCAAGCCTCATGCCTAACATTCAGCTGCTGGGTATTTCTGTACTGCTGTCAGTCAGTAACATCCCAGGCAATTCTGTGCTATTCGAAATATTACCATGTTGTTTATATATCCCATAAAGTCTTTGTTACATTATTTATTGATGAAGTCAAATATAACCCAAAAGATTTTTCTTGCCTTTATTTCTTCTAGATCACATCTCCAAAATTGGTTTAAAGTGGGAGAAATACCACATCATAACAATGCAGTGAATCAGTTGTAATAGTTTACAGTCTGCAGCAGAGGAGTAGAAAGCTTCACTGTTACAGTTCATGGATTTTATTTTTTTTTTCTGTTTTACATGATAAAGAGTCCAGAAAAATACCACAGATAATTGAGTGACAAAAAATGTGTGTTAGTAGCTGGGCTTCCAGATGCCCAAGGGCTGCCAGCTTTTCCTGGGTGATCCCTGCTTGTGTGTGCTGCACTTGGCTGACAGCACTAACCTCAGTTGCTGCTGAAAGCTGTGTGGAAGAAGAAGCCTGGCAGAATACAAGAGGGAGGCAATGGAGACCAGGCTCTTTAAAGAGTGAGAAAATATTAGAAGTGCCATGCTGGGCTTTGGGTGGGGCAATGCAGCAGCTGTCCACACAGCACAACATCCAGCACAACAGCTGGACTCATGCCAGAGCATTTGGTATGGCCCTGTGCCTTCACTGGCTGTAGGGGACAGAGCCATAGTAAACTTGGCTTCACATGAGCTGACAAGTTGACAGCTGACAATGGAAATTACTCTGGTAACAGAACAGCCCCATTGAGTTATTTGGCTCTTGTTTTGGACATAATTTTCTTAGTTCTACATTCTTCCCAGCATCTAATTTTCAGAAGTTCCATAAATATTTGGGTTAGGAGTCAGTTTAGCCAACTGTAGTTTTTAAAAAGTCAGTTTTCTAGGCTAAACCATGGCTATGTTTCCTTTTAAACTACTAGTTATGCTGATTATAAAGTAGTGCATAGAGTACACCCAGTTTGGTTTGGACTAGTTTGTTTTTCAAATGACCTGCTTTTTAGAAAAAGAAATAATTAATCTCAAGAGGAACTTCTCCATTTACTAGATGAAAAGCCAAGGAGAACACATAACTTCACCCTAGAGTAGTGACTGCTCAGCTGAATCAATGTCCAGCCTGCACTGCTGATAGCAACCACATCTCCTGTACCTATAAAGGGGAGTTGTGGAAACAACCTCTATAGACACTGAACATAAGGGTATGTTTCCATCAGCTCATTACCCCCACAGAGGCTGTCACTTTCAGATGGCCGAAGTTGTGCTGTATGAATCCCATCTCAGCCACTTGTATTGCACTAATAAAAACATACAAAGAAAAATGCCAAGGTTCTACCTCCTCATGCGAGTTCATTGACTCGAGAGAGGTTACTCTGATTCATTCAAGTGCAATCCATAAATTATTATGTTGTGCTATCACTACATGTTTAGGAGTGAGGGATGCTTGTCTGGTCACCCGATGGTGTCCTTACTTCTCAGAATGAGAAATGACAAGGCCAGTCAAGTTCCCCCAGTCTCTTAATAAATTTCCCTCATGGAGACTCAGTGTCTTCTATAAGATGGCCTAAGTAAACATCCAGCAGAAAAGAAATCCTATTAACTTCAGACAACTGTGGATGAGATTCCCAGTTTGTATGTGTGACCTATGGCAAACCAAAGTGTTTGTTGCCTCAGCAACTCAGATAAGTTTCTAAGAGAGGACTGAAGGAGTATGTCTGTCTGAAGGACAAATTATCTTGCATCAGCTTTACTTTTCCAGATGAAAAATTCCTGCCCCAAAGGACCTTTTGACATAAAACAACAAGAAGGACATCAAACATAAAATGGATTTCTTTCTGTCCTTATTTAAACGTGATGGCTTCGTTAATAAATCTCTCCTTTGAATGGGAGCTAAGACAAGCTGTGTGGTCTGTAATTAACATGATTAGCCAGTTTCCAATCTTCCACAAAGCCCAGGGTTTTTCCATGGGGGCATTTTTACTGATATTTCTGTGAATAGTTTGAAGGAAAAACTCAGCAGTCTAGGGTATGGCTGTAACTACATTATTTTCAGCTCTGTCTTTGGGCATTTGGCTCTCAGCCTGTGTAGCATAATTCCCAACACTTTTCTTGGCTCAGAGTGGAAATAAAATTGCATTACATCTTTGCAAATCACACACTTCTCTGCACTAAGGTTTGTTTCCCAAGAAAAGCTCTACTGTTATAGGAGAAGATATGTTCTTACTGGAAAACAAGTTATCATGTGAAGTCAATATAAACCCCCTAAAACTGCGAAGAGCTAAAATAAATATGTCTTTTATGTGTCTAAACTGGTTTAGGATGTTTGCCAAAATTGCATTGTCTTTAGCATTGTATGGACTGTATCAGTGTGTCTCTGCACATTTATGGGTTCCCAAAGATCTGAGCAGTCAGATCTTATGAATGAGACACTGAGCTCCTTCTTCCCGAGGAGTAGGCAAGCACGGCTGTGGGTCAGAAAACACAGGGCCCTTCAGGCACATTTCTTCATTTGAACTGGACATAGCAGCAAATAAAGATAAAATAGGTCAGCTAGAGAGTTGCTGTGAAACAAGATGTGACCAGAGGAAGGCACAGATCTCTCACAAAGGCCTTGCAGTCAGATTCATTCTGCACACGTGGTCGCCCTTGGGGGCTGTGGCTGGGTGCTGAAGCCAGGAGGCCCTTAACTGATGGGATCCTTTGGACACCAGGCTAAGCAGTGCCTCAGAGCCAGGACAGCACGGAATGGCCATTCCCCTGAGTACACATTCCCTCCTGTGTACTCAGCCAGGGCTGTGGGTGAGCCAGGTGACCAGGTGGCCACAGAGCTGCTGCTGCAGCCTGGGGCACCAGGCAGTGTGGGGGCTTCCAGCTAATGCACAAACAGAAGGGATGGCCAGGCTGTGGGGGAGGTGGGAACGGGAATTAATTGTGAATCTTGAGCTCAGTGTGCATGCATGAATGCTCAGACCTGAATGACTTCCACAACTGCGCTTCAGAACTTGTCAAGTGAGAAAGAGGAGACTTTTTTCCCCCATTTTTCAATATACTTTAATGTTTTTATTATCATCTGACAGCTCAGTTACAGTTTGCCATTGAAAAGCTTTGCATTGCACTCATTACAGAGAGCTGGCACCTACATGTAATAATTAGCCTTATTCAGTAAAATACCTACATTCCACAGAATCACAGACGAGTCACAAACAAAACCTATCAGTAGTTTTAATCACATAATTCATGTATCTGGGCTTTACAGATAAATCTCCTGAAAAAGTTCTCCTGGAAGGAAAGAGCATGTTTAAAGTGGAGAGAATAAATGAGAAGACATGTGTTGAAGCAGGCTCTCTCATTAATTTCTTTATTGCCACATTTTTGCATGATTTTTCCTCAAATAAAATATTTTAGAAGTGTTTCATAAAAGGAAGTGTTTCATGGTAAAAAAAGGATGGTTAAGATACATTACTTTTCCAGTACCCCCAGAGAAAGCAAGAAAAATCTCACTGGTTCCAGAAATCCATTTGCACAATTTTTCCTTTGTCCGTCCAACTGCTACATTTGGTAACATTTTGTATTTTTTTATGACTTCACACAGAAACAGAGGCGAGGAAGGTGGCAAGCACTGTTGATTAGGTCCACTTCAGACACTCAAGTAAAGATTAAATTTTAGAGAAATGGGTGTTCTGGTCCCCAAACTGCTATTTATTAAAATATGTTTCGAACAGAGCTCTCTCGACTGTGTTAAATACTTACCATTTGAAAAAACGAGAAAAGAAACTTCTAACTATATAGGCTGTGAACTGAGCTATGGGATGTGGGGTGGCATATGGGACCATGCTTGTATCACTAAGGAGCTGTATATATAAGGTGCTAACTATGTGTCTTACATACTGGCTGCTCATTACCAGTGGAACTCAGGCAAACTAAATTTGATACTTTTACAAAAAAGGTAGAAACTCCCAGAAAACCCCTGTATTTTCACACAGGTCCTGCACACATCCTCTCCCACCTCCCTCAAGTAGACACAGGAGAAAACAGAAACCGAGACAGAGAGAAAAATACAGATTCCTGGGAATTTATGGAAAGCCTGTTGGCTTGAGGCAATTGTAGGTTTATGGGCCTTGGCTTGAAGCCTTATTGATGATGTGGTGTGAAGGCAGAGAACATTTCGTTTATATGCTAAACTTCCCTAGGCAGGGTTTGAGGGTAGGACAAAACCTCTGCTTTCTCTCAAATCTGACAATTAGGTCAGCATGGCTGTATCCTTTAGCTATTCAACCTTTGCTCTCCCTTCCCTTTTCTTCCTTTTCACCTTTCTATTCCAGATTTGACCAAGAGTGCCCAAGTTTTAAGGTTAAAAATATTATCAGCTTCCATGTGCGGATACTCCCCAGGGTCTATTCCTTAAAGCCATGGTTTTCAGCACAGCATAAAACTCAGGGCCCAAGCTCCTACGTACATGAAATTTCTAGAAACCAAAGCAAAACAATGCCTTAGATTGCCTAAATTACCTGTGAATCAGACACAGAGAGACAAATTCATAAGGCTGATGATAGTGGAACTTGTGCCAATCCAGATACTTTTGCAACACCAAATTAGATTCTGACCGCAACCATTTTGTAGGAGCTGTGCAATTAATTAGCAGGCTGAGAGTAACTGTACCCTGTACTGGCAACTCTAAGCAGTAAAAAAGGCTTCAAGGAGGCCCTTACATGAAAAATACAGTTAACACTCAACAGCTTTTTATTAAAACATTTAAAATTTGTATTATCTTTTTACTGTTTATGAGGCCTTTAGGGTGTTCTCTCTCACACTGTTGAAATTTATCACCTTTTTTTTTTTAACTTAGCTGTTGAATTGTAAAATGAAATGTTCTGAAACAAGAAAATCATTGGCTTGCATTACATAGTTAGAGAAATTCAGAGAAGCAGGAACCAATCTGTGTGAATGTATCTTTAATATTCCTAATTGATATACAAGCATTGCCTCCATTCATCAGTTAATTCAGCCTTCCATATTCTGCTCTTCTAGTTAGTTTAAACCTGTCACAATTCCAGACCACAGAGGGCAAAAGGAAAACTGGTGTACATGTGTCAGATCTGACACACGTGCCAGAAGAGGATGTTTCATGTGACATGAAAGGTTCTGCCACCTTCTGCTTAAAGACTCGTCCAAGCCTCCTGGTGCCACTCAGTGACAGCTACCACCTTGTAATAGTGGAAGCTAATACAAAAATGAACAGAACTTGAATGTACAACAGGGTTATTCTTTCAAACTAAGAACCATGTTCTAGGCTAATTACAGTTAACACACAGTGGGAAGGAGAAAACCAGAATTATATAGAATTTCATTCCTGATCTACCCCATTTGGCTGCCCTCAATCTGCAGTTTTTAATTCTGGTAGAGCAGCAGATTAAAGGAACAGAGTAAAATTCGCATGGTCTCTTTCATCAAGTACCAAATGTTAAGTCTTCTAAGAAAGCATAGGCCCAGGTGTATTGCACTTCTCTTTTGCCATGCCTACAGACAGGAAAGAGCAGACTGCCCCCTGTTCCAGTGTCTTGAACATTCAAGCAATAGAGAATGCCCTGGCCTGTGGCAAAGCCCATGGCCACTAAAAAGGTGGGTGACAGATGAGTTTCATAGCCAAAGATTTTTCTTCTGTAGCAGTAGAAATAATAAATGTAAAACACAACATCAGCTAACACTTGCTGGGATGTCTGGAGGAGGGAGCTGCTGAGAAAAAATGAAAATCATTAGTGTGTGACATAGGGTACATTTATTACACCAATGTACCAGTTAAAAAATTCACAGAACTTATTTTATTTTGCAGTCAAAAATTGGTCAATTTACACTTTAATAATAATTTCTGGAATGTAATGTTATCATTATTTAGTATTTTTTTATACCTTGGCAAAATTTTAGGGGAAACTAGATTTAATTATTGGTAGTTTAGCAATTTTCCAGATTGTTTACGATTTTTCTCCATTTTGTAAAGACGGCAGAAATAAATATTTTTAAATGCTAGAATTGGCTATATACATTTTTAAGGCTTTTTGGTTTTACTTATTCAGTTATTTATTTATTTGACTTTGTAGCTTGATTGCATCTGAACAGCATCCAGGTATGAGTAAATCTATGCATAAACATAAAACCCAGAAGAAATCCTAACAAAACCTGGCAGATGACGACATGCTTTGTCCAGGTCTCTGATCT